>NC_046165.1:78799948-79117448 GCF_011064425.1 Rattus rattus
GGAAACGTCAGAGAGTCAGGTGACTTCAAAAGTGGAGAGGTCTCCGTTTCAGGTCTCAGATGCTATCTGATGGATGTTCTTGGCCTTTGAGGTGGTGGAAACTTGTGGTCTATTTGTGTACTCCAAAGTTTTCCCGATAGTCACAGGTTGTTAGGACAGACAATGATGAACAACAAATGACGGTTTAGGGGGCTAAGACATCCTAAGAGAATTTGTCTCTGGGCGGAAAACAGGTAAATTCACAGACATTCTAAACACAGAAGATCTAATAAGCCATTTAGTTCATAGAATATCAGAGACATGGCTTAATTCTTGTTTTGGGGGGAGATTTCAGTTCACAGTGTTTCCTGTTGACCACATGCCATACTTTGTACATAGGAGGTCAAATATTGTTTTATGACATATGATGTTAGGAAGAACAAAAGGAATTTCAGCAGGGGCAAGGCACAACTGTATTTTTTTTTTTTTAATCAACTTGAGTGTTTCTTATTTACATTTCGAGTGTTATTCCCTTTCCCGGTTTCTGGGCAAACACCCCCCTAATCCCTCCCCCTCCCCTTCTTTATGGGTGTTCCTCTCCCCATCCTCCCCCCATTGCCGCCCTCCCCCCAACAATCACGTTCACTGGGGGTTCAGTCTTAGCAGGACCAAGGGCTTCCCCTTCCACTGGTGATCTTACTAGAATATTCATTGCTACCTATGAGGTCAGAGTCCAGGGTCAGTCCATGTATAGTCTTTTAGGTAGTGGCTTAGTCCCTGGAAGCTCTGGTTGCTTGGCATTGTTGTTCATAAGGGTCTCGAGCTCCTTCAAGCTCTTGAGTTCTTTCTCTGATTCCTTCAACGGGGGTCCTATTCTCAGTTCAGTGGTTTGCTGCTGGCATTTGCCTCTGTATTTGCTGTATTCTGGCTATGTCTCTCAGGAGAGATCTACATCCGGCTCCTGTCGGCCTGCACTTCTTTGCTTCATCCATCGTGTCTAATTGGGTGGCTGTATATGTATGGGCTGTATGTGGGGCAGGCTCTGAATGGGTGTTCCTTCTGTCTCTGTTTTAATCTTTGCCTCTCTATTCCCTGCCAAGGATATTCTTGTTCCCCCTTTTAAAGAAGGAGTGAAGCATTCATGTTTTGATCATCCGTCTTGAGTTTCATGTGTTCTATGCATCTAGGGTAATTCAAGCATTTGGGCTAATAGCCACTTATCAATGAGTGCATACCATGTGTGTTTTTCTGTGATTGGGTTACCTCACTCAGGATGATATTTTCTAGTTCCAACCATTTGCCTACGAATTTCATAAAGTCGTTGTTTTTGATAGCTGAGTAATATTCTATTGTGTAGATGTACCACATTTTCTGTATCCATTCCTCTGTTGAAGGGCATCTGGGTTCTTTCCAGCTTCTGGCTATTATAAATAAGGCTGCTATGAACATAGTGGAGCACGTGTCTTTTTTATATGTTGGGGCATCTTTTTGGGTATATGCCCAAGAGAGGTATAGCTGGATCCTCAGGCAGTTCAATGTCCAATTTTCTGAGGAACCTCCAGACTGATTTCAGAATGGTTTTACCAGTCTGCAATCCCACCAACAATGGAGGAGTGTTCCTCTTTCTCCGCATCCTCGCCAGCATTTGCTGTCACCTGAGTTTTTGATCTTAGCCATTCTCACTGGTGTGAGGGCACAACTGTATTTTAAACCTATACTTTTAGAGCCAAAAGCCAAATGAACTTTTCCCCACTAAGAACAAGAGGGAAGTTATTAACTAGACCCAACCAGTTGGATTACTATGTTTCTGTGGGTATGAAAAATGTTAAGATACAACAAATTAAAAATGTTAAAAAGTTCCAGGGACTAAGTCATTACCCAAAGACTATACATGGACTGACCCTGGGCTCCAAATTCATAGGTAGCAATGAATAGCTTAGTAGGGGCACCAGTGGAAGGGGAAGCTCTTGGCCCTGCCAAGGCTAGACCCCCAGTGAACGGATTGTTGGGGGGAGGGCAGTAATGGGGGGAAGATGGGGAGGGGAACAGCCATATAGAAGGGGAGGGGGAGAGGTTAGGGGAATGTTGGCCTGGAAACCGGGAAAGGGAATAACATTTGAAATGTAAATAAGGAATACCCAATTTAATAAAGGTGGAAAAAGAAAAAGAAAAAAAATGTTAAAAAGCTTATGGCACAGTCAAACTTCTCAGATATTTAAATGTATTAGTAAAAATATATCCTATAATGTCTGTAATTTCATACAGAGATGTCTTAAATTAGGCCAAGGGTAGGTAAAAATGTAAAGTTGGATGGCTCTGTTTTGTTCATTAGTTACTTCTAGGAATTGTAGTTACAGATTTAGTTTTGCTTTACAAGAAGACAGTTATTACAAGGACATATAACACAACCAGGGTTTACATCTCAGTAAAACAAAGAAATGCCACGTGTTGGTATCTTTGAGATGTAAGAAAGGTCTAATGAAAAGGAAGAAGGTCAAAGGTGAAGCGTGATGTGTGGAATTAGATCACTCCTGTGCCCTACTTAACAGTTAGTTAACGGAGACGTGTACTCACAGGTGGGAAATGTTAACACAGCACAGAATATTCTTTTCCCTCTAAGTTTTATTCTAGAACAGGAACAGTCATGCAATATTCCCCTCTGACATGGAATTTTCTTTTGGAGCTAAAGAAGGAAGAGGCAATGTAAGATTCGAGTAGAGGGGTTGAGAAAAGTTAATATATTAGGTGTGTATGTGTGTATTCATGTGTGCATGTGTACATGTGTACACACGTGTGCATGCGTGTGTCTGTTCATATGTGCATGCGTGTGTTATCTTTCTTCTGACATGACCTCTAAATTTTTCTTATTAGTTTCCAATTCACTTTTAACATCTCCTTTTAACTTAGATGTAGTTTCTTGAGCTCTTATTAATTTTTTAAATCACCAGTTCTCTCATTTTTCTTTAGATGTTCAAATTTTCAAATTAAAGTAGGCTGCAGATTCGTATTTTTTCATTTTTCATTTTCATCTCATGTAGTACATCCTGACTGCAGTCCCCCCCTCCCAGTTCTTCCCCCTTCCCCCTCATCCACTTCTCCTCCATTTCCCTTCAGAAAAGTGCAAGCTTCCCAGGTCTATCAACCAAGCACGGCATATCAGGTTGCAATAAGACAAGGCACCTCTCCTCATATCAAGGCTGGATGAGGTGACTCAAGGGGAGGAAAAGGGCCCCAGAAACAGGCAAAGAGTCAGAGACGCCTCTTACTTCCACTATTAGGGGTCCTACAAGAAGGCCAAGTTATACAATCATAACATACTTGCAAGGGCCTAGGTCAAGTCTCATGCAGGCTCTATGATCGTTGCTTCAGTCTCTGTGAGCCCCTATGAGCCCAGGTTAGTTGATTTTGCAGGTTTTCTTGTGTTGTTCTTGTCCCCTTTGGCTCCTACTACAATTCTTCCTTTCTCTCTTCCTCAGGACTTTATGATCTCTGCTGAATGTTTGACTGTGGTTCTCTATATCAGTTTCTTCTCATTAATTATGCTAGGCTCGTGTCCGTAAGTATAGCATACAATCATTAGGAATCATTTTATTTTATTGGTTTCTTTTGCTAGTGATGTTTGCTTCCACCATAGGTATCTGGGCTATCCGTCCCCTGTTCCTCACTCTCCAAGGCAGTGTCAGGGGTTGGCTCCCTATCATGGCATGGATCTCAATCGGGACTGGTCTTTGTTTGGCCATTCCCCTAATTTCTGAGGTTTCTCGGAAAATTGGGACTTTATCTATCTCAAGACCTCACTATACCACTCCTGGGCATATACCCAACGGACACTTTATCCTACCACGCTGACACTTGCTCACCTACGTTTACAACAGCTTTATTCATAATAGCCAGAAACTGGAAATGACCTAGATGTCCCTCAACTGAAAAATGGTGCATCCACCAATGGACTATACATTGCTCAGCTGTTAAAAAAAATACCAACATCAAATTTTCAGGCAGACTGATGGAACTAGAGAAAATAATCATCCTGAGTGAGGTGACCCAGATCCAGAAAGATAAACATCATAGGTATTCAGCTGTAAGTGGATAGTAGCCATCAAGTAAAGGATAACTATGCTATTACTTACAGACCCAGAGAGGCTAAGTAATAAGGAGGGCTCAGGTGAGACACATGAATCCTCCCTGGGAAGGAGAAATAGAGCTGTCGCTGGTGGACTGGGGTAGGTGGGATGGGAACAGGAGGGATCAGGTCAGGGGAGGATTGTGGGAGAAAATACTGGGAAAGACAACTGGAATTGGGGGAAACCTAGTGCAATGGAAACTTCCTGGAATCTACGAGGGTGGCCCTAACAAAGACACCTAGTAAAGGACACAGAGCCTGAACTGGCCATCTCTGTAACCAGGCAAGACTTGCAATGGAGGGTTTGGGACAGCAACACAATCTCAAAACCTTTGACCTACAATTTTGTTCCACTTACAAGATGTACTGTGGTAAGGGATACCTATTCATTTTTAATTCTATTCTTTAATTCTGTTGCCTAAGTCTTTCAGGTTGGTGTGCAAAGAAGAATCTATTTAGGATCAAATGTTCTCCATTGAGAAAACGAATCTTTTTTTTTTTTCATCTTTCTTAAATTGGGTATTTCTTATTTACATTTCAAATGTTATTCCTTTCCCAGATGCCAGGCCAACATCCCCCCAACCCTTCCCCCTCCCCTTCTATATGGGTGTTCCCCTCCCAATCCTCCCCCCATTACTGCCATACCCCCAAGAATCCTGTTCACTGGGGTTCAGTCTTCAACAGGACCAAGGGCTTCCCCTTCCACTGGTGCTCTTACTAGGCTATTCATTGCTACCTATGAGGTTGGAGCCCAGGGTCAGTCCATGTATAGTCTTTGGGTGTGGCTTAGTCCCTGGAAGCTCTGGTTGGTTGACATTGTTGTTCACATGGGGTCTCAAGCCCCTTCAGCTCTTTCAGTCCTTTCTCTGATTCCTTCAATGGGGGTCCTGTGAGAGAACTAATCTTAAGTTAAACTTGTCCATTTTCTAAATACTTATAAGCTTATTTAATGCCTTTATCAAACCCAAGGCTGGTTGGAGTATCAAATGGCAGGTTTTTAAAAACCCATTTCCTTCTTCCTTGAAATAAACACTGAATGAGTGGCAGGAGGAAGAAGCCAAATGATTGTAATTTAACCAACTGGGTAGTCCAAAACCAACCAACCAACCAACCAAACGTGTCCAAACACTTTGAAACTGTATGTTAAAAGCAAACAGAATGGAAATCTTTCAGGCTGGAGAGATGACTCAACAGTTGAGAGCACTGGTTATTCTTTCAGAGAACCAAGGTTCGATTCCCAGCACCCGCATCAGGCATCTCACAGTCATCTGTAATTCCAGTTCCAGGGCATCCACTGATGCCTTCTGACTCCTTCAGACACCAGCTACACAAGCAGCGTACAGATATACATGCACACGAAATATCCATACACATAAAACGGAATAAAATTACACCTTAAGCTAAAGGTTCTGAAACCTGTTAGCAGCAGTACAGAGAGGCTACCAAACTAGACCACTCCGTGAGGAGAACTCATGTTTGAGTGTGCTAACAGTTTTAAGGAAACCTTTATAGGAACAGAAACAAGAAAACCGTGGTTACCGCAAAGCTGGAAAGCCTCTCGTATAAACCTGTTATCTGAAGACATTATTAGCCTTGTTAGGGGTCTGTTTGTACATTCCAGAGTGAATTTCTATCTGTTGGTCACAAGGCTCTCAGGTCAAGCACAGATGTGGGTAATAAGTGGTTATCTAGGGTGTGTGAATGGCCCTGGATAATTTACCTCCTGGACCCGTGACCTCCCAGCTCTGAGAACTTCAGTTCATAAATGATTGCTCCTTGGAGATGGAGTTGAGATTTTGTTTTTGTTTTCTGTTTCACCAGTCTCTTCTTTTTTCTATCCCACCTGCTCTCGTGCTGGGCTTGGGACCAGGGTTGTGTGGATAGAATACAAGTGTCCTACTGCTGAACTACACCCTCTGGCAGAAATGTTAATTTTCTTTTTCCTATTTCTCTCCCCTCTGCTACAGTTAAGAGACATGACTTTATAATCAGATCATTGTTAGCACCATGCTCCCCCTCTACCCTCCTTTCTCTCTCTTCCAGGCTCCCCATTGGCTACGTCCTCCTGCGTGTGAATGTAGTTTAACACGCAGAGATGTTCTTTGAGCGTGGACTGAACTAAGATCTTCCCACGTCACCAGTGCCTTTCCAGGGTAGGGAGCCCCTGGGCGGGGTAGACTTCCTGAAGCCCTGAGGAGGAAACAGCTCATCTTTATGACGGACTTACAGGTTTTTAAATTGGAGTTTATGACGATTGTTCTTTCATTGCACCAGGGAGTGTCCTTTCTAGCCCTTTCTAGCTTCTTGGTGGCTGGGTGGCTGGGAATCTAAACCTTGGGCAGTGGACTCTAACTTACAGTAGGCAGAGGTACAGGGTGGAGCTACTGGAATTTCTGTCCCAAACACTGGGCCTTGAGTAGGAGACTCCATCCAGGATGTGGCCAGCAGGTCTTATTACAGGGCACCTTAGAGAAGGTACACGTGACACAATTTGGGGGTTGAATCCTCTGGTTCTCTCTAGGTGCCCTCGTAATTGGGGGAGGAGGCTGGTCCTTGGGTTTGACCAATCCCTTCAGCATTCAGCTCTCTGATTATATATCAATAAAACATATTTAATTGACACTTTCTCAGGGCTAGAAACCAGGCTGGGCCTATAAAAAAAAACCACAATGGAAAGAAAAATACAGTCATCAGTTTCCTGATACAGCTCAGGACAGACACTACCAGATGGTTCTGTTATTTGTTTCTTTGTTCCCCTCCCCTCCCTTCCTCTTCTTTCACATCCTTAGACTGATCGTGTTTTACTTCCCCTGGATCAGTAGTTTCTATTTCTGAGGTTTCAGTTACCCACAGTCAACCTCGAACTTGAAATATTACATGGAAACATATTCAGAGAGAAAGAAAAAGAGCGGAGGGACAGAGGAGCCACATTTAAACAGCATTTTATCATAGTTTATTATAACTGCTCCTTGTTCTGTGCCTGGAGAGGAGCTCTTTTTCCTCATGCATTTATGGGACCAAAAAAAAATCTACTAGATAGGGTGTGCTACTCTCCATGATTTTAAGTATTTCTGATGGTCCTGGAATGTCACTCTGCTGGATAAGAGGAGACTTCTATAATAGGTACTCAAAATTTTCTGAAAACAAAACTTTCCTGGCAGTTGAAGGGAATAGTTTATTTCCTAAGAAATATGAAAATAAGAGTTTTGTTTCTGGTTCTCCCATGTGTTGTCTTCATTGTTGCTACAGTTACGGTGAGCATTTGGAGGAGGACTTACTCTCCATGAGTTCCTCCGTGCTCACATTTCATCTCCCCCAAGATGCCCAGGAAAACCTCAGCCTCACCTGTCATCTAGGGGCACAGGGTCTGAAAACTCCTCTCTCTGAGCCTCAGTCATATATGCCCAATGAAGAATAACGGGAAAGAGTCCTTATCGATGTCATGACCGGTAGCTTGCATCCTCAGAGGAGACGATGAAGGGAAGTATACAGCTTAGCACTCTCTCCTGTAAACCCCACACAGCCAATTGACTCACAACTGACCCTTTGCTGTTTGTCATTTTCACCAATGTGTACGAGCCAACCTATCATCCCGATAGGACAAAGTTAAACCATGAATATTTCTTTGCTTTGTGTCTGACTCAGCAAAAAAGTCTATCAAGTCACCAAATGACTGAGCCTCATAATACTGTCACGTTGCTACTTTTATGTTAATGAGTCAGGGGACAGTAAAGCAAGAAAGATATATGCCAAGATTTCATCCTCGAGGACATGAGCGACATTTGCTGAGTCAGGTTAACAGTTTTTGAAACCTCTTGCCATCATTTTTTGGAGACAGGATCTCACTGTACATCCCGCAATGGGCTCAAACGCATCACTCTACCGTTCTGACCTCCCAAGTGCTGTGATTACAGGTGTGTACCACTACACCAGCTCTCTAAAATTTCGATTCTATTTCTAACATAATGGTTGCAATAATTATGGCAGATTTTTTTCAGATTTAATCTGTATTATTCAACACCTTTCTGTCCCTTTCTTTTTAAAGGTTTAGACAACCAGGCAGCGATGGACTGAGCTCAGAGTTGCAGGGTCTCAGCTGTCACAGTAGACACACACACAGTGCATGTGGTTTCAAGCTGCCGTCATCAACTTCTAAGCATTCAGGTAGGAAGAGATGGGAGGTACCATTCCTCAAACAATGTTTTGTAGCATGTTGGAAAGAGAGAGGTGAGACGTACCATTCTACACATATAACACACTCAGGGCAAATTCAGGGTCATGGGAGAGCCAATTGCAGACAAATAATATCTGATGGGTATTGAGTATGTATTACCTTGGCTTTAAATCTATTTATTTATTTTTTTTTTTTATTAACTTGAGTATTTCTTATTTACATTTCGAATGTTATTCCCTTTCCCGGTTTCCGGGCAAACATCCCCCTAATCCCCCCCTTCTTTATGGGTGTTCCCCTCCCCATCCTCCCCCATTGCTGCCCTCCCCTCAACAATCACGTTCACTGGGGGTTCAGTCTTAGCAGGACCAAGGGCTTCCCCTTCCACTGGTGCTCTTACTAGGCTATTCATTGCTACCTATGAGGTCAGAGTCCAGGGTCAGTCCATGTATAGTCTTTAGGTAGTGGCTTAGTCCCTGGAAACTCTAGTTGCTTGGCATTGTTGTTCATAAGGGGTCACAGGCCCCTTCAAGCTCTTCAGTTCTTTCTCTGATTCCTTCAACAGGGGTCCTGTTCTCAGTTCAGTGGTTTGCTGCTGGCATTAGCCTCTGTATTTGCTGTATTCTGGCTGTGTCTCTCAGGAGAGATCTACATCCGGCTCCTGTCGGCCTGCACTTCTTTGCTTCATCCATCTTGTCTAATTGGGTGGCTGTATATGTATGGGCCACATGTGGGGCAGGCTCTGAATGGGTGTTCCTTCTGTCTTTGTTTTAATCTTTGCCTCTCTATTCCCTGCCAAGGATATTCTTGTTCCCCCTTTTAAAGAAGGAGTGAAGCATTCATGTTTTGATCTTCCGTCTTGAGTTTCATGTGTTCTAGGCATCTAGGGTAATTCAAGCATTTGGGCTAATAGCCACTTATCAATGAGTGCATACCATGTGTGTTTTTCTGTGATTGGGTTAGCTCACTCAGGATGATATTTTCCAGTTCCAACCATTTGCCTACGAATTTCATAAAGTCGTTGTTTTTGATAGCTGAGTAATATTCCATTATGTAGATGTACCACATTTTCTGTATCCATTCCTCTGTTGAAGGGCATCTGGGTTCTTTCCAGCTTCTGGCTATTATAAATAAGGCTGCGATGAACATAGTGGAGCACGTGTCTTTTTATATGTTGGGGCATCTTTTGGGTATATGCCCAAGAGAGGTATAGCTGGGTCCTCAGGTAGTTCAATGTCCAATTTTCTGAGGAACCTCCAGACTGATTTCAGAATGGTTTTACCAGTCTGCAATCCCACCAACAATGGAGGAGTGTTCCTCTTTCTCCACATCCTCACCAGCATCTGTTGTCACCTGAGTTTTTGATCTTAGCCATTCTCACTTGTGTGAGGTGAAATCTCAGGGTTGTTTTGATTTGCATTTAAATCTATTTTTTACTTATACACTTACATAATTCAACTAACAGTGGTATGCTTTCTAACTGGATCTGGAGATTTCTGAAAATGTAGCAGTTACTTCTTGGGACCCAAGTACAACATGAGCACACTCTCAGATTCTCTCCCACTGGATTGGCACAAAACCGAGCAGGCTTTTATCCTTCTCTGGTCATGGTCTGTTCACAGTACTCGCCCTGCCAGCCTCTGTAGGCGTATGTAGTGCTGTGTGCTGACTGCCTCCTCGTCTGTAACCTCTTGAAGGGCTTTGTCACAGTCATCTGTGAGATTTCAGTCTTCAACACAGGGCCTGCCACACAGTAGATTCTTCATATACTGATGGACGGCTAAGTTTTACAGTATAGGGAGTAACCAAAATGCTCTATATGGCAGCAGAGATGGCTTCACATTACCACAAATAAGTTGTTACAAAGCGAGTCTATAATGTATTGCTTACATTTCTTCTCTTAGCTATTTCTGTTTTTCACCTGAAAGAGATTGTATAGTCGACATTAGTTGTCCATCACTCCATGACAATTATTGTAGCCTTTAGAAATACTTTTATTTTATATATATGATGGGTAGCACGTGTGTGCTGTGTGGTTAAATGCACATGTGAAGGTCAGAGGGCAAATTCGCTCAGTTTGTTCTCTCTCTCCATCTTTACTTGGGTCCTGAGGATAGAACACAGGTCTTCTTTCTAGCTTTAAGAGTGTGCTGTTTTGCCTACTGGCCGCATGAATTGTCACTCTAAATGGTTCAAAGGCTCACACACTTATTACATCATAGTTCCTTGAGTCTAGCACATTCTCACTGGATCCTATACTTGGTATCTCTCAAGGCTGCAATCATGGCATTAGTCTGGGTGAGCTCTCACTGGAGGCTCGCCTGGAGGGAGAGTTCATTTCCAAATTCATTCATGTTCTGTGACAGGCTAACATATATCTCTCAGTGTGACTGAAGGTCCCAGATGTCTACTTGCTGTTGGCTGGAAACTATGCTCAGGCCGGAGAGGGTGAGACTATGACTCTTTGACAGGTAGGCTCTGAGGCATGGCTGTTCACTTCAGCCAACAACGAGAAGCATCTCCACACTCACTGAATCCTATCTTATTTCTGTGACAAATAAGCTGAAATAAGGTATTAATAAGAAAAATCCTTTCGAGTTTATCCTACACCGGAAGCTGAAGTTCCCACCTGCGCTCAAAGGAGGGGATTATGTTCACTAGGTGATGGAAGTCAATGGAAGCCACCTTGAGGCCTGCCATATCACTTATCAATAGCTTAGCTCTTGGCAGAGCCTCCTTGGCATGTCCACATGTTCTTAGAACATTTTATTTTATTTTACCGTATTAGACGACTGATCTCTATTTATCTGATGCTGATGCTGGAGGCCAAGTGGTTTCACTGGTGTCTAGAATGTCTGGTAGAGCCAAAATCCTTTTCTGCTTTCTGGACAAGTCAAAAGGGACCTCTTGAAGCCATAGAAAAGAAGAACTCACAAAAAATAAATGTCTCAGGGCACGAGCAAAGATCAGATGGCAACTGATTCCTCTTGATTTTATCTAGGGATAAGTGGGGGTTGTGGGAGGATGACACAATGGAAGACATAGACATAGGAGCTTGTCTAGATCTTCTCTGACACCCACTGTAGTACTGAGCTGGCAGGAGACCCCTCACCTACTTCTACAGATCTCTCACACAGAAGATAGTATAGTTTAGTGAAGACTTCAAAAGGTTGACAGGTATAGGCTCTGAGGCATGGCTGTTCACTTCAACTTTTGAGGTTGGGAACTAAAGATAGGAAGATCCCAGTCACTCTTAATGGAGCAGGGAGAGAATATTCTAGAACCAAAAAGATAAAGTATGCCAAATCCCAGACTGGGAAAATTCTTGGTTCTGGCATAGCCATGAGGAAAGAGTGCTGGTGAGGAGGCCAGGGGTACCACCATGTAGACTATTTGGAAGCAGGACCTCAGAATTGGTTGACTGATCCTTGAAGATGAGGGAAGGTAGTTATTGCACCAAAAATGACTCAGAAATCACCTGAGAGCTGGCTAGAACCTCCAGGTGCTGGGATGGCCTGCAAATCCTTATGTCCCAGAACTTTCCTTTGGTAAGAACCAGCGGCATGCTGACAAACAGACTGCTGTTCATTTCTCTCACAGCCCCTGTTGGTAGCATTTATTGATTCCTGTGTTGTAATTACTCTCACTGTGACCAATACCAAGCCATCAGTCAGTTCTCAATAATACTGAAGACTCAGCTATTGTGAGCCAGTAGAGAATCTCTCTCCTGTACAGAAAGTCACAAGGTCTCATCGATGACATTCTGTCTTGGGAACACTGGCCAGAGGGTGGCACTGACACTTGAGTTCACCATCCATCCCACAGGTGGATGCACAAGGGAAAACACAGCCTCTCATTGCTGACTGTTCTCAGGGCTTACTGTTCCCTAGGCTTAATGGCAGTTGTCTAATTATGTCTTGGGAGCTCACTGCAAGCTGATAGATACATTAATGGCATCGCTTGGTCTTTATAAAGCATTTTGGAAAACCAGCCTGTCATAAGAAGCCCCGATCTAGAGCTCATGTATAGCAGAGCCTGAAGCAGAAAGGAATGTGATTCAGCCTGAGAGAAAGCAGAGAGTAGCTTATACATCGCCTTTGCACAGCCTACCCTCCCAATTCCATCAGGTGATGCCGTTTTAAGACCTAGGTTTCAAGGTGTTCTAAGTCAGACCTGTTAGCATGCCCTGCCAACCAGTGGTTTTGGATTTCCTCATTCCAGGTGAAGATACTCTTTATTTTTGTGTGTGTCTGTGCCTGTGTGTAAATGCACTGTGTAAATGCGTGTGTGCACATGTGCAAAGGCCTGAAATCCACAGCTATTACCCTCTATCAATCCACTTCATTTATTGAGTCAGGATCTCTCAAGGAATCTAGAGCTCACCCATCCCAGCTGGTCTAGGTAACCAGCGTTTCCCTCTGACCTTTATTCTTTGCCTTCCGAGGGCCGGAATTACAGGTAGCTGCTACACCTGGCCAGATTTTACATGGATTCTGGAGACCTGAACTTGGGTTCTCATATCTGTGCAATCAACAGTTATCCACGGAGGCATCTTTTTAGCCCAAAGGTAGTGTTTCTATGGTGAGGAGACTGAGGTATAGAGAGGAATGATAGACAGACAAGCTCTACTTGCTGGGAGATTTCACTAAATAGACATTCATCTATCCCTTTAGGTTGTCTGTAAACACTGCCCATGGGCCCACACACAGCCGGTGCTTACATTAACTTCCATGTTGTGGCTATGGAAAACCACCTTGGCAGGCAATTGGGTGTGGCTGGCAAGATAAATCTTCACTTTCACTCTCACATCGAAGGGCCGAGAAGCACCTAAAGAAATGTTCAACATCCTTAGTCATCAAGGACATGCAAATCAAAACAACCCTTAGATTTCACCTCACACCAGTCAGAATGGCTAAGATCAAAAAATCAGGTGACAGCAGATGCTGGCGAGGATGTGGAGAAAGAGGAACATTTCTCCATTGTTGGTGGGATTGCAAACTGGTACAGCCACTCTGGAAATCAGTCTGGAGGTTCCTCAGAAACTTGGACACAGTACTACCTGAGGACCCAGCTATTCCATTCCTGGGCATATCCCCAAAAGATGCTCCAACATATAACAAGGACACCTGCTCCACTATGTTCATAGCAGCCTTATTTACAATAGCTAGAAATTGGAAAGAACCCAGAAGTCCCTCAACAGAGGAATGGATACAGAAAATGTACACCATGGAATACTACTCAGCTAGTAAAAACAATGACTGCAAGAAATTCTTAGGCAAATTGATGGAACTAGAAAATATCATCCTGAGTGAGGTAAAAAAACCCACACATAGTATGCATTCACTGATAAGGGAATATTAGCCCAAAAAGCTTGGATTAACCAAGATCCAATCCAATGATCACATGAAGCTCAAGAAGAAGGATGACCAAAGTGTGGATGCTTCAGTCCTTTTTAGAAGGGGGAACAAAAATATTCATAGGAGGAAATACAGAGACAAAGTTTGGAGAAGAGACTGAAGGAAAGGCCATCCAAAGGCTGCCCCACCTAGGGATCCATCCCACATATATACAGCCACCAAACCCAGACCATATTGCTGATGCTGAGAAGTGCATGCTGATAGGAGACTGCTATAGTTTTCTCCTGAGAGGCTCTGCCAGAGCATGACAAGTACAGAGGTAGATGCTTGCAGCCAACCACTGAACTGAGAATGGGGTCCCCAATGGAGGAGTTAGAGAAAGGACTGAAGGAGCTGAAGGGGTTCACAACCCCATAAGAACAACAATACCAACCAACCAGAGCTCCCAGGGATTAAACCACCATTCAAAGACTATTCATAGACAGACCCATGGCTCCAGCTGCATATGCAGCAGAAGATGGCCTTGTTGTGCAACAATGGGAGAGAAGCCCTGGGTCCTGCCAAGGCTAGATGCTCCAATCTAGGGGAATGTCAGGGTGGGGAGGCAGGAAGGGATGGGTGGGGGACACCCTCACAGAAGCAGGGGGCGGGGGATGGGATAGGGGGTTTATGGATGGGAAACTGGGAAAGGGGATGACATTTGAAATGTAAATAAAAAATATCCAATAAAAAAAAATCTTAATGCCTTAACCACAGTGTTTGCCTTTCCCTATCAGGGCCAACCAGGTCAGACCTTCCCAGTGTCAGCCTTGGAACAAATTCTACCTGCAGCTCATGTGCAAACACAGAGCTGGGGCCACACCATTTCCTGGAGTGGTGCAGGGATGCTGTGTTATTCATTCTCTCTCTCTCTCTCTCTCTCTCTCTCTCTCTCTCTCTCTCTCTCTCTCTCTCTCTCTCTCTCTCTCTCGGAAAGGCAGCCCAGATAGAACATACAGGCAACTTGAGATAGCCCCAGCTCCAGTTGTTTGGGACCCACATGAAGGCCAAATTGTACATCTGCTACATATGTGTGGAGAGGCCTAGGTCCAGCCTGTGCATGTTTTTTTTTTTTTTTTTTTTTTTGGTCGGTGGTTCAGCCTCTGAAAGTCCCAACGGTCCAGGTCAGTTGATTCTGTTGGTCTCCCTTTGGAGTTCCTATCTCCTTTGGGGCTGCAATCCTTCCTCCTATACTTCCATAAGAATCCCCAAGCTTCATCCATATTTGGCTGTGGGTGTCTGTATCTGTCTTGAGTCAGCTGCTGGGTCCCTCAGGGGACAACATGCTCCTGTTGGCAAGCATGACAGAGCATCATTAATAGTGTCAGGGATTAGGGCCTGCCCATGGGATGGGCCTCAAGTTGGGAAGGTTACTGGTTGGCCATTCCCTTTTCCATCCCCAACCCCTGCGTTTCTTGCAGACAGGGTAAGTATTAGGTCAAAAGTTTTGTGGGTGGGTTGGTGTCCTTATCTCTGCACCAGGGTTCCTGCCTGGCCACAGGAGGCAGCCTCCCCAGGCTCCATATCCCCAGTGCTATGAGTCACAACTGGGGACACCCCCATTGATTCGTGGGTGCCTCCCCTGTCCCAGGGCCCCAGCTCTTCCTGGAGATGCCCCCTACCTCTCATCAGTTGCAGATTTCCATTCATTCTCATGGCCATCTGGCCATCCCCCTGCTTTCCCTATACCCGATCTGGAACACCTTACTCCCTAGCACTTGAGTAAAAGGCAGAATTTTTAGGAAAAATGTCTTCTCTTCTTTCCTGTCTTTGAAGAGTTCGGGAACTGAGTGGGTCCGTCTTAGGACCAAAGTCAACTGATTTTGGGAGAGTCCAGATTATGCTTCGAGGATACACTTCCAAGAGGGAAGCTCAGTGTGGCAGACTCATCATGCTATCTCCAGGTGACCCTTCTCCAGTTCCCCTACTCTGCAAGCACACTGAGTCACCAAAGTGATGCTCAAAATCGTTGCATAAGCTTGCCTTGACCTAAATACATAAGAAGAGTATGTCAGGTCCTGGAATAGGGTCAATGAGAACAATAGCTTGTTAACTTCACTTAGCCCTGTACTTGGATAAGAAATATTACTCAGAGAAACTGTCCGTTTGTCTATGTGTGTGTGGTATTGTGTCTGATAGGGTCTCATATAGCGCAGGCTTACCTTAACTATATGCCTGAGGATGATACTGAACTCCTCGAGGAGGATGATGATCTTCCTGATTCTATCTCTCTAGTGCTGGGATTATAGGCACGTATCACCATAGCTGGTTTAGGTGGTTTGGAGACTTTTTACATGCTAGGCAATCACTTTACCAACTGAGCTACATTTTACACACACTGAACCTCGTAATTCTGTCTTTATAGAAAGTGCACAGTCTCCCTTGCTCTTATCTGTGTATGTGTCTATCTCACAGACCAGGAAAAATGACAAAATTTCAGTATATGGAGAGACATGGCCTATTGGATATGACAGTGCCCTGGCTAGTTTTATGTCAACTTGGCATAAGCTAGAATCATCAGAGAAAAGGAAGCATCCATTGAGAAAATGCTTCTATGAGATAGGGTTAGGTAAGCCTGTAAGGCTTTCTGGGAGGGCCCAGCCCTTTGTGGGTTGCTCTGTCCCTGGGCTGGCGTCTCTGAGTTCTATCAGAAAGCAGGCTGAGTAAGCCACAAGGAGAAAGCCAGTACCCAGCACTCCCCCATGGCCTCTGCATCAGCTCCTGCCTCCAGTTCCTGTCCTGCTTGATTTTCTGCCCTGACTTCCTTTGGTGATGAACTATGATGTGGAAGTGTAAGTCAAATAAATCCTTTTCTCTCCAAGTTGCTTTGGTTGTGATGTTTTATCATAGCAATAGTAACCCCTAATTAAGATGGACAGTGATCTCTCTCTGCTTAATACTAAATAGTCCCCTTTGTTTATCTTTAGTTTTTACACCTCTGTTAATACTTTGGGTATATTTCCTCCTCTTCACTATATATTATAAATGTGTACATACAATTCTGGAGTTCTTTAGATTGCTCTTTGCTGGATAATATGACTTCACTTATTTCCATCCTTTCTGCTGTTAGAGTAGTTTCTTAGTAGTGTAAGTTTTGGGACCAGGGACCTAGGAGCAAATACCAGCTTTGTTGTTTTATTTATGTGGACTCCCTGTGTAGCCCAGGTTGGCTTCAGATTCATGATCTGCTTGCCTCAATGTCCTGACTGCTGGGATTCATGTGTCTGCCTTTTGTGTTTCAGCATTCAGCTTGGCTTCTGGATAGCTTTGGGAACCAGTTATTTAGCATTATCTCAGCTCTCAAGTCTGTGGACATATGCTGAACCAGTGAGCTTGCTGCTAATCATAGGGCTAAGAATCAGTAAATCATAAATAGGGCTAATAAATATATGATGTAGAATGACCTTTTATGCAAGTACGAAGTAAGAGGAGTCACCTGGAACAATACTCTTCCTTTCCTGAGCTTCCTACCATAAAAGGCTGTCTGGCATTCCCCGACAAGAACAGGTATCATCAATCAATGTACTCCTCTCAATGGAAGACCTCATGATGTATTGGTGTGATGGGAATTCTCCTTTCAGGATTCCCAGAGGATGGAATACAATGTCATATATTGGACTAGTCAGTGCTTCGTGGGGACTGATTTCTCCGCGCTGTTGGAAGCAAATACTGTCATCTCCTCTTTTTTTTTTTTTTTTTTCCTGCTTCTGCTCACACCCACAAAAAGTACACACTGAAAGCAAATGTTGGTCAAGTTAGTTGTTCAAAGAACTGATAGCTTCACAATGAAGGGAGTGATCTTTACCAAGTACATTTGGGTCCTGGCAAACACATGCTTTACTGCTGGGCGTGTTCCCTTCACACACGTAAACCACTTTTATCAGGACTAGGGATCAACCCGGCTTTCGCAAGACTTAGCGTCCATCCTGGATGCTGGTGCGCCTTTGTTCACCGAGTTGGGGCAGAACCAAGCAGGAGGGAATGGAGTGTGTTTGGACAGTTGAAGGGCTTCATCTTTACAATGGTGACCTTTTCCAGATGGGAAGCTAGGTGTCCTGGTTGAAAGAATTGTTTTCTTGTTGTCCGGCACAGAGGTTGTCAGTGTGCTTTAGCTAGTCCTGCCCTCTCCACCCAGTCCTGTGCCTCCCATCCTACCAGGAAACCCACAATGGTTCCGAGAATCTAATGTGTACTCGTTTACTGAAGGCAGTGCCCTCCCTTACCATAAATCTATTTGTAGGAAGTAGTTCGATATTTAGGGGTGGGGCCCCCCAAATCCGTCCTTGTCTGGCTCTCAATGGGACTATTCCTATACAGATTCAGTGTAGACGTCTGCTGTGCTGATGGGTTGGGATCGCAGTAGCTCTGTATTGCTGGAACGTTTTGTTAACAGACCACTTTGCTGATCAGTTACCTATTGTTATAGAAGAAAAAAAAAAAACTACCCCCAAACCCAGAAGCTTCAAAAGAGTAAATATGTATTTATTATCTCTCACAATGCTTGTGGGTCAGGAATCCAGGAGCAGTTTGGCTCTGTGATTCAGGCTGGGAGCTGTACAATCAGAAATAAAATTGTAATTTAAATGTTAGTTGGGGTAAAATCATCTGAAGATTCCACTGCGGTTGGTTGATTCCATCCAAGAGAACGTAATCACATGGTTGTTCAGTCTGGGTTTGCCATTAGTGGAAACCCTCTGTTCATTTTTGTAGTCTCTGTAGAATGCTGCTCAGAGGTCCCCATGACATGCTCACTGGCTGCTGTCTGTGGAGAGTGTGACAAGAGTCACTCTGGAAGATAGGGTGTCTTTCATGATCTCATGATGGAAGTTACTAGTGGTGACACAGGACAGCTCATTTAGTATGTGAAGAGATCTCACTCCTGTGTGTGAAATTCAGGAAATGACTGATTAAGGGAACCTTGAAGGTTCACTGTCATGCCATGCTTTCATTTACACATTCTAACCAAAGTTTTCTCCTCCACTAGCTAATCATTTTATCAAGGAGAACGAGACTCTGTCTTGATTATACACATGTAGAAACCTTCCGACATGAAGTTCACCTAGCTAGAGCTATGGGTGACAAAGGACTCTTAGCACTGTGGGATATTGCAGAAGTAAAATCTTACCTGTCTGCTTTTGTTTATGGGATATGAATACATAAAAGCATGTACCTAGGACTGGTTCACCCCTTTAGTCTCAGCACTTGGGAAGCAGAAGCTGGCAGATTTCTGTGAGTTCAGGTCCAACCTGGTCTACAGAGCAAGCCCAGGACAGCTAGAGCTACACCGAGAAATCCTGTATTGAAAAACCAAACCAAACACAAAAAATGTACCTAAAGAGTATGTATGCTCTCTCTCTCTCTCTCTCTCTCTCTCTCTCTCTCTGTGTGTGTGTGTGTGTGTGTGTGTGTGTGTGTGTGTGAGAGAGAGAGAGAGAGAGAGAGAGAGAGAGAGAGAGAGAGAGAGAGAGAGAGAGAGTGTGCATAGAATTTTTTGTCTCCTCTGTGTATACCAAAAGATCTTGGTATATGTACTTGAGAAAAAAACTGAGATAATTATTCCTTAGAAAAGAGGAAGTGGGTGGGAAGGAGGGAGGGGCAGCACTCACAGAAGCAGGGGGAGGGCGGATGGGATAAAGGGTTCCAGAGAAAAGGGGATAACGTTTGAAATGTAAATACATAAAATATTTAATAAAAAAAAAAGAAAAGAGGGAAGTGAGAAGCCATTAAGTCATTTTCACTTTAGATCCAGGTGTTTGTTTCTAGGTCTGGGATTGGCCCAGCCTTTGTATAATGGCTTCCAGATGACTGGTTAGAAAGGAATGGTTAGAAAGGTTAGAATGAGGCCATACCTCATTGTGTGAGAGCTAAGATTCTCAGGCTTTTGATTTCTGTTCTGAGCATGGATTCGGCAGAGTTCTCTCCTCTGCCCTCCATGATTGGTTCTGTGCTGTGGTTGCTCATGGGGCTGCAGACTTCTGAAGGTTTGCTTGGGGACTGGAAGAGTCCAAAATGCTTTGTCCACTTGTGTGATATGTTCATGCCGGCTCCTGGAAAAACAAACAAACCTTAGTTCTTCACTATATGGATCTTGCGGAAAGCTTCTAGAATCTTCTTATGTGACAGTTTCGCTCTTCTCCAGCTGTCCAGGAGAGTAAGGTGGCTATAGTATCTTTTGTGATGTAGGCTTAGAAGTGATCCTTTATCATTTTGGAATTATTATTGGTTACTATTATTATTGGTTACTAGTATTATTATTATTACTCTTTAGGATAAGAAGGGTTATATGGTAGCGTTAAATTTTAAGACCCAAGAATCATCGGCAGCCATCTTGGAGGTCGGTATCTATGAACAAGCACACAAGCATGTGGACTGCTTGGATGAACACCCTTAAATGAGGTTATAAGTGAGGTTATGAGTGGCGAGCATGGCCATTTTCTAGAGACTGTATTCCTTTTCTTTTCCACAGTAAGGAGTACAGAACCCAGGCAACAATTTGTCTAGTCTTTCAACGAATGTTTATTGAGCACCTAAATATGCACCACCAGTCGATCAAGAGCTTCTACAGTGGGCAGCTTGCTGAGAAGGGTTCCCTGGGAGCATAAAAAGGAACCAGGCAGACAGTCCAGGAAGTAAAGCTGCCTTGATTCACAACCAGCCTGGGATATTTGTCATTCATTCTAATAATTCTTTTAAGTAGGGGCCTCCAGTTATGATATCAGACTGAACAATGTTTCTGCCCTTTGTTTGTCTGTTGGCTAATGACTTCATTTCACGAGTTCTGGTAAATGGATCGACTGCCCTCTCCCATCTCTCTCTGGCCATAATTCTTTCTGTTCCCATTTTAGTTGGAGACAGGTGCCCTCCAAGCCACAGTCTCTGCATTTATCAAAGCTAAATGGCTTGTGGCTGCCACCATCATATTTCTAAAAGCAGGCTGCTCTTGCCTTTCACAGAGAACCTAACCTGAGTAGGAGACCTGATTAATATACAGCTTCTCTCTTCCCTCCAGTTATTTACGTCTTGGTCAAAATTCTTAGTTGCTGGCATCACGAGAAGGCTGGCCTTCCTAAGTGGAAGGGAATATATTGGCAGAGAACACAAGAGTTCTCAGAGTTAGTGGGTTGCTTGATCATAGGTGAAAACCCAGTGTCCTCTTGGGCGCGACACATAGTGACTTTGTGGCTCTGTGATCAGGCATCTTCCGCTGCCCTTCCTGTCCCTGTCTCATATCATATAGATTCAGATGGCTTGGCTAAGGTCAACACAGAGTTTAGACTACATGAGAGAAAGAAGCAGAATCCGTTCCATTTTATTCCAGGCAAATATTTCTCACATTTCCCAATCCCCTACATGCTTTTTAGTGATCTGTTAGTACGCGTACTATTGGGGCCAAACCTTCTGAGTTCTCAGTGAGGAGTGAGTTCTATCTCAGGGCTCAGGCTCCGCCCAAGCCTCGTGTTTTCCATGCTTCTGCCTCCCAAATTGGCAAACAGCCACGAGAAGTGCTTCAATTGGATAGTATATTAATTTACCAATAATTATCTTCAAATGACATTTATTGCAGCAAATTAGATTAATTAAGCACAAGCAGAAAAATATTGACAGCTGCCCTCTGGGTTTGTTTTTTTTTTTTTTTTTTTTAACACGATGAGCGTTTGATTTATACATGAATCTTTCATTTGTTTTTTCGAGTGCTGTGCAGTCTTTGACCGACACAAGCTGTGGTGCTCAGAAGCACTGTGTGACTTCCTCAGGAGCTCATCCAGGGACGAACTCACTGTGACAACTTCCTTCTCCAGCCCAGCCTTAGATCTTGCTGCAACAGACACACTGGCAATTCTGGCTTTGGGTACTTTTTTATACTCGTTGCCCTGTCCTCCATTTTCAGTTTCACTACCCATGTTAACTGCCCTTACTCTTCAGTAGCTCCCACAGGGAGTTGTCCTGATTCGCCTCTGTCTTGCCTCAGGATCTGACAGCTTCTTTCAGAAGAGCACTGGGTTCTCATTGGCTTAAGGGACCTTTGGGGGTCCCAAAATGCCTGCCTGTTACCCTAATATCTAGTCCCTGCCAAGAAAGTATCCAGGCTACAATGATTATTCTTCCAACGACTGAAAGAATAAAAGAGCAAAGGAACGTTGTCTCAGTTTGTTTCACAGCTACTGTAACAAAATGCCAGACGCTTTTTATGGCTTATAAGCAGAAAAAAAAATTATCATTCATGTACGGAAGGCCTACGTCAGTGGTCCTCCCCCCTCCTTCAGTTTTAGATGTATTTCAAAAATTTAAATCACTCATGGATGTTAGTCTACACAAAGCAGCCACTTTCAGCATGTGAATTGGATGTCAAAATGTCATGTATCTGAGCAGTTGTTCCCTAAATGGTGGTACTATTTTGGGAGACTGTAGAACTTTTAGGATGCGGGAAGTGGGTCACTGACGTGCTAGCGTTAAATGTTATAGCCCAGACCCCTTTCGACTCCAGTCTTTCTGCTTCCTAGTCAAAGCCATGAGACAAGCAGCTGCTGCATGCTCCTGTGATGGACCCTTCTGCCACCATGCCTGTCTCTTCAAACCACAAGCCCAAGGAAGTCCTTTGTTCCCAATGTTGCTTCTGTCAGGTATTATTACAGAGATGACAGACATAATTAACACATATGTTGTATTACATCCATCCCTCTTTTACCTGGCTTGCATCCTCTTCCTATTGCTATTTCTATTGGAGACAGAGTCTAACGTAACCCAGGTTGGTCTTGAACTTACTGTATGATCTTGAGGTTGTATGAATACTGCAGCTGTGCACCACCATGCCTAACTTAAAAAAAAAAATTCCAGAATCTATTTATAAAAGTTGTGTGTGAGATTCATCTCTCAGAGCCTGACTTAGTTTGCTTACTAAGATGATCTCCACTTTTATTTTATTTTTCTGAAAATGATCTATTTTCCCTCCTTGATAGCCAAATGACACTCAATGTAGATGGGGGTGGGGGCTGTGCACTTGTCGTTGAGGCAGAGGATTGCTTGGCAATGTCTAGAGGCATTTTAGATGACCACAGCTGGAGGCGGCTGGTGGTAATGGGCGTCTGCCTAAGCATGAGGATGCATGTGACGTGGCTCCTGTGTCGAGGTCAGAGGATAACTTCCGGTGTTGGTTGAAACATGGTCTTTCGTTGCTTTCTACTGCATATGCCAGGTTAGTTGGCCTGCCAGCCTCTGGGACTCTTGTCTCTTCCTCCTATGTCACTGCAAGACTGTTGGAATTTCTTGTCGCTGTGCAGGATTTATGTGGGTTCTTGGGGTTCATACTCGGGTCCCCATATTTGCACAATAAGCATTTTATGCATGGCACCAGCTCCCTAGCCCAAGATGCTTCCACACTCTTCCCCTTGTACTTTCTTTCTTCCTGTTATCGCTTTGTAGCCTGAGAAGGTTATGACTTGTCTCCATGGCTACAGAGACGGCATTTTATTTTACCATTTCTATGTTCTCTAACCTCAAAGCTCACAGCCCCAGGCATCTCATGCCCCAGCATAAAATCCACGAGATTTAAACGTGTGCTGTGACATGCCCTGTAAAACATATACAATCTGATCGGACAAGGTCTGTTTTCAATGCCCTCTTCTGAACCACATTGTCAGGCAGCAATTCAATTTTGAGGCCTTTCTCCTATTAAAATATGCATCAGATGACAGACACCTGGGCCATGACTAAAGTGGAGTCTCCTTAGCGCTGAGCATTTTCTTTTCTGGGTAATGGGTTTTACTTCACACACACACACACACACACACACACACACACACACACACACACACACACACCCTATGTGTGCATGCACGCAAAACAGCATAGAAAAACATCTAAAGAGACACAGTTGCACTTGATGCTTTTGTTTGCCTTGGGAAATGTCAGATGTTACTGTAAAATGACAATAATGATTATATCAGCTTTATTCTGGGGTCAATGGATTATTATAGTGCTGTGGAAAATTATTTCAAAACAAGTGTTGGATTTTTTTTTTTCTCCGAACCCTTTCTCTGCTACATTTACTTTCAAATTATTTGTGGATCTTAGAAAACAGGCCATCAAAGCCTGCCTCATTTTCTTTAATACTTGTAACTCTATAGAAACCTCGCAAGTTGGTTATGAAGTTGAACTGGGCAAAGGAATGCCATGTGGGCGCTCCCCCGTCCCTCAACAGGGGAGGGATCATTGTGAAGTCCGCTTCCCTGGGGCTCACGGGCTTTTAAAATGGATTGTTTCCACACAAGTTCAAGCCGTTCTCATTTCCACACAAGTTCAAGTTATTCTTGGTGGGTTGTAATGGCTTCAGTCACTAAGATCAGTCCTTGTGGTTCATGAATGATTGATGACAGTGGCAGAGGACACAGCCACTGAGGGGATGCGACTGTTTCCAGGGAGCGTTCCATAGCCATCAATGGATTCCCCATGCCCAGGAGCATCTGAGTAGGGGCTTAGGAGCTCCAAAATGGGTCTGCGCTAGGATTCTGCGCTAGGACACTATCCCCCAGTGTCTCCCTATCTTCCTACCTGAAGTGCAGTTTTTGATGCTTCTGGAAAAATCAGGGGCCAGGATGCAAACTCTCAGGATATGGCATGCAGTGTGGATTGCCAAAGTATTTTCATAGTATCAGCCATCAGCCAGGTCCAGTGTGAGAACCTGGGGGAGTAGAAAACAAGTGTAGTGTTGGGGGACTGGTTCTAATGCTTTGTCTTAATTTGGCTTCCAAAATCACGCAGGAATCTGCAAGTTCAGATGCTGAGGTCCCTGTCCCCAGTTAGCTTTTGATTAATCAATAAAGAGCCAACGGCCAATGGCTGGGCAGGGTGAAAGAGGCGGGACTTTTAGGATTCTCAGGCAAGAAATGCAGAGGAGAAAAGGAACATAATTGCCATGGTGCTGAAGCAGAGAGATCAGATTTAAGACCTGCAGGAGAGAAGTCATCCAGCAATGTAGGTGCAAAGGGGAAATGTCCTATGGGAGTGCTGCCCAGAAGGAAATGGGGCCGCGAAGATAAAATACAGATTCAGAAAGTGTTAACTCATGAATACTGGAGGGGAGTATGTGCTAGCCTTGGGGAAATGCCCAGCCACTGAGCTAGTTAGGTATAGTAAAATATGCACACATATGTGTGTGTGTGTGTGTGTGTGTGTGTGTGTGTGTGTGCGTGTGTGCGTGTGTATCTTTTCATTCGAGAATTCAGAAAGCTCTGGGGGGGTGGCTAGAAGCATGACCACAGCCAGGAACTCAAAGCTAACAATTCACTGCTACATTGAAGGCTTTGGCTTGAAGTCCCTGTGACCTTGTCTCAGAGTCCGAGTATCTCATAGTCTGTAACTCCAGCATGGCGTCCTCCAGGGATCTTACCTTTGATGATTTTAAGCCTACCATCGTGGTTGAGCAAAAGGGAACAGGAAGAACGGGGGACTACCATGTGGTTCCTTAGTTTCTTTCTTGTCATTATAGGATGCATCTGTCACTACTTACACGTGACATCTTTGTGTGATGCCAGTGGGAATGACTACCACAAAAAGCTATTTCCGTCACGAGATGTCTCTGTGCTCCATTCTGGTTAATCACAAAAGCCGTGCTCCAGAAACCTTTGTGCTACATGTCACCCACACACCCTGGTCTATCTGTTGAAAGCACTCTATGAGTAAAGTCTCTACCCTAGTTTTGTTTTTCAGAACATTTGTCATTAGCATGTTTATTAGGAAATCAGATTGGAGTCTCTCTCTGTCTCTGTCTCCCTGTGCTAATTAATAATAGGCGACAGGGCCTTGAACACAGCACACAATTACTCTACACCTGAGCTACATCTTCAGCCCTCTTTCCTTTCATTTCCAAGGTGAGATTTATATTCTATATAGATATTCCACATACGTTTTATATGCAAATTCCACATCTATTTTCCACATATATTTCATAAGTATTCTCTTTTGTTTATGGAGAGAAAAGAGAGAGAGAGGAGGGAGGGAGGGAGGAGAGAGAGAGAGAGAGAGAGAGAGAGAGAGAGAGAGAGAGAGAGAGAATGAATTATTGGCTCAGTGTGTCCTCTCCAGTAACTGACTGCAAGTGTCTGCTACAGGTTTCTATGGAGAGAGTTGGAGCAGGAGGTTGAGTCAGCAAATGTTGCCTCTAGGCATCTGTGTATGAGCCTAAGCTGCTATTTGGAGCCTTGACAGGAAAGAGAGAAGTGACTTGCTAAAGCCATGACTGTATGTAGTCAGAGGAGAGACTCATCCCTTAGCCTCTGGACTCCAGAGCTTTGACCAATATTCTTATATATCTCAATAGTTAAATGGAAAAGTTCTGGAATGAAAATAAAAACGGTTTGTTTTTGTTTCTTTAAATTAATTAATTGATTAATTTTTTTCCTAGTATATATTACACCCTGACCAGTTTCCTCTTTTTCCTTTTTTCCCCACCCCTCCCCATCCCCTCCCCTCTCCCCCAGATCCATCCTCCTCCATTTCCCTTCAGAAGAGAGCAGGTCTCTCAGGGATATCAGTGACACATGGCATAACAAGGTACAATAAGACTAGGCACAGACCTCATATCAAGGCTGGATGAGGCAACCCAGTAGGAAGAACAGTGTCTCAAAATCTGGGAAAAGAGTCAGAGACAGGCCTTGATCCCTCTGTTAGGAGTCCGGCAAGAAGACCAAACTATATAACCATAACGTATATGCTGAGGCCTAGGTCAGACCCATGAAGATTCCCTGATTGTTGGTTTAGTCTCTGTGAGCGCCTATGAACCCTCGGTAGTTGATTCTGTGGGCTGTGCTCCTGTAGCCCCTCTAATCCTTCTTCTCTCTCTCTTCTGATAGGACAGTTTTGCATCTGCTCCTATCAGTTGCTGGATGAAGCCTCTGATGATGACTATGCTAGGCTCCTGTCAACAAATATAGCAGAATTAGGAATCATTTCATTGATTCTTTTCATCAGTTGTATTTGGTTCTCTCCTAGGCGCCTGGGCTTCCAGGCAGTGTCAAACCTGGTCTCCCTCTCTAGGCGTGGCTCTTTTCCTTTTTAAGACGGGGGTATAGCTAAGGGGTCCAGGCTAACCTGGAATTTGGAATCCTTCAGGTTTTTTGAGTGCTGGGATTAGAGGCATGCACCACCGAATGCAAGTCCACGTATTCTTTGCTTGTAAGTAGCTGGGATCTTGCTCAAGCCTTTAGGGATTCTGAAGAGAAGGATCGCTCATCCGGGTGTCCCTAGGACTTACTCAGGGCCACAAGCTTGATCTCGAGTTTCATCTCAAGAGTCTTAGTAATTCCTGCAGCGCACCGCAGCGGGTCCTCTCATTGGTCTCATTTTCTTGAAACTGAAGCCCAGGGAGGTTAATTTCCTTGACGAGCAGGAAGTGAGGGAGATGTAACAGACACGCCTCTAGCAAGCCCTGTGTTTGCTTCAACAGCTGCCTCCTCTAGCCCATCCCCTTTTCTACCCTTGATTTTAGTCACACGGATGAGAAGCAGTCAGCCCATTGTCGTTTTCCTCAGGATACGGAATGAATTCTGAAGAGCCGGCTTACTATTTGCTACCTGATGGTAGTCGCTGAAGTTTATCAAGTCGCAAGCTCTTTCAAACCAAGTGACAGAAAAACAAAACAAAACAAAAACCAACCAACAAACAAAGGCCCCCCCCAACAAACAACAAACAAACAAAACCCTACAGATAAAAGAACGGAACTGAGAATGGCGTTGACCTGTCAGAATATTGTATTGGAACAGTATTTGTACATTTCCTGAAAAGATTCATGTTTTCAGGGTGGCCGCTGACGCTCATCTCCACAGAGACCTTACTGACAGTGATGAGAACAACAAGCCCCGCCTCTAATCCCTTCAGGACACCTGGGACCCTGGGCCTGTCACACAGCCTTCTCAGCTCCTTTCCCCAGACCTCGGCTTTACTCTTCGCTGGACAGGATCGATTTGGAACAGGCCAGCACAGGCCTGCTGTCATCCACCTGCTTGCTACCCATTTGAGTATCCCCTCTATTGGTCCTCAGCTACCATCTAGAACCTTTGGGAGCAGTTCGCTATCTTTCTGGAGTCTTGAGATCATTTAGACACCCTGTGGAGGCTGCAGATCTTCTTCCTAGCAATGCCCATGATGTCCAGCGTTTGGCCCCAAGTCCTGAGAACCCCTAAGATCTCTCAGGGTCCACAATCCCCTGGTGACAACCTTTAAGCTTGCTTGGCAATATGTGATTGTTCCTTGATATTCTTCATCAGGACCCTTGTGGATACTCCAATCTGTGCTTGTTAGAATATCACGTAGAATAGTGGGGCGTTCCCATGGAATGCATAATAAGCGTCTCAGAATTGCTTACCATAACTTAGGCAAAGCAAGTAGAAGTGTGGAAACAGTTGTGGAGTGGTGACAGGACACATTTACGATGTGAAGTGGGCCGAACCCGTGAGTGTGAAACTGGTGAAATTTCAGCAGTTTCATTCAACTACACCAGCAGCGCGCGGCTTCTGGATTGCTGCTAAGCCCTGCCTCGGTGTGCGCATGCTCTGTGTAACCAGTTCTGCATAAGCTGGGATCATGACTTGGTTGTACTGCGCAGGCTCGAAACAGTGAAAGGCCATCCATCATTTTCACAGTCATGATATAAGAAGATTTTTTTTCTCCTTTGTTTTATCTCTCTTGTTTTCTCACTCTCTCTCTCCCATGCAAACCAGCTACCACACTGCGAGCACCCAGTGGAGAGGCCCAGTATAGTGCGAAACTGAGGGGGTTGGTTCTGAAACGGCTAGCAAGGAATCCCGGAACGATGTGAATGTGCTTGGAAGCAGATGTTCCCTCAGTGTACCGTTGAGGTGAGCCCATAGTTTATCGCAGCATCTTGCTGCTGTCTGTGAGAGACCTCGAAGCAGAGACCCTCAGCTTAAGTAGTGCCTTCATTGTGGGCCACAGGAATGCTGTATTGTTACCAAGTTGTAGGATAGTTTGACAGCAATAAATTAGTGCATCTGGCACTAATAGCCCCAGGTGCAACATCACACACACACACACACACACACACACACACACACACACACACACACACCCCAACAAGGTCACTGAAGGAATTCATAGGCTGAAAGTTTTTCCTCCTCCTCCACATCCTCTTCCTCCTCCTTTGGTCCTTAAAGAGTTTGAAAATGGCGCATGTGTCCACACAGACACCCTTGAGTCTGCAAAGACTTCATGTAATGCAGCCACCTCCAACATTAGGCTTCCTGAGAAATCTTGAGAATCTTCCCTGGCTTTTCCTCTCACATCTTGCTGTGTTTTGTAGCCAGAAACAGTTGGGGAAGAAAGTTGGATGGCTTTCATCTTTAAGGAATAATGATGCTGTCTCCCTGGGGGCACATTCTGTGGCCACATGGGAAGATTGACCTTTGCTCACTTCATGGATATGACATTATTTCTTTTTGGTTCCCCAGAGGGTTTATAGGAGTCATGTCATAGGGAGCTGAGAGGCTGCAGCCTGTACAAAGGGCACTGGGCAAAGTAGCAGCTATGATAAAGGGCGGGTTGAGCAAAGGTTGCACATGCCAAGCTGGATAATCAGATAACAGTGCAAATCATTCCAGCAGGAAGACATCATGTCAACCTTCATAAAGCGTTCCACCCGGAAACCACCAGTGTGGCTCTACCAGGGGGGCTTGTGGAGGATGATAGCACAGATGAGGGAAATCCTCCATTTGTTAAAAAACCTCGCATGCCCTAAAAGGCCACGCACTCACCAGAGGACAGCCATTTCCCACGTCATTATCTGGATTTGTCTTGTGAGTATTAGAAAGGTCCAGTCTAAGGAAGGACTGGGAAAGAGGTATGTGGGTGCTGGGAGTTGAACCTACGTCCTTTAGAGGAGTAGCCAGTGCTCTTATTAGGTATCAGCATTTTATCAGACATTTCGAAGGTCTAAGTAAAAATAGTCAGGGCCGAAGGGATGTCCCTGTGGTTTTTGAGTTATCGGTAAGTATCTTTACTCTTGGTTCCAGAAATTACCACCCTCTTGGTGTTGCCCGTGCATGAGATAGGCACCTAGGAGAGTTCATAATTCTGTTAGTCACAGTGCTCAACATAATAAAACACATATTCTGAAATTTTGAGGGTTGTGACTTGCATGGCATGGCCTTCCTTGATATTCAGAGATGCCTGATGATTCCTTCTCAGAAGAAAGTTTTCCTTAAAAAAAAAAAAAAAAACCAAACTGTTTGATTGTGCGTGTGTGTGTGTGTGTGTGTGTGTGTGTGTGTGTGTGTGTGTACCACACATGTGCAGGTACCTGTTGAGGCTAGAAGAAGGCATCAGATCTCCTGGAACTGTAGTCAGAGGCAGTTGTGAACTGCTTGATGTAGGCGCTGGGAACTGAACCTGCATCCTTTGCAAGAACAGCAAGTGCTCTTAACCTCTGTGTCCTGCTCCCAGAAGCGAGTTTTTATGCATATGATTATAAAGGAAACCAATTTCATTAGAAAAGTTACTAAACATTTTTTTTAAAAACCCAAGTTTGGGGTATGCATTTTAACTAATACGTTCAATAGTTAGAGGAAGAGTGGGTTGTCTCATATACGACCACCATTTCAAAAAATAGTGATAACTGTGATAAACTGAGATATTGACAATAACTGTAGCAGTAAAGAAGAATACGTGGGATTTCCATTGATAGTGTAATAGTTAAAAGAGAAAGACCCAAAGAAGGTAAATCGGGATACAAGAGGGAGCTTATTCTGAACACTGACTCATTTATTTGTGAAGATCGACGAGGCTAAAACAGGCCTCCTGCAAGCCAGAGAGTGAAGGAAGACCATGTTACAATTCAGGCTTGAGAAGGCTCGAAAACAAGTGGAAACTCATAGTTTAAGGGGAAGTGGGAAACTGGGAAAAGCGGGACATTGGTATAAACTCTGAAGTTCTCTGAGGTCCACAAGTGAGGGAAAAGAGCCATGTCTCAGCTACAGATCTGAGAACACGGATTTGTCCGCCAGCCCCAGTTTAGGTGATGCTCATATCCAGACTAGATAAACCCAGACGTTTTATTGTCTGTTTGGGAGTCTGCTAACTTAAGCACGTCACCTAAAATGAACCATTGCAATCTTAACCTTTGTCAACTTGGCATATCTTCCTGATGTCTGGTGAAGATTCATATCAGGTCATAAAACACGGTACAATTATCCTTCATAAAACGTGCCGGTGTTTTCCTCAGAAAAGGAAGAAGTGAAGTCCTTGAGTACACGTACCCCTTTCACAAAATCCTACGACGTGAATACAATGGTGCATTCTTAATAACACAGAACATGGATATAAAAATAATATGGCTTATGTGATACGGGATAAGAAGAAGGGGGACTTGGGAAATGGGTCTGAGGATAGAGCGCTTTCTGTCAAAGTATGAGGACTGGAGTCTCCATGACCCACAAAGAAGCTGGGCAGCACGGTGGTTGCCTGTGATCCCAGCACTCTGGAGGCAGACATTTGGAATCCGTGAGCCATGCTGGCTGGCCACACTAGCCAGAACGGGTGAGCTCTGCGTTTGACGAGGTCTTGCCTTGTCGAATAGAGAGTGAGGAAGAAGACACTTGATGTCAACTTCTGGGGTCAGGGTCTTGGTTTTGGTTCCTTGGAACTTGGCTTTTCTGAAGAGACTGGGCTTACTTGAAAGCTGGTGTGTGCTCCATCCGTGATACACTTGAGATACCATGAACTTGGGTCCACCATGTGTAACATTGCTTGATTTCCCTCCTGCTGACTTCATCCCATTCTACGATGGCTTTTTACTAACTCTGTCCCATTTTCCTCTTTGAGAACTACATATAAGATCTTGTACTTCTTAATACACTTGCTTGACATAGCCACCATCGTGTCCAAGACCTCCTGAACCCACCTGTCCTATTTTCTTTATTTCTTATCTCCTGGTCCTTTCTCCTCAGGACCCTTATGGCAGAATGACCGGCTGGTCCAGGTCAGCAGCTGTCACGTTGCATCTGTAGTCAGGAAGTAGAGGGAGATGAGTGCTGCTTGGCTACGTTTTATTTTTTCCTTTTTATTCAGCCCAGAAACAGCCCATGATACGATTCCATTCATATTTAACATGGGTCTTTAGTCTGAATTAAACCAATTTAGGAACTTTCTCATGGATAAATCCAGAAATTTGGTTCCTAGGGGATTCCAGATTCTGTCAAGTTACCCATCATAATAACCAACAGACTGCTGTGCGGAGATTCCACGTGACTTCTGATGGTGGTTCTGGAAAGGTGCACCATAGCAGTGAATTGGTTAAGCCACTTTGGCTCCTGTCAAGTCGCTCTCCCAGTTACCTGCCAGAGCCCTCTGGATTCACACACACACACACACACACACACACACACACACACACACACACACACACACACACACACACACACACACACACACACACACACACACACACAGACACAGACACACACACACACAGATACACACACATCACACACTCACAATATCCATGTACACACATTCACAAACACATTCACACATACACACACACTCCACACACTCACAACATCTGCATACACGCATTCACAAACACATTCACACACATACACAGATACACACACACACACACACACAGACACACACACACACACACACACACACACACACACACACACACACACACACACACACACAGACACACACACACACACACACACACACACACACACACACACACACACACACACACACACACACACACACACACACAGACACACACACAGACACACACACAGACATACATACACAGACACACACACACACACACACACGCACACACACACACACTCAGAGATACACACACACAGATACACATACACTCAGAGACACATACACAGACACAGATACACACAGACACACACACACACACACTCAGACACATACCCAGACAGACACACACACACACACAGACACACACACACACACACACACCCAGACACACACACACAGACACCCACACACACACACAGACACACACACAGACACACACACACAGACACACAGACACAGACACAGACACACACACACACACACACACACAGGCACAGACACAGACACAGACACACACACACACACACACACAATGCTAATTTTGATATGCCTTGACTAGTTCAATGGCAGGGCATTTCTAATCCTGAGCCTAACAAACACCCCCCTCAGGTATAACTCACAAAGAAGCTGGGCAGCACGGTTATTCCTGAGCTAATATCTTTTAAAATCTGTATTTCATCTCTACTATCCCAGACCCAACTGGAGAAGTGGCCTCTAGGGCCACTTTCCGGGATTCTTACATGCTGGTGGGCCTTTAAGTTGTGTTAGAACCGATCCCCAACCGTGTACAGCGTTCTTTCATTCTATTGAACTTTCTAGACATACATCCCCTCTTGGGACACAGCTGTCCTGTTGGAAATAACTGAGTGGAGGGCCCACAGGTAGGTCTTCCAGTCAGCAGTCCTAGCTAAAGTCTAGCTTCATGTGTTCTCCACTGGGTGCTAGAAACATGTGAGAAGAAGCTTCCTGATCATTCTATTGCCCGACATTTAGTCATCCCTGACTCATGTGAATCTTCCCAGCTGAAGCCACAGGTATTGTGAGCTGAGTTAAGTCGTAGAAAAAAAATCCGTGGGCATAATGCTGTGGTCTGGTCTTATATCTCTTGAAGTTGGAGTGTTTTGTTATGCAGCACTGGTAGCAAGAACACGTTAAAGAAGACATGATAGGCAGTTTTGTGACGGGATAAAGACCTGTGAGATATCATTTCCAACCCCCCAAACCACTGTTTTAGGGGTGATCAAGGCAGGAGAGGGACAGGGTAGTGTTGTTGATAGCTCTTCTAGCCTTTCTGGGTGTGAATGTCACACTTCTGGCTGTGATTTTCTTCTGGGGTCTTTGTTATTTGGGGACTGGTCGTTTCTGAAAGATTCCTCAACCGATACATAGACTGGTATTTTGCCAAGAGGAACAGTCACAGCTTGTAGGACAATTCAGTTCAGTGTTAGCAAAACATAGCAGCTGTCTCCCACCACAGACGCCTACCTGGGTGGTCTGATTCAAGTTTACCTCTCTTGTCTCTATTCTGTAACGTCCAGCGGCCACATCTGTGACCACACAATCGTGTTTCTATCACCATAGTGTGTTTAGACCCCCTCCCCAACCATACTAGTAATTCTCCAGTCTTGAATTTCCCAAGTACCAGTGAATATTCTTTTCAACTAAAAGATGGAAATGGAACCTAAAATGGAGCAAATGTTCACTTTTGTGGGCTCCGAAGAACACCACGAATTCAACCGAAAATTGAAATTGCTCAGCACAATAATAAATGCTTACCGAGTGTTGTTATTTTGCACATCAGGTGGTAAAACTGTAACTGTGAAGAAATTACTTATAGTAAGGCCCCCCTCCCCCTCCCATAATGCTGGAGCAGCAGATGAGCTAATAAATATGTAACACTTTGTAATGACATTTGCAGTCTCGGAGAGTAAGCCTCCCTTGCCTTCACGCGAACAAAACGCACAATCATCCGATATTACACATTTTAATGGGAAAATTTAAATCATATAATGCCACTGGCGTTTAACATTTAATGATTTTCCTAGCTGAGCCACAATGTGAAAGGACCTATACCCTGGTATTTGTGTTTTCTCTTTGCCAGGATGTTTTCATTCTCTGAAATCCTTCTGACTGAAAATACAGAGCAATTTTTTTTTCTCTTTGAGCCAGAGTCTCAACATGCAGGCCAGTCATGCCCTTCTCCTGCTTCAGCCTCTAGGGTGCTGGGATTACAGGAGTGTGGTACCATGCCTGGGGGCACAGAGCATAGCCTTACATCTTTATAGTCAATGGGGGGGGCACCATAGTGAATACTTTATTATATGATTCTGTGGCTGCAGGGAGCAGGCCATGATGGTAGGCAAGCCTTTGTATCTTGGTGACCTCTATCAGATCCATTTTGTGGCTCTCATTGCATTTGCTAGGCAAATTATAGGTGGATCCTTTATCGTGAGGACTAGCATTAGGAGTAGGTAGTCTGAACAATGCCTAGCACATTGCGTTTTCATGAATCTTTTGTTAACTTTGTGGTGTGGTGGTGGTGTGTGTGTGTGTGTGTGTGTCTTTAGTAAAGGCAATAGGTAGACGCATGTTAGTGTCTTCTAACAGAAGAGGTGTATACTCCAGAGGCACAGACATTTTATTTTTCTCCTAAGATGGTTATGGGGTAGAACTTCACTGACTGGTCCTGAAATCAACAGCTGTGGTTCTTCCTCATCCTGTTTCCTCCCTCAGGGTGAGCAGGCTTCACTTTCCACTGGGCAGGAAGGATGAAGGAGAATCAGGAAAGGGCGGAGTCTACAGGATCCTGGGTCTACTGGGAGTAAGAGGGAGTGGGAGATGGGCAGCTTCTCTGAGGATTTACTTTAGTGCTATGGCTCTCAATGAGACAGCTGTCTTAGATGATCTTCAGTGAAACAGCTGTGTGCATGCACTTTATTCTGGGTGACCAGGGGCTGTAGGTGAACCTTGGGGAGTGGGAAGGTGTTTTCAGGGTGAGCGTAAATCATTGGCTGGAGTTTAAAGTCCTGGGAATGCATGGAGAGGCACTCCAGGAAGCCCGGGTACTTTCTGGACAAGTTCTTATGGTGAGGGCAGGGGTGGGGGTAGGGTTGGGGTGGGGTTTGGGGGGTGGCAGAGAAGCTGAATTTGAAAGTTTGCCAAGGACTATGTGACCTTCCTTAGGTAGAGGGTATGGGTTGGGCTCCCCAGATAAGGTCAGGCAGAGAAGAGGACGTCTGTCCTCTTGGAAAAGTGAGTCTTCCATCGTGAATTTTGCAGGAAAATTGATGGAACTAGAAAATACTCTGAGTGAGGTTACCCAGGCCCAAAAGGGCATGCATGGTATGTACTCACTGATAAGTGGGCATCAGCTCAAAACTACAGAATTCCCATGATACAACCCACAGACCCTAAGAAGTTAAACAAGGAGGCCGCCCAAGTGAGGATGCTTCAGTCCCACTTAGAAGGGAGAACAAAATAATCATGGGAGGCAGAGGGAAGGAGGGACCTCTGTGGGAGAGGGAAGGCAGAGGGGGAAAGGGGGACAGGATCAGGCATGGGGAGAGACAGGAGAGAGGCCCAGAGGGCCAGGAGAATGAAGGGAAATGTGCAGTGCCTGGCGTTGGGAGTGGGGGAAATCTCTAGGAAGTCCCAGAGACCTGGGACGGGGAGGCTCTCAGGAGTCAGTGTGGGTGACCTCTGCTGAAATGCCCGACAATGAGGCTCTGGAATCTGAAAAGATCACCTCCACAAGCCACATAGGATCCCCAGCGGAGAGATGGGGACACTAACCCATGCACAAAACGTTTGACCCAAAGCTGGTTCTGTCTAAAAGAAACGCAGGGACAGCGATGGAGCAGAGACGGAAGGAATGGCCAACCAGTGGCCGGCTCAACTTAAGACCCATCCCACGGGCAGACACTAATCCCTGAAAATACTAGTGATGTTATATTGGGCTTGCAGACAGGAGCCCAGCATAGCTGTCCTCTGAGAGGCTCTACCCAGCAGTTGACTTGACAGATGCAGATACCCACAGTCAACATAGCGAAGAGGTCAGGGACCCCTTTGGAAGAGTTAGGGGAAGGATTAAAGGACTGAAGGTGATGGCAAGCCCACAGGAAGACCAACAGTATTAACTAACCTGGGGCCCTCCGAGCTCCCAGAGACCAACTAAAGAGCATACATAGGGTGGTCCGACCGCCCCCACCCCCCTGCACATATACAGCACAGGGCTGCCTTGTGTAGCCTCAGTGCATCCTGCAGAGGCTTGATGCAGCAGGATGGGGGATCCCAGGGGAAGCACCCTCTCAGAGGTGAAGGGGACGGGGGATGGAGGGAGGAACCCTGTGAAGGGGGACAGCATTTGATATAAAGACATAAATTATAAACAATACAAGAAAACCCCTAGGAAATATAAAGGAAAGGGAGTCCTCCATTTTTCGCTGAGCTCAGAGAAGCTATCCAGACGTGGTAGATGACAGCCTTACTAGCAAGGTACAGCATAGACCTAAAAGCTTTGGTCCAGGAGGCTTTGGTCTATTCCCTCGATAGAAAGAGCTTCCTGCTGCAGAGAAGACTGAAGGATCCTCACTTGGTTTCTTGGGCAGGTTCTTCTTTTGCCCTGCATGGGATCTCCTCAGAGCTGAGTGTGCCTGTCACTGTAGGAAGGTGGGACACTTGGCTGTCCGAGAGCTTTTGAGCAGCAGTGGTGGGACCTGGCTGGCTGTCCCCACACGTAAGCCACTTCTATGTTTGGTTTGTAGGCATATTTACCATGAACAGGTGATGACTTTTTAAAAGAAGTCTAGCTTCATGATTTAAATCTTGTAGAAAGTGTTCCTTCTGTTTTGTCTTCTGGATAAATACGTGGAGGATTCGTATTACCTCTTCCTTTGAAATATTTACAAGAAAGAAACCAGCGGTGAGTGTTATGGCCTGGAGTTTTCTCTTCTCTTTGACAGAGGGAGGGAAAGGCCATTATGGCTCAGGGCTTTGAAAGGTTTTAGTGTGCGACGGCACAGCAGAGCACATCAGTTCGTAGTGAATGGAACGCGTGCTGGAGGCTGTTCACAGTGGACCCCTGACGCAAAGTGAGGAGAGCTCTGCCACGCAAAGCTCTTCATCCAAAGCATCGTGGTATGAAGCCCCCCTCAAACTCTTGCTTCTTCTCGTCTCTGCTCCTGAGTGCTGGGATCACAGAAACACTCCCCCATGATTAGATGCCCTGGAGTTTTTCTTAGGAGGAGGGTTTAAACTCCCGTTTTTATGTTAGCATATAAAACTATAGGCTTCATTGTAGCACTTTCATATGTTGTGCTGGTTGATCCCCCGGGCCTCTCCCTGTCTCCCCTGTTCTCTCCTTTTGGATAGGGCTCCATCTAATTCCTGCCATACATCCGTACTCTCGACCTTCTCCCATGAAGATTTCCCTTTCACCTTAAGGGCTCCCTTCCTACATCCATGACCTCGACTCTTGCCTACAAAAACATATGGCTGTAAAAATTAAAATCCAGGATCCACATGTGAGAAAAAGAGTGATTATTTATCTCCCCGAGACTGAGTTATTTTGCTTAAGGTACTTTTAGTTCTGTGTAGTTTCCTACACATGTCATGATTTAATTTTTCTATGGTTAAATACAATTTCATCTCTTTATGTGTTGCCGTCAGTTGATACAGAGTTGGAGGGAGATAATGAATGGAGCAGAAATGGTACATTTTGAATGTCTGGATTTAGCAAATTTATCTACCTTAAACGAGAGCATGCTGTAACTGGTCTATTCATAAGGTAATTATATTTTTAAAAAAGTATTTCATGGACTGGGAGATAGCAATAAAGTGCCTGCTTTGAAAACGTGAGGACCTGGGTTTGAGCCCCAGAACCCAAGCAAGAGAAGTCATGTATTGTGGCATACCCTTGTAATCCCAGGAGACAGAGATGGCTGGATTTGTGAGGCTTGAGGGCTAGCCAGCGTTAATCTAGTTGGTGAGGCCCAGGGTTCGGTGAGACACCAAAACTCAAAAAACGAAGTAGATACCACCCAAGAAATAACTCCTTTTTTGCGGGGGCTATGGGGAAATGCACCCACACATACATACATGTGTGCATATCCCCACACCCCCCACAAAAAGAGCAACTTATCGCATGATGACAAGCATTGTGGTTTCACAGTAAGTGATTATAAACGATCCTTTGGTGCCAATAGAAGAGGCAGCTGAGGATGCCAGGTTACTATAGAAACACCAGGGGAAGAGAAAGGCAAGATGGATGCCATGCTGAGGAGAAAGATTCTTGAAATGATACCTACATGCCATACAAAACACTTTCCTTTGATTAAATTCACAGACAATAGGAAGAACGTTCGCAACACACAAAACATCAATAACCTTGAAATGTGGTTAGGTATTTGTGAAGGTAAAATCCCTGAGGGTCATTCTTTTGTAAAATGTGGAGAGGTTTGAAGGTGTAGCAGGCAAACAGGAAGTACTGTTCAAGCTGCAGGGACAGTGCTAATGCCTACACGGGAGCAAGGTGCTGGGACAGTGCTAATGCCTACATGGGAGCAAGCTGCAGGGACAGTGCTAATGCCTACACAGGAGCAAGGTGCTGGGACAGTGCTAATGCCTACATGGGAGCAAGGTGCTGGGACAGTGCTAATGCCTACACAGGAGCAAGGTGCTGGGACAGTGCTAATGCCTACATGGGAGCAAGGTGCTGGGACAGTGCTAATGCTTACACGGGAGCAAGGTGCTGGGACAGTGCTAATGCTTACACGGGAGCAAGGTGCTGGGAGGAGCACATGGTTTACTAATGTGTCTCATGAAAACAGTTGCTGGCCAGAAGTGCTCCTGGTGGCTAAGTCGTGAAGTTTGCTGTCACCTTGCCTCCCAGAAAGATCCCGAGTCCGTTGAGGCTTCGACTTCCTAGTTTATGTACCGGACTGATACTTATTTCTGAGAAATTACGACGATGGGTAGAGAGAATGTGTCCACGTGTGGTGGTTAGTCACTTTGATGAAATCTAGAATTACCTGGAAGAAAGGATTCTGGAGGCAGGGGGGGGCGACTTTGTGGGGGATTATCTTGATTAGGATAATTGAGGTAAGAGATCCACCCAACATAGGTGGTGCTGTTTCCAATATGTAATCCTGGCTTGAGGACAAAGGTGGAGTGACCTGAACAGAAGCATTCACTGTTCTCTGCTTCTGACTGTCGATGCGACGAGACAAGTTGCCTCAGATTCCCATTGCTGTGGCTTCCCTGCATAACCGAGAGCAACCTTGACCTGTGAGACAAACGCTGTCCCTTGAGTTGCTGTTGTCAGGGTATAGAGTAGATATTATATATTACTGTACATGTTATATGCTGTTATATATTACAGTGCAGTAACAGGAAAAGAAACCAAGACAACATGGTTCAGGGCAGTGCTTGGGAGCACAGTAAGAACTCAATACATGGTTGTATTGACAATAAACAAACTCAAAGATAATCACTGATTTAAAGTGTTGAGCATAGGCACAACCGCATGTCTACACTAATGATTTATGAGGTAAAGGTGGGGAGACACTTTCCTTTTAACGTATTAACTGGTGGTATTTGTTGAAGTCAGCTCAGCACCAATTCTTCAGAAACACCGTGGGAATGTGTTTGAAGGACCAGTGTAAGCTTTGCACATAAACCTCAAGTGGTAGTCGTTACGATGATGCATGTATTGCTTACGGCCTGTGACCATGCAGTGGAGCGGTACCTTGAGGTGGTCCAGGATCAATCCAGAGATGCCTCAAATGCTCTTTGTCACCTGGATGGGTGAAACCGCTGTGAGAGTAGACACTATGTTAGAGGCAGGTACATACAGTGTAGCCTGGTGCTGAGGTAGGATCTTGACCCAGTAGCGTGGAGTTAATAGAAAAGCTGCTTCTCACCTTAGTTGGTTCCTAACACCCAGCCTGGCTTGAAAGCTGCTCTGGCAGAAGCAGCCGCCCCCCCCCCCCAGGAAGTGAATCTCTGGTCCTCCTAGGAGTCTGTGCTGCATCCTTTTGAGAAGGATGGATGGGAAAACTGCATTTGTGAAGACATTTCCCTGTACTCGGTGAGCTTTTCTCTAAGCTGTGATTAAATTCTGAGTGAAAACTTGGGGGAGATGTTTGCAAATGCTCTCGCAGAAAAGCATTTGTAAAGAGTGGCTGGCCTTCCAAACAGGAGAGGTGAAGCCAAAGGGATTATTTATTAAAGTTGAACATAATCTGATCCGATCATTAGGGAAGCGTCATTGATTTAGCCTGAGGGGAAGGCCGCCAGTCTGGAACCGCACACAGCTTGAATCATAGATACTGCTTACTCAAAGGATTCCTCACATGCCCTAAAATAGAATTTGTGTTAATAGTAAAAAACGGGATGGCTGAGAAAAGCCCACATAGCACCATGAAGGAGAAAGCAGAAAGACAAACCCAAACAGCCATTGAACCACACAAAACAACCACCCCAAACCATGCAAACAAACACGAATTTACATGGGCTTGTTGATCAGAGCAGCATAGCTGAGATCCTCGCTTTATATAGCAGCTGTTGCCTTAATCTTGCTATTTTTCTCCCTCTCTTCTTGACTTAATATTCTGAAAATTCATATTGGAATCAGTTCTTTCCACCATATGGGTCAGATTTGTAATTATTACAAATATTGAATAAATCCAGTTTCAAACAGTTTCTGAAGTGTGTACATGGCACCAAGTATTGAATCTCTGATTAGGGTTGGGCCTGTTTTCCCCAGTCCTCAGGCAACGTTGATTTCTTCTGAGTACGCTGTACGAAGTCGCTGCCCCTCTTTTCAGATTAAACATGTTAGAGCTCAGCCTTCTGACTGAGCAGAATATGAAACTCTCATGTGTGCACAGAGAAATGTGTGCCTGACCTTGCATACTTTTAGGAATAATGCAACCCCCACGACATGGCTTCCGAATCTAAACCTGCTAGTCCTTGGTCCAGCAGCTCGGGCACAAATGGTAACCATAGCAACAAACATTTTGAGCCCTTCCTATGCGCTAAGGGCCATAGTTCATCAGTTAGTTATTCGTGCTTGACTCCAAGTTTCCTGGCTTGCTTTGATCACATTTCCACTTAAGACTTTGTAAACAATCTGGCTTATCTTTTTACCCCTCAGATCAGTGTTGCCCGCTCACTCTGTAGAAATCTTGAGCCCGTGGTCCTCCGAGACCCTGTGACTTGGGTTTTGTCTGGTTGATTCCTCGCCCTTTCTTCTCTGTCACGCCGTCATGCTGTGTACTAGCTGTCATAGTTCCTTCCCAGGACAAAGCACTTCTCATTTAAGACTTTGTACAAACTAGATTTTTGGGAGGGCCAGGACACCTCGAAGAGGTGACTTATGAGAGAGGTTTTCAGTTCCCGGCCTCTCTCCCACCTTCTTACATTCAGAAGAATGCTATAGGCTCAGGGAAGGCAAAAGCCGAGATCTATGCTTTTGCTCAGGTCAGAATAAATGTGTTTCTATGTGGAAGAAAATTAGCTTTAATGTCCTAAGAGCTAAAATAGAAAAACCCCAAGCCTTTCTGGGATATTTAACAACGTCACTAAGTTTGTTGGATCTTGGTTACCCAAAACACTCTCTTACACACCCCTTTTCTGAGGAGAATTTCATTGTCTTCAGATTCAGTTATCTATGATAAACTAAGCATTGAATTATCACCATTATGCAATGAGTTCAAATACCTTGAGAAAGGCCATTCACATAACTCCTATTATAATCTATACTGGAATTGTTCTGTTTGATGCTATTGTTAATCTCTTACTGAGTGCCCAATTTATACATGAAACCTCCTCACAGTTCTGTAGATATAGGAGGAAGGGCAGCATATGAGGAGTCTGGTGTTAGTCACAGTTCCAGGCATTTACAAGGAGTCTTGCAACACACCTACCCAGGATGAGGGGTGACTCTTGTGCAGATCTCAACAGCCAAGACAGTGGCTCCCTTCACTTTCAAACACTTAACCCCATGCATCTTCCTTCCCTTATTATGTGGAAGCTGAGACCCAGATGTATCCTGGAACACAGAATATATCTGACAGCCAGGGAAGAGAGCGGGCGCTTTAGCTTGAAAGGTACACACAGTGAGACCGAAGAAAGCAACACAAGCATGTTTCCAGCAGTGATCAGCCACAACGCCGCTGACCTCAGCTGTCAGCTTGTTATTGGATTGCCTACAGAGGAGATCCATCTCTGGTCAGTTTGCTGATTGAAGCTGTTGAGTGTCACCGGCGCCGTATGCCCTTGGGGACCTCCAAACTGCTCATTCTAGTACCATAGGAAGTCAAGAAGAGATGGAAACACAGACCAGGAGAGGTGGCTTGGCCAGAGGGTTTCAGTCTTGGAGCCACATAAGGACCATTTGGGGGACCTTGCAAACACTTGGATGCCAGGTCATAACTCCAGGCTGGAGTAAGGAGGTGGGACTGTCCAGGAGTGGGACCCAGGTTGCAGCCATTTTTAGAGTTCTCTAAGATTCAATGTAGACGTTGAACAATAGGCAAATAAAAACTCGCCAAAGTTGTAAGTCTAAACCCTGATGTCCTTCATAAAGGTTGTAGTTATCAATAATGGTAATGCGTCTAACAAGCAGAAACTGTCTGAACCCAGTCCTCTTCTCTTGCTCTCCTTCCCTGCTTCCTTTACCATTTCTGTTGCTACTGCCTTTCTCTGTGGTTTTCCTGTGGTAGGGACGATAGGCAAGTCTTCACCACTGAGCTACACCGAAGCTTTACCCGAAGCGTACATAGATTGTTTGGTTTAGTTGGAAAAAGTCATATTTTGAAAGAGTAATCACTTTTCCATGGCAGATGTTCGCTAGAGTCCCCAACCTCAGATTAGAACGTGTTGAAATAAGCTAATTAGGCTAATTAAAGACACTGTCCTCGACACTGTCTGTAGCTAAACACTTAGACGCATTTAACTTTTCGTGATTTTTATAATTACCTGTATCTCGAAAGTCAAAGAAAAGTGAAATATTGGGGGAAGGATATTGTACTTACTAAAAGTAGCAAGGAGGGTTAGGTCTAAGGGCGAAAGGATGCTTTCTTTCCTTAGTGGGGTTGGCTGAAAAGCTTGCGAAAGAATGTAATGCATAGCTTTCAGTGTATGATTCAGTTTTGCAGTTAATAGGTTAGATACGGCTTAGATGTGGGTTGGGTGTCCCCCAGGGGCTTACTGTGTTTAGAGGCATGGTGTCTCTGGGGGTGATCCTACTGGGAAGCGCTAGGCGAGCTCGAAGAGGTGGAGCTTAGTGGAAGCGCCTTAGGCCCCTTGAGGCATTTTCTTGAGATGGTGGTGAGTTTGGCCAGCACACGCTTTCCGCTCCTGTTGCGAGGTGTGATTGTTTGTTCTCGATATTGTGCTCTGCATTCTGAAGGGATGGCGCCAACAGGGTATCGCACACCAGAGTGCGAACTGTATCATGGGACCGCTGAGTGTTCAAAAATGTGTGTCAAATCAATCCCTTTTCCCCACTAAGTAGCTTGTATCGTGTATCTCACTGCAGTGACAAAGCTGGCAGATACAGTACAAAGAGAAAAATGGTGAGATTTGCCTGATTCTTTTTAATTAAGATAATCCTGTCTCAGGAAGATACCAAGCAAAGCTGAGGGCAGTTTTAATCCCATTTCTTGACTTACTGATAGATCATGGAAACTCTATTAGGAGGGATAATATTTCAGAATGGCATATTATCAGAAGTTAACAAAAGTATTTTCCCCTTCTAGATTTAAGCTAGATTCTCCTAGATGATTTTCAATAATTAAAGTCCTGAACAGAGCAGTTACCCAATGCCTTCAGAAGTGTCCTCTATGGCAACTTGGAGAGAATTTCTGATCTCCAGGTTAAGATATTGACAATACTTATTACTATTAGGAGAAAGCTTATATGCTTAAATCTTGCCAAGTTCAGCAAAACACTGACAGTGACGAGCTAGGCTGATGAAACCCAATCAATACCATTTCCCACACTTCACTTCTGTAACGCTTCACGGAATTACAGGTGATTAACTACAGAAGAATATGTCAGCAGTAAAGATTAGTGTTATCGCTGGCCCATGTTTATTGGCAATTTAATTCTTATAAGTCAAATTATTTTGACTTAATGTGACTCTAAATTATATTAAAATCACACAAACCAGAACCAAAGTATTCATTAAGATGTAGGGGTGCAATATCCATGATAAATGGGCCGTCTCTTATTTATCCTTGGTTAGAAGTTAACTGTGTTACCTACTGTTATGTGTGTGCAAAGTGATAATGGGAGAAAGTTCCTTCAGCTTGGGTGACGAAGGTTCTCAGCTGGGGAATTCACTATTTCCGGTTCTGGATGAACAGTGATTCTGAGAATGTTCTGGCAGCCTGGTCAGGAATTTGTAAGATATCTAGGTACTACAATCCCCCCAAAGAAACAGATATTCTAACCATGCCCAGCCTGGGTAGCTGTTTCTTCTGTGTTGGACACAAGCACAGCTGATTTGAGTCAACTGTGGCAGGAGGGTAAGTTGGAGAGTGAGGTTGAGATTAGCGTATAAAGAAAAGCCATGGGCAGAGGTGAAAACTTCACCCACAGGCAGCTGAGGGAAGCAGAGCTTGAGCAAAATAGTCATTTAGGCAAGTGACCTATAAAGGTCTCAACCCTTGGGAATAAGTGCCATTGAGGTTTTGACCTTTCCTCCAGCTCTGACCCACTTCTATACTCCGGGGGAAGGCTGTCCCTACTTATTTCTCCTTTTCTTATTATCAGTGCCTGTCTGTCCAGTTTCTTATTCTGGGCCACAAGAATATGGAAGTCCAAGTGGGTTCTCGCTGGACGTGGATTCCTGTCTACACCAGGAGAAGCTGTCATCACTCCTATAAGACCTTCATGAAAGCAAGTCCATTAAAATCCCCGTTGACCCAGGGCTCCACTGCATATGTAACAGAGGATGGCCTTGTTGGGACACCAGCGGAAGTGGAAGCCCTTGATCCTGCCAAGGTTGGACCCCCAGTGCAGGGGAATATTTGCAGTAAGTAATACCCGTATGGGGGAGGGGGATGGGAGGGAATGGGGGCTTATGGACAGGAAACTGGGAAGGGGAATAACATTTGAAATGTAAGTAAAGAAATATATCTAATAAAAAATTAAAAAAAAAAATCCCCGTGTAGAAGCATGGAGGAAACACGCTGGGCTCGAAGCCTTCATGAGGTACTGCACCCTCTTCAGCTGCACAAAATGTGGAAAGTTGACCACAGGCAGGGTATTCTTCAGCGCCGTAGCTCCCTGCAAGTTGCCCGGAGGACTCTCCAGTTGGCACAGAGTTTTGTGAGTTGTTCCTGCTGTGGGCGAGACTCTTCAGGAATTTATATGCCAGTAAGCTGCACAGGGAACTTCCTGGTGGTGGGCATTCTCTGAGTCAGCCATGCACCTCTAAGTAACCTCAGTTGATTTATTGGTTCATTAAATTAGATTTTGGGGGGGAATCCTTTCTTTGATTTGTGAGTACCTTTCCAATCTAGGGTGAATGAATGTATTTTAAAAATTATTCCCAGGAAAATTTAGGTTCCACTTGAATTGATTAGCCACCCCCCATTTCTACCTGCACCCCCTGTGAAGACAAATGGTAGTCCCGTGTTTCTAGTCCCTCCCTGCCTTGAGCATGTGCTTCTCCACTCCACTGCATTTACTGATCTGGAATGGAAGTTGTTTCTTGGAGGGCGACCGGGTGATGCTGATCCTTGACTATAAAGGCTGTAAGCCTGGTGAGTTTCTCCTCTGACAATTGAGGGAGAGATACTCGGAGTAGGAGATCATGAGAATGGAGGTCCCAAGCTCCTGGCAAGGTTCCTGTGGGGTCCATCCCACGGCACGGAGGCCACTGGAATCCTCATCTGAAGTCCTCCAAGTGTTAGGGGAACCTACCTAGAAGTGAGGACCACGCCCTCTCTCTGCCCTCTGCAGCTGAGGGCCTCTAGGAAACTAGCTTTTCAACCTGATTTGTAAGGTCAGAAGCTTAAAGACGTGATCTTCGATCATTCTTGCTATGCCCAATTGGGTGACCGAATCCTAACCTGCTACTAGGAGAAAGAGAAAACAGAATTTTCTTACAAGAATTCTATGTCCACCTTACGTGGACTGTAAGAGGAATGACGTATGAAATTGAGGCACTGCTACACAAAGACAGGGGCAGAGCTGATGGTGAAGTTTCATGGTTCCAAGCTCTGCTTCCTCGGAACCCTTGGTTTCCAGGTACTGCTGCACTCAGGTGGGAAAGGAGGAAGAGGAGTCCGAAGAGATGGGTCAGCAGGAGTCCAGCTGTGAGGCCTGGAATGGGGACGTGGGGGTGGGCGTCTCTGATTTCAGTGTCACAGCTCTTTCAGACAGCATTCAGTGAAACAGCTCTCTTAGACGATACTCACTGAAACAACCTGTGCTTTTTATTTGGGTTGAGAGCTTTGTAAACCATGGAGAGTGTGAAGGGGCTCTCCTTGTGGTAAACATTCATTGGCTGAAGCTTAGGTACTGGGAATACCTCATTTGCATGGAAAGGCATTCCAGGAAGTTGAGCCTGTAATTTCCACTAAGGGCTGTGTGATGTTTCTCAGGCAGTAGGTGTGGGAATCGGACTCCCCAGATAAGGTCAGGCAGAGAAGAGGAAGGCCTGCTGGGAAAGGGAGCCCTTCGTTTTGCGCTGAGCTCTGGGGAGCTGTCTGGACATGGTAGACCTCGACCTTAATAGCAGGGTTTCCCAAGAGATTTCAGCAATTTCAGAAGACGGAGGCACTGTCTGCAGAGGGAGTGAAGGCAAGCTTGCCTCTGTGTTTTCTGTCATTGTATAGTTTAAAATACCACAGCCCAGAAACCTCCAACAGCTGGATCTTTAACTAAAGTCAAAGAGCAGTTTTGAAATGGATTCTTTTAATTAATTGTTTGGGTACTCTGTACTCTGTGATGACACTCTTCTTGTTTCTTAAAACGGTTTACATTTGAAAGCAACCCAATCCAAGAGTGTGTTGGAAACAACTGATTTGAGTGAGGTTAGTCTATGAAACCCAGAGAGATGCTATGTGGCAAAGTGTTTTCCCTCAAAATCTGCATATGCCTGTTAGTCATTTCTATCAATAGAAAAAAATTAATTAGAGGGGGTGAGAGGGAGGCTGGTGCTAGGACGGAGGAAGCAGCGTGTTCATCATTTCCAGGGACACTCAATCATGGATGTGATTCAATGCATTGCTGACAGCTGCTCTTTCATAATTCCTATTAATTGGGATCTGTAATTCAATAATAATTTAGAGGCCGATGAGTATAAGTCATTGTAAGCTGCATTCTGACTAAAGGAAACAAGAAACTAAGTCAGTCACCGGACTGTTACCTAATTATCTTAGGATGTAGATCTATATTGAGCCAATCTATTTTTTTTTTTTTATCATCCACTCTGCAGCCGTGAGTTCTAGATATAATCGGCACATATTAGAAACTAAGGCCTTGAAAGCAAACAGAGGCGGTGGAATGGTTCCCGCAGGCATACATGCGACTCTCAACCCAGAATACAAAGCTGTTTCAAAAATCCCTAACGTTCGGGCTGTGCTTAGAACTAACCAAGTCAGACTCTGTGGATGTAGAACTCAGGCATCGGTTCCTAAGAGGCTCCAACAGAATATTGATACAGAGACGTAAAGTCCAGTCAAGGAATTTCCGAATAAACAAGGCCAGCCTGGGACAGAACTAGGTGAGGCCCAGGCGTGGTAGGAGTGGTGATCTCACGGTGAGATCCCACCCACCTAGTTTATTGTCTGTGCTTACAAAGGCAGGCAGACCTCTGGATTCATTTGCAGTGTTAACAATGTGCTTGCTGCTGTCTTTTCTAAGGATCAGGGGGTTAGGGTCATGGATGTTGATTCATGGGATAATCGAAAGGGAACTTGGGTAATGACTGAATTGATATGTAAATAAAAGACTGGGCTTTTAATGTGTGAGAGATGAACTAGCCATTTCTCACAGAGTTTTTGGAAAAGAGCTGTCTTGAGAGAGTGAGCGAGCGAGTGAGCTTTCTGGAAAGCTTTCTCAAGCACTACATAGACTGTCAGTCTGGACCCGTGATTTGACTTCCAGTCGTTCTCTGGCAGCTTCCAGACGCCCTTCCTCAGGACCCCCCTCTAAGCCAAGGCTGGTCCTTGGCAATTTTGCATGCTCTGTGAAGCCTCGTTTTATTCATTTTCATTTTGTAAACATGAAGATATTTGAGAGAAATTCATAACAAAGTATAATTTGAGAAAAAGGATTAAAGGCTTATCAAGCACAAACATGGCTTTAAATAATGTATGATCCTTTGGACAAGAGCCCAAATACGCTTGTGGAAAAAGTTACTTTATCAAGCGATATTAAATGAAATCAGAGAACTGCTGCTAAATCCACCCACACACCAGTAACTTTCCCATTTCTAACAGTGCTGTCCTCATCAAACACCTTTATGAAGTAACAAAACATGCCCGTTAATAAGAACTGTCCCAGCTCAGCCTGAAAGTACTTGGCGCGTGATTCAAGGCTGTCTGCCTGAATGGAGGAGAAGTGTTCTTCCTGCTCTGCGGTGAGAGCAGAACTGCTCTGATGTACCTTAAAGACCAAAGGAAGCCACCCAGCTCTCTCTAGGCATAGGTCACGGAGGCATGGAGGTGTGGAAGGGTGTTTAGATGGCAGTTCCTTGTAAAATCTGGATCCATGAAGTGAGATTATCAGTGGTAAAGGTTAGGAGGAGTAGAAGTAGATGCCAGTGCTAAGCAGCTTAACGATGAACAATGCTGTGATACCGGCCAACTCCTGAGGAGCTAGAATTGAAAGCGCATAGTGGGGCCACCCCCACAAACACCGTCATTAAGTCTGAGCAGCTCATGCTTCCTAAGAGTTAAAGGGATGGTGACTCGCCTAGAATAGTTGGTAAGGACAGCAGGGCGAACAAAGGGAAGCAGTCTTTTGGCCTCTCTACTTTATTTTTAATACAAATAAGCCATAAAAAAGGTTTTGGACATCTTTTTAACAAGAATACACTTCCCGTAGTGTATCAAGCCGTCATTTATTATTGATTAACACTGGAAAAATTTGAATGAGTAATTCCTAATTTGCTTACACAACGTGTACGAAATGAGACTTAGACGGTTGGAATGAACAACTGAACAAATTCAAAGCCTAAAATCTGGTGTTTGTATTAATTCCCTCACAACTTTCAAAGCCACACACACAGCTATAAAGAGAATGCAGATGCTCCTAACGTTGAATGCTATTTACAAAGCTCCATTCCTTTTGACTCCGTGGGCCCCTGTGCTCACGGTGTCCATTGTGGACCTCACACCGCTGTTCTGTTCCATCTCCAGGGGAAGGAGCTAGACCAACTCGTAGTACTTGCCAGTCTGAGGGTCAAAGTAGCAGTTGAGGCACGGGTCATACAACAGAGTCAACACTTCCTCCTCTTCTTCTGCACTCGGGTCCTCTTCACCTGTGGGCAAGGGGAATCACCAAGACATTAGCCATCGGCTTAGCCCAGAACTCCTCAAGTGCACTCTGAGAAGGGAGTCAGCGTGGGGGTTGCCACCTCTCTCAAGAGCTTTTCTCTATACTGGAAAGGAGGACCATAGTAAAAACAAACAAACAAACAAACAAACAAACAACTCCTAATGCCAGGGACTCAAAGGGCCAGCTCCATGATAAAGTCTAAAAAGCACATAGGGGGCTGGAGAGATGACTCAGTGATTGAGAACATTGGCTGCTTTTACAGAGGACCCAGGTTTGATTCCCAGCACCTGCATGACAGCTCAAACTTCTTGTAGTAACTCTGGTCCTTCGGTGTCCAATGGTCTCTTCTGGCCTCCGTGGGCACTGTACACATGGTGCATAGGTGTGCATGTAGCAAAACCCTCTTACATACAAAATAAAATAGAGTTAAAAGCAACAAGCAAAACCAAATGGTATAGAGAAGAGCCTGGAGGGGAAAAGGTAAGAGGGCAGAGTCATGTGCATTAGCGTCAGATATAAGGGATGACATCCAAAATGCAATTAGCACACGTGCCAGAGCTGTGCCCAGTGCAGAGCAGTGAGAGTCCAGGTCAAAACAGAGACTTTACTTATTCTGTTCCAAAAAGGCTACCAAACAGCTATGCATTTAAACGATGCCATTTGCAAAGCTAAGATCCCTAAAACGGAAAATATGTTAGGTGAGCTACAGTTTTTCTTGTGGCAGGGAGGTCTAAACTCTACGGGGTTATAGGTGATGGTTTGAGTGGAGGGACCATCCACTGCCTAAATCATTAGCTGCGTCTCCAACACGTAGAATGCAATTAAAACTGTTTCACCACTATACTTTCTAAGCTCTTTTGCATGCCCTGCAATGTCAAAGTCTCTAGGTTGAAGTTTATATGCAGATGAGGGCTGGCACAAGTTAGGTCAAGGCCATGATTGGACAGTAAAAAAAAAATAAGGTGGGGACAAAGCTTTCATAAGGTGGGAGAGAAGGGGAAGGGGAGGGAGAATCAAGATGGAGATGGAGAAGGATGACCCAGATCTGGGTGCTCTTGAATTGTCAAGGTAGTTGGATGGATATCTGTAGGCAAATTTATCTTATCTAGGTGGGCGGTTTATGTCCTTATCAATTGGTTTTGTTATTGTGTGGATGTATTGTGGATTGAGAATTTAACATATAAATCTGATTGATAAATTACAGTTTATTGAGTCATGATTTCACTGGGTTGTTGGGAACGTGGGCAGGGAGCCATGATAGGTCAGCCTATGCTGGACTTCTAGAGCCCTGACTTTACCCGGTAGCTGTAGCCAGAGAGATCGAGGCTAGCAGAGAGCCACTAATTAGAGAGATACTGATTAGAGATAAACTATGGTTAGTTCCTTTTGGCCACACGAGTACCAGAACTAACACTGGAGATCCAGATGCCACGCTGGAACGTCTGGAGGACTGCCTGGGTCACAGAATACTTGGGGGGCAGATGGAGATGCTGAGATAAATTCATGTTAGTTCCTATGGCCCGAGGGAGCCAGAACTGGCCAGAGAGTGACTGCCTGGGTCAGAGAGAGTCCTGGAGAGAAGTGCGGAGCAGTATCTGTGGGAACTGATGGTGCTACTTTTTTACCGCAACCAAAGACTTTGGGATTTGCATCCTGATTCCTTCAGAAAGTCTGTGTTTTCCTTTTGGAGCAAGAAGGATGAGGGTAGTCACAGAGAAAAAGAGGTGTTTAGGGCATTTTTCTCTTTATTAGCTCATCTCTCTAAGGACCAAGGAAAAGTGTGGGCTGTCAGCTTGAGACTCTAAAGGACTTGGGCAGTGAGCCTGAGACAGATCTGCAGTGACACAGGTTCTGTGGAAAACTGCATGGTTCATGGGTGTGTATGTGTGAATGTGTATGCACTGAAGAGAGGTCAAAGGTCAAAGGCTGCTGTCATGCTCCAAGGCAGTATCCTTCCCTGAACTGGAAGCTCACTGAAATGGCTAGACTGACTGTCCATTGAGCCTCAGAGACCTTCCCATCTTACCTTCCCAGTGCTGGGAACAGAGGTCTGAACTCCCATTCTTGACTTTTCTGTGAATGTTGCAATCTGAACCCAAGTCCCCATGCTTGCATGGCAGGCACATTACTGAGACATTTTTCCAGTCCCCAAAACTGTTCCTTTTTTCTTTTTAAGATTTATTTATTTTATGTATGTGAGTACACTCGCTGTACTGTAGCTGTCTTCCGACACACCAGAAGAAGGCATCGGATCCCATCACAGAGGGTTGTGAGCCACCATGTGGCTGCCGGGACTTGAACCCAGGACCTCTGGAAGAGCAGTCAGTGCTTCTAACCCCTGAGCCAACTGTTTCTTGAAGGCATAAATAAAAGTCTATGATCTTACTGGGATGGACTGTTACCTCAGTAATCAGGGGGTTCAGGGCCATGAGTTCTAGACCAGCCTGGCCATAGCAATACCCTGGCTTACAAAACAAAACAAAACACAAAAAGCCCATGATCTTAAATGCTCATAGTACAGTCAGGTGGTGGAGGGAGGCTGGCATTTTACCAGGAAGATCAGAGCAAGCTGTCACAATCACTCTCAGGACACCGGAACACTGGAGTTAGGACCACATGTTCACATGATGAGAGAGCTTTGAAGCCACTCTACAGCCTATCGCTCTTGTCATCACCCGGAACATAGCCCTTCCTGGTGCCAAGCACAGAAGGATCATAGGAGACAGGTTTGTTCTTAGGGAGTGTGTAGTCAATGTGTTCTTGTTTGGCTCTTGTTAGTTGAGTTCTGCACCCACAGATGAAAAGCAGGGCTAAGATGAATGGATGCCTCTGCCCTGTTTGCTGCCATTTCACTGGAGGAGCCCTTAATGGTCGGGAAGGAGGCAGTTTCTCCGCAGTAGCTCCTTAGACAATCACGAGCATGTAGAACAGGCAGGTATTAGGGTGTTCATTTTGCAAACGAGGAAGCTGAGGCCTACAAAGGAAATAGGTCATCTGAGGTTGCCTGGTGGTGACTCACAGGCAGAGCTTGGGACAAAGCCAGGTGATAAGGCTTAATTTCAGTATCCCTTCTCATATACCCTCGTAAAAATGAATTGACAGGCAGCTGATGTGAGTATGCTCCCGTGCCCCTGGTTCCTACTTATTAAGCACACCAGAGACGGAGCTCGATGTAAAAACAGAGAGACAGGACGTGTGCGCTGCTGCTGAGAAACTGTCTAGCCGTCTTCAAACTGGCTTCCTCCTCAGTCTGTCACATGCATCTTCTTGGGCTAGCATTCAAGGGCACACATTAAAGTTTCCTTGTTTTCTTGCTCTCACTTGAGCCTACTTGGTTGCAGATCGATGGTGACCAATGCATGAGTTCATGGACGCTCAAATAGACGCTTTAAAATCTTAATATGCCCAAATTTAGCTTTTGACACCGTACTTGATGTTTTTGTGAAGAGTGTGGGATCACACATTTAATTGGGGATTTAAACATGAGATAGACTAGAAAAATGTAAAGGTGTCCTACATTTTCAAATATCAAATTTGGAAGCAGAACAAATTTGACTTCTCATGTTTCAAAACCTACCAGTGAATGTGACAGGGTGTATTAAGGGGTCAGGAGTAAGAGTTCAATAGGCCCGAGAAAAGAGTGCGCTCAGTGATTGGGGCAGAGGCCCGAGGAGTGCCATAGCATGAGTAGTAGAGGACTCTGTTACTAACCACATTGGATTAACAGTGGTAGACAACATGGCCACTCGGCACAATTTTTAGTGAACAGGAGATTGGAGAAGAAATATCGCCTTTTCTTTATTTCTTTTGTTGCCTTTGTGGAGATAATGACTGTTGCTTCCCAAAGGGTGTGACTTAAGCATACCAAAGGAAGCAGCCACTAAAGGTTAACAAGGGGTTAACTGGGCAGTGCTTCTCCGGAAGAGCTAAAAATACCTATAGTTTCCAAATTCTGCATCCCTGGGGAGGGGGATGGCTGCCTGAAGGGTGGCTAGCTGCAGACTCGTTTGGACCTCTTGACCTTGATTTCATCATTTATAAACTGGTGGTCACGATGCCTGTGCTTGGGGCTCTGTGGAAGTCTAGGTTGGATGTGGTAATATGCATATCCACAGGGCAAGCAGCTGCTCAGTTAGTGGCTGTTAGCTCTATTTAGGATAGCGGTGAGAGAAACTATTAACCATTAGCTTTATATTTTTAGTAATTTATGTGTATCAGTACAGCTAAGCATGAACCACAGGCTTTGTAGAGGTAGGAGGTAAGACACTTAAACGATCTGATCTGCAGATGGCTCTGCATCCCACGTCTGTGGGACCCTGGGAAAGTTCACCGCTGAGCCTCTATTTTGTCCATGTTGGGATATTTCCAGTACCTGTCAGATTTCTAGTAGGGATGGAGCAAGCTCATACTCAGCATACAACGAGCTCTCAACAAACGCTGTAAACGTCCTGCTGGCTGGTTTTAGTCCAACTTGACATAAGCCAGAGTCATTTGGGAAGAGGGCACCTCAACTGAGAAAATGCCCCACCAGACTGGCCTGTGGGCAGCCTGCAGTGATTTTCTTGATTGATGGCTGATGTGGGAGGGCCGAGCTCTCTGTGGGCAGGGCAACCCCTGGCCTGGTTGTCCTGTGAGCTGTAACAAAGCAGGCTGATCAAGCAGCACACGTTCATGACCTCTGCATCAGCTCCTGCTTCCAGGTTCCCGTTCTGACTTCCCTCAGAGATTGACTCGGTGTAAGCTGAAACGGACTCTTTGGTCCTTGCGTTGCTTTTGGTCATGGTCCTTAATCACAGTAACACAGAACCCAACAAAGACACTCATCATTACAGGGGACATGGGCTATCTGTGCTGGACAAGAGAGGAGCATGTCCCTTAGAGCTTACTTGGCCCGCCAAACTGTATTTCTGTGTTTGCTTGATTTTTACGAGAGGGAGAGGGGGAGAGGGAGGGGAAGGGGGAGAGAATGAAATCAAACACTCCTAACTAATTTATATAGGACACTAAGACAAATTTATCTCCCCCCCCGACAAATTTATCTTTGATTAAAAGTCCTTAGACCAAAAATAAAATCATTTCCACTTCAAAGAGGAAACCCAAATTTTCTATCAAATATAATATGACAATATGAAAGTCATAATTCACAAGGTTAACAGTGACTCATGAGTGCTTGTGGATCTACCATTTACTTTCTGGTCTTTACTAATGCATCGGTTAGACCAGCCTTTGAGTGCCTGTGCAGTGCTTGTTCAGTGTATTCTGTGCCTGCACTTAAAAAAAAAACAAAAAACAAAAAATAAAAAACAAAAAACAAAACAAAACAAAAAAACCAAACCAATAACAATGCAAGCTAGTGCTGTTAAATGGGGCAAACTCGATGCATTTTACAACCAGCTGGGGATCTTTCAGGATGAGCATAGCCCGAGATGGGCCCTGGGTCTTTAACACCCAACTGCACCCAACTGGAAGCGAGGTGGGGCTGAGTCAGTAGCAGAGCTCTTCCTGTACAATGCAGAAAAACAGAAGCAGTAAATGCTATGAGTGCATTCATCTAGATACACACAACCACAGACTGGGGGCTTCATGCATTAGAACCATGGGCCTAATATAGCTTTGTGAGTTTTAGTACCAAAGCATGAATTTTAAAACTTCCAACGATGGTATTTGTACAAAAATCGGGTGAGCTTGTGCACAATTTTACGCCGAAATAAGTACTTTAAACTTATATAAAAGGTTTTGTTTTCATTGTAATTTAATTTCCGAGGCCTCCAACTTAATCATTTTGCCATAGGAATCTTTGCTTAATGAAATTATAATATCATTAAGCAATTGCCACTATGATGTCAAGTGTTGGGAAATGTTTGGAAAGGTAATTACCCTGCCTGGGTATGGGGTAATTTTCAATTATATTCTTGGATGCTGCAGAGTTTTTAAATTTTTTCCCCTTAAAATGCTAAATTGCTCTGTTTAAAGACTGGCTATGGAAGCTCCAAAAGGACAACGTAACAAATAGAACCGTTTTCTGCTGCCAGGCTCAGAGCATCTGGACAGGGGTCCAAATTGCATTTTTACTCCTCTCCCTATAACAAAGCCATTTCTACTGGAAATAAAATTACCTTTCAGATAATAATCTATTTACAAACTTCCAGCCTCATCTCCTTTCAAATTGGTTAGCAGCAATAAGAGGAGAAAGCTCCGTAGAGCAGACCGAGCACATCAGTATTGCCTATGCCACCTCTGTAACGTCAGCTCAAGTAAATAACCCCCGAGTGCACCTTTGAGAGCCAATTAATAGAAATGTTAATTATCTATATTTAATGCATTTTAACTGTGGATAATAGAAAACCTGTATGTGCAAGCTGAGGATTAGGGCTTGAAAATAAATAAAGGGCACGGCCTTATCAGATTTAAAGTCTCAGCGTCAAGACACTCTAGTTGATTTTCAATTTTTCTGATGCTGCCTCTAGAATTAAAAAAAAAAAATCAACGCATTTTCCCTCCTATAGATCCTAAGGACTGACTGACTGCATTTGTGTGTGCACACGAATACACTATTGTTTAAGCGATTCCCAGAGAGGGGCGCTGTGTCGGACAGCATGCCCGAGGGTCACGGAGGATGATACTCAACATAAGATGCTGATGAGCGCCAGGGGCCTGGAGAGGCTTTTACCAACATCCCTCAGAGCAGGAGGAATTCATGCACAGTAGCGTCTGGGAGGTCTGCTGGGAAACACTCCATTCTAGTGCCTTCAATGTGGAGGAAGAGAGAAGACCAAGGGTGGAGTTGAAGTGATAGGAAGGTTCTTCCACTAGAAAGCCGTTTTGCATCTGGAAGGCAAGTCCTGTGCGTGATTACAGATCAGGTGTCACTGCAGACTGAGCATCCTCTGTGTAGATGACTGAGTGTGTGTCATCTGGAAGATGCCATTTAAGGGCCACGCCGTGGGACTTAGATGTTTAATTAGAGGTTATTGGCAACTTTATTCCTTCCGGGTTATCTCTATTATAGTTCCAAATGTGATTGATCACATGTGAGGGAGGCTCCTTTTTGCAGGATCATGACTCTGGCCAGGTGTCAGAGCTTAGCTATCAAGCAAGGAAAGCTGGACCTCCATGCTAGTAGGCATAACTCTGGACAGCATGTGGTACTCCATAAGTAGGGATGGTTCTAGAAGAGGGCCTAGGGAGCTTTGGACTCAGCAATATGCTTGTTTCAGTTAGAGAGCTGACTTCTATTCCTGAAGGAAAGGCACCTCTTTATAGTAGTGAGCATGTGCGATCTATAGAAGAGACAGCCCTGGCCCCTGAAAGTGATTTAAGAGAGAACATCTCTCTGCCTCAAGTTTAAGTTGGGAACAAATGGTCATTGGTACCTTGTGGAAGTAGGAGGGACACTGTGTTCTAGAAGGTCATAGAAAAACCATGATTCATTTTATAAGCTGGGAGTTGAGATGGGGGTCTAAATAGAGTACTAAGAGGGCTACTGAGAATTGGCGGGATAGCATAATGCTTGCACGGTGAGCAGGAGGACCTGAGTTTATCCCTAGAACCCATCCAATGGGACAGGGAGACAGGCAGAGCCCTGGGACCTGCTGGCTAGGCTCACCTACGTGACAAGATGAAAAACATTATCTCCAGAAAAAAGATGGATGACTCCTGGGGTATAATCCCTAAGGTTGACCTCTGCCCCACTATCTAAAACCATGAGAACTATTCAATCCAGAAAGCTTCAGAGGAAGGGAGTTAAGTAGACTAAATGTTGTGGTTTGCCTTGGAGTTCTCTCTGAATTTGTAAAATAAAGGCAAGAGCTCGAGATTTGGGCAGAGGGAGGAGTCGGGAGCGAGAGGGGAGGAGTCAGGAGGGGGAGGAGTCAGGGGAGGAGAAAGGAGAAGGGAGGAGAGAGTGGGGGAAGGAGAAGCTGGAGACCTGGCAAATAAAAGGTGCAAGGGATGAGGGATTTGGGAGCTAGGAATAGGACAGTGTAGGGTGGATCTGCCCAATCTAGAAGCTAGATTGTTTTCATATTAATTGAGTTGCATTTTCTTTGTACTGGCCGATTCGGGTTGGAGAGGAAACTGCAACAAACTGCAACAACTAAAAGCCATCAGAGAGGGCCTGTCACAGTGTGGGTCTTTCTAACCTCAGCGGGGGTTCTGTGGCAGTACCAGAGTGCAGGTCAAGATGCAGATGGTCAGGCCCGTGGCTCTGTACTCCTTCATGCTGAGGTGAAGAGACAGGCTACTTAGTCTCCTAACCTCACTGTCATGGACAATGTTGTGGTGACATGTAGAAGAATCCCATGTCATGGAGGGCAAACCTCATCAAGTTTCTTCTATTGTTTTACTTCTCCAATTTTACATCTCCTCTTCTAGGGGAGGTCGCCTCTGTGATTCCTTTGTTCTCCCCTAAGTCTTGGAAGAACCAGTTTTCTCAAAGAGTATTGTCCCCGACAAGTCAGTCACATTCCAGTGGAAGGCCACACCACACGTCTAATTATATTCAGGCAGCACAATTTGGCCTTGATGGGGGAAAAAAAGGCACAAAGTTGGTTGGGAAGGGAAGTGGGGAGGTGGATGTGGCAGGAGTCATGGGAGGGCTGATGAACATGATCAAAACTCACTGTATACATTTCTCGAAGAACTTAGAAAAAACCATACGACTGCTGCCCAAGACAGAATACATGGCTGCGATCCTGGATTTAAAATGAAGTCAATGAAAGTTAAGAGAAAAGACAGGGGTTTCGTTAGACAGCCCAAGCTGCCCGCTGTGATTGCATGGGTGCCACCAGATACCACATCTGATCTGCTTTGCGCTGTGAATAGATCCTAAGAGAATCTGAAGGTTAGCTCAAGTTGCCCTGTGTCTGACTCCCACTGAACAAACACTCATCTACACATCAGAACTTTCTAGGGTGTTTACTTATGTCCTGGACGGTGCAGTAGGCACCTCACAGTGGAGCAGAACTCTTAGACCCTTATTGTTAAGTGTGAGGTCATTATGTAGCTGTAAACAGAACGACTATGGAAGAACACTTCTGTTGATGGGGAACAGGCAGCCAGATAACCCCACGTCCGTCTGTCTGTCTGTAAGGAGTGGTGCGAAGTCTGTGAATCCTTTCACAGTACTTTAGATGATGCATACAAAGAACATTAGCTGCCTGTTTTGTATCCTGCGGCAGACTGGCAACTGGATGGCCCAGGGTGACACTGCCGTACAGGACGTGCGGGGGCAGGGTTTATTTTTTATGAGACTGACAATGCCAGTTCTCCCTTGGAAGGTCTTTCTTACTCCAGATTTTTGTGAATTGCGGGGAGGTCTACAGGCTGAAGAGAGAGGTGGTTATTATTCCGTGTTGGAACTGGCAGGCATGAATAATTTAGGGGTCATATCAGTAAAGGAACAAATGTCAAAAACAAATTGACAACCATTCTTCCGGCGAAGTACCGTTCATTTTCAAAAGGTCAGCGCGGTAGTTTTTTGTTTTTTTTTGTTTTTTTGAGTAAGTTCTGAAATCTTCACTTCCCATTTTACATTTCACACAGGTTCGGAGAAAACGCGTTTTGAGTAAGTGTTAAGGGCACTTGTGCTGGTGGTAATTGGTATTCCACAAGCGTATTACAGCCGAGGAGACCGTGAAGAGCCCGCCAGTTCTCCTTCAGCTGGTGGCAAGGGTCAGAGCAGCACTCTGTAAACACAATGCTGTTTTGGTCAGCGCATGGCTCACCTAGGGTGGTGCTTACACTGAGGATCTTCTGGCTGAGCACAAATTGGCAGGGACACAGGTGCCTACCGCATAAGGCAGGGACAGGACCCTTGGGTTCCAGGGCCAGATGTAGCCCATGCATTTCCTGTGTATGGCTCGGCAGGATTTCTAGAATTGCATTAGTCAGGTCACCGCACTGTCCCCTGTGTATTCCTACCTCCAGCTGCTCCAGGAGCACTGGCTTCTCCTTCTGGGAAGGAAGTGAGGTGGTCCCGGGCATTGCAGCATAGCCCCAGAGAACTACGTAGAAGATGGGGTGGTAACAGAACCCATACTTTAGACTCGAAAGTTTAGAGGCTACCGTGAGAATCCAATTACACATGAAGACCCAGAACACAGAAAGATAGATCACTCATATTTTTGTCTTAGAAGTATCAAGATGGATTATCTCAAAAGAGAAAACTCGGTGGTTTCAACTTAAAACAAAACAAAACAATAACCAAACCAAACCAAACTAAAACACACTTATAAACTAGATAGTGGTTCAGCAGAAAGATGCTGAGGTCTTGGTAGCCCCATCTTAGCACCGGCTCTGACTGGAAATCTGACCTCTGTGTAAGTCACTTACCCATTAAGGCAATCAGCAGGTTGAATTGAACCAGTTTGTGACTGATTTTGAGTCCCAGGGTAGAACTTTGAGACACTCATCCCCTGCCACCTGACCTCTTTTATATACTGGGGTTCTATGTGAGACTGCTTTTGAAGTGAGTTTTCACGGCTTACAAAGAAAGTGTAGAGGCCACTGCTTAATATTAGAGGTCTGAAGTCTCCCACATGTATAAACCCCGGGGATGAGGAAGGAAACCAAGGCTTAAGCTTTTGTGAACTGCTCTATTGAGAATTTGGAAAACTTAAAACATTCCAGAAACTGCTCAGGGACCTGGGTCCTTGAGTTAGCAAACTGGCAGTCTCATATACTGAGGCCACTTGGGATTAAAAAGAAGAAATGAATAAAGAAATCATTAACAGAGAGAGAGAGAGAGAGAGAGAGAGAGAGAGAGAGAGAGAGAGAGAGAGAGAGAACACATGATGAACAGAGTAGTGTCTCCATAAGGCTCTGGTCTAGGCCAGCTATAAAGTGGCAGGTTATATGTAGAGACCCCAGATATATAGGTCCATGGCCCAGTGGTCCCAGCCTTACCCTGGATCTCTTCAACTGTGGCACACATATATATACATATACATATATATATATATATACACACATATATATTTGATATTTGCCTTACAGTAGTAGTGTGAGGGCTAAATACAACGTCTCAGCAAATGGCAGTACTCTCAGGATGCGTTCTAGATGACTGCGGCCACGCCTTCTTCTTCTGATGATACCAACCGGAAGTCAGAACATTATTTTTCTTTGACAAACATTTTACACGATTGGATAGAAACCTATCTCAGCATACCAGTCAAGTACAGATTGTGCTAGGCTGCCTAAAATCTCCTCGTCATTATCATGGTGAGATTAAGCAAACAGGAAACAGTAGTTTTGATGGTATTAATTAACTTCACCCCCACCCCTCCATACACACACTTATCACAGAGGGAGATGGTGAACAAACAGGGAAACATTAGTTCCTGAAGGCATGAAGTACAAGCTGCTAGGAAGAAGGGAAGTGGGCAGCTGATGAATGGGGGTGGGGGTGGGGGGGTGACAGCCAGGAGGACTTGCTCTTGATCTGGTAATCCTGGCCAACATGTTGCTACAACTCCCTGAACTTGTGAAAGTTGTCCTTAGCGGGGCTTTTGCTTACCATCAACAACCAGAACTGAGCCATCCATGGTAACTCAAGGACACCCTAAGCCACTTATTGCATGTGCGTGCATGCGTGCGTGCGTGCGTGTGCGTGCGTGCGCGTGTGTGCGCTCAAGGACTGTGTGCCCGGTTCTTGTGCTTTATTTAGGACACCTACTATAACATATTATTTGTTCCCTCACAACAAGGCCTCCTCCTGACAGCCACGATTCTGTTTTTTTCCTGTCATAAGTAATTATAAATGTACACCTCTCTAAAGATTCCCAAATTGAGGGGCGGAATCTCGTTCAGACAGTAAATCACAGAGACATCTCCATCCCTTGGGCAGCCGCAAAGTACAAGTCAGATGTATGAGCTCTCACGCTCAATTCTCCACACCTGAAGGAAAATGGATGCTTCACTGGGTCCCTGGGGCAGCGGGGTGGCAGCGAGTGGGGACCTGGCACTTTTGCTGGAGCGATTTATATTAGTTCCGCTCAAAACAGCAACAACCACAAAACTTTAGATGTAGTGTTCTTCCATCTTCAAGATGCAACCCAGGAAAGTGGCTTGGGGTCCTACTGGAGGCCATTTGTCCCTCCAGTTATGTACTTGAATGAACTTCAGTCTCCTCCACTCCTGCCAACCCAACCACTCTTGTCAACAGAGTCGTTTTGTTTGTTTGTTTGAGATAGAGTCTCAGGTAGAACCGGCTAGCCTGAAACCAGATGATCAGGAATTCGAACTCCTGATCTGTTTGTCTGTGCTTCAAGAGGTCTATGATTACTGGTGCGTCCTCACACTAGGCGTTATGCACGCTAAGCAGTCACTTTGACAACTGACTTTCATCTCTAGTCCAAAGAGTCTCTAGTGTTCCCCTTCTGACCTTCCTGACATCTAGGTTCCCGGCTTCTAACTAAAACCCACTGTCTCATCTTCATGACTTTACCGTCAAAGACAAACACCAAGGGGATTTTCATTCCGTTTCACACCAGTGCTCGCCCTGTTCATACGCATGTCCTGGCCTTGCTTTAGTGAAAGGGTTGCACCTCTGCCTTAAGGAAAATGCATACAGGCAAAGTCATTTCACATTGGGACCTCACTGTGGTACAGAGAAATGTAGTGATTGTTTATTCTGTGTCTGAATGACATAGAGGGTGCTAATTTGTACAAGCCAAAAGGACACTGCTCCATCACTTGATGTGTCTCCTGATGGGGTCAGGAAGCGGTAAACAGAGACGTAAGAAGCTGCTGTTGTAGCATGGCATGCTGTTTCTACAGTACTCATCCTTTAGTAGGTAGGAGAACGTTCTAAAACAATTTATCAGCAAGCATCATGCACCGTGTGATTATGTGTTATACTTTTAACCAGCGGTGGTCTAGCAGGTTGCTTACCCTAGAAACCCGAGAATACATAGGGAATGTATCCTGCTATGGTCTTATGATCGCTGTGATGACAGGAAACCAGGAAGAAGGAACTTTCCAGTTCTATTATAATCTTTTCAGACTGGTGTCACATGTGTGTGGTCTAGTCCTGAATAACACAACATGCAGGGCACGGCTATATCCCAGTGTTCCAAGAAGCTGGGGCTGCTTTATTTACTATGATACCAACTGCTGGTACTTGGCAGTCATTGTTCTAAGTGCTTCAAATATTGTGCCTTGTGAATCTCTCTACACAGAGGCAGCATGTATGGCTGGTCAGGCACCGTAGAGGTGGCAATTAAAATTCACAAGTGCTCACACAGTGGGAAGTGGGACAGCTGGAAATTAGATGGGGGTTGATGTAGATGCCAACGGTATGCCAACCTGGGTTGAGCCTTCAGAAGGACAGGGACAGTTCATCTCTGTAACTTGTTTAGCAAAGGGCTTTACAAAGGGAGAGGCAGAGGTGACCTCAGCTTGTATGGCCAGTATGAAGGCAGAGGTGTCTCTGAGTGACTGACTCTTTCTGTCACGACTTACCTTTATCTTTTATGCATAGCATTTCTTGAGTTCCTACCTTGCATACTCAAACTTGCAGAGGAGTCCAGAGACTGCTCCAGCGGCTGCTGACTGGGAGGGACAATTGGTGGGCTCAACATGTTCAACCAGTCTCTGAAGAGAGAAGAGAGTAAGTGAGCCATACGGTTGCAGCCCCATACATCAACTTGATGCTCCCCCTTGGTTTTTACTTCTCTGGGGTTTACAAAGGAACACTTTATCTTCCTTCATGTTTCAGCAAGAAAAATGTTGAGGATGAAAGTAATAACTCAGTTTTGTGAAGAGCTTAATAAGGAGTTGAACATTTAACCAACGAGTTGCTTGATTAAAGCCATAGGCTAAATGATAACCATTTTTCAGTTGGTTATCCTGAAAACATACATACACATTTCTGAACTTAGTACTTTCTTTAATCTACAGTAAGAAGCTGTTCTAGCCAGAAGCAAAGATTGCCAGCTCCTAGGCCAGTGCCAGCTCCATGGTCCTGATAGTAAGAGCTTGGCCAAATCACTTGATGCTCTGAGATTGACCTGTACAAAGGAGAAAGATGGTAACACTGCAGAGTTCTGCTTACAGAACTAGGCGAACCCCACTTGGCATGGATCTGAGTAACCCTTAGAGTTGTCACTTAGTAAATCTCACTTGTGACGTTCTGATGCAGAACGCCGATGCTGTGGCCTGATCTACAGTGGTAAACTAAGTGGGAGGTGGTCAAACTGGCCAAACCAGTAAGCGATGGCTGCATGCTCACCAGGGCATTCCACAGCTCAGCCTGCACCTGTACATAGCTGAAGTTTCCCCTCTGAAAGCCACTCTTTCTCCCACTGTACAAGTATTTTAACATAAAAATCACTCGGTTCCTACTTGTAATATTTTAAGAGACTTTCAATCACTGCTTACAGTTATCCCTCGATTATGGTTGCTGAAATAGGCGAGGTGAACATGCTGTGTAATTGAATTTCATAATGACACATTAAGGACATCAGAAAGGATTTGTCACAGACATTTACGCTAATGGGACATTTTCTAATAAGTACCTTTTATTTAGCCCTTTTAATTACAGCTGACCAAAAATTTCCCGTACTGTAGAAAATCATGAGGTCATCGACAAATTACCAGCCCAGGGACCTTATTTCTTAGTAAGAGTATTGAAAAGCAGGCGGGCAGGAGAAAGGAACAGTATCATCTGAAGACGCTCTTCCTGTTTTAGCTTATAGCATTAGTATATCCTGGAAAGCCTTGCATGCATTGATAGCATTTATACATTTATCCCCAGGCTTTGTTACAGCTATAGAATGCTGCACCCTGTGCATTGGGCTGTCGATGGCCCTCATGTTGCACAGGACAGGGGGACATCACGTCCAGGCAACTCTCCAGCTGATTTCCTAGGCTTGGCTATGGACCAATGAAGGGGCCCAAGCTCCCTAGACCTGACTACAGTCATCACCAGCAGGGAGCCTCTATCATGGTAAGTGGGCAGCCTATCCCTTCCCTTTTGTACACTGGGGCCACTTACTCGGTCCTAACAGAGTTTTGGGGAACCACATCTCTCTCCTGTTTCCCTATTGTTGTGGTACGGGGACAAACTTACCTTCCTCACCAGACCCCACCACTTAGCTACATTTTTAGGGGTGTACCTCTCACCCATTCCTTTTTGGTAGAGCCAACATGCCCTGTCCCCTTATTGGGAAGGGATCTTCTAGCTAAGTTGGGAGCCTCCATTTCCTCTGCTCCCCCCATCGCCTAAACCCAAGCTCGCCAGCAGCCCTCTGCTCCTTCCTCTAGCCAGTCAACCTACTAACACAGATGCGATGTTTCCTTTAGCAGCTTCTCAGGTAGACCCCCAAGTCTGGGACGTCCAGAACCCCTCTGTTGCTAAACATCATTCTCCTGTTGTCGTCCAATTACTGGACTCTACCAGATACATCACCCAAGCTCAATACCCTCTCCCTCTCCAGAGCCTTAAGGGACATAAGTCTATCATTTCCTTCGTCCTCCCTCTTCCCCTTTTAACACTCCTATGCTAGCAGTTAAGAACCTAGTGGAACCCACTGCCCGGTTCAGGACCTCAGGTGCGTCAATTCTGCAGTGGTTCCTATCCATCCCGTCATGGCTAACCCCTACACACTTCTGTCCACCATTCCCTCAGGGACTTCCTGTCTCTCATCCTGGATCTCAAGGATTCGTTTTTCTCCATCCCTCTAGATACCCGGTCACAGGACATATTTGCCTTTACCTGGACAGATGCTGACACCCACTTCTCTACCCAACTCATGTGGACCGTGCTACCTCAGGGATTCCGGGACAACACACACCTGTTTGGCTAGGCCCTAGCTTCTGACCTGTCATCCTTACCTCCCCTTCCATCTAAACTGATATTTTGTGTAGATGATCTTCTCCTTTGTAGTCCTTCCCTGGACACTAGCTGAACCTACACTGTGGTCCTTCTAAATTTCCTTTCCAGTCGAGGATACAGGGTAACACCTTCTAAAGTTCAACTGTCCACTCTTCAGGTCACCTATTTGGGACTAACAATTACCCCAACCCACAAGGCTATTACCTTAGAAAGAACCTAATTCAGTCTTTAACTGTTCCTTCTATGAAGGAGGAGATTTTACCATTTCTAGGAATAGCTAGTTTTTTACGCTCCTGGGTTCCTTCCTTTTCCCTTCTTTCTCACCCCAAAGCAAGCAGGAAGTAGTCAGACATCACAACGACCCTATTCCTGCTTCAACATCGCCTCTAATTTTTCTTTTTAATTAAACCAAAAGGGGTCGGGCGATGTTGGTATTCTGTCTAAGCTCCACCCCTACAGCTACCTGGCTGCCAGGTATGCTCCGCCCCACAGTTGCCAGGCAACAGCTAGCTGTGCCTGACACTATAAAAGGGGCTGCTTGCCCCCTTCTCCTCCTGTTACTCTCTCTTACCCTCTCTTACCCCTCTTATCTTTGTTCTTCTCTGTTCTTGCCCCCATTCCCCACCTCCACATGCCCATGGCCGGCTGTCTTCTCTTCTTCTACTCTTCTTTCATTTAACCTCTCCATGTAGAACCATGGTGTTTGTGTGTCTTCTGTCCCGGCAAGGGCCGAGATTCAAACCTAATACAGTGCAATCGGTTACGCTATCACTGCTGGCGCACGCTGCTGCGCCGTCACGCGCACCTGCTGCGCCACGCCACGCCACCTGCTGCCACGTCACGCTGCACCTGCTCGCCACGTCACGCCAAGACCTTTGCGTCCACGCGCACCTGCTAAGGCCACGCCACGCCGCGACCTGCTGCCCACGCCACGCCACGCCGCACCTGCTGCGCCACGCCACCTGCTGCCACGCACTCCAGCCCTGGCCTACATTTGGGCAGGTTTTAGTACTTGTAGCTGGAATGAGCACTGTGGGGAAAATCTGGCCTTTCTCCTCCACAGACCTGGATGGGCCCCGTGGTAAGTTCCCACAGGAGAGCCTAGGAACACAAGTCACACCCAGCACTGTGAGGACCCAACAAGCTCCCTGCACAAAGGCAATTAGGTACCCTCAACACCCGTCTGCCCTCTCGCTCACAATGTGCAAGATGACAGTTTCCACAGAGCAAAAACTAGAATGCCATGCTTAGTTTTTAAATTGTCCCCAGCCTGGTCCATGAGAGCCTCTCTCTTAAGGTAGTTTTGATTTGTCTTATTCTTAGGATAAGATGATTTGATTGCATTTTCATGTTTAGGACCATTAAAGAAACATATATGTATGCACCATATACATGCATGCACGTGCATGTATGTGTGTGTTTTTGTGTATCTACATGTATTCATGTATTTTTCATATCGTTATCAGTTTCTTTCTTTTTGTTTGGCCGTTTGTCTTTGCTTAGCCTGCCACTGCCCATGTAAATGCCTTTTATTTTCATGTGGTCAAATGTACCATTTTTTTTAGAATAGCTAGAGTCATAGTTAGAAAACTTTCCCTTCAACTACATTTTATAGAAGTCCACCCATGCTTTCTTCCAGTTATTTGGCTTCATTTTTAAAATTTAGATTTCTGATCCACTTAGGGTTTAGTCTAGCATATGCCTGTCTATTCTGGTTTATATATGCTTGCCCCAGGGAGTGGCACTATTAGGAGGTGCGGACTTGTTGGAGTAAGTGTGTCCCTGAGGAATAGCAGATACCCCACATAGGCCATGGCATTTGAATACTTGGTCCTTAATTAGGGGCACCTTCTGTGGAGGTTTAGGAGGTGTGGACTCGCTGAAGGAAGTATGTCACCGAGTTTGAGAGTTTAAAGACTCATTTTGAATTTGCTTTTCCTCCTTACTGTTTGGGGTCAGTGATGAAAGCACTCAGTTCTCGGCTGCTGCTCCAATTCCTGTGCCTGCCTGCGGCTCCCCACAGTGGTGTGGTAGACTCTTGTCCCTCTGGAACTGTAAGCCCCAAACAAGCCCTTCCTTCTGTAGGCTGCCTTGGTCGTGGTGTTTTATCAAAGCAGTAGGAAAGTAACTAATATATAATGCGATTACAGTTTTAGTTGAAGTAACTCTTTTGTTTGGTCTTTTTTCCTGGGCGAGCCATTTTCGAACTGTAATTGTGACAGACTTTTGCATGTTAACTAAACATGGATTAAGCAGAATGAACCAAGCTGTTTTCTTACTGTACCTTCCAGATCTCCCAAGTAGAAGGCAGAGGACGTACACTGTGCCCAGTTATGCCCCAGGACTGTCAGGTCTCTTTGGACCACACAGCACACTGTGAGAAATGCTGGCACAGCTTCTGCCAGTCTCTTGCCTAACTGACCCTCTTCATTCTCCTTTTCCCTTTTAAATATGGCTATCAAACCATATCAGGGCTCTGTACACTTTACTCTGCCCCTGAGCTCTACCCCGAGCCTTTAAAAAAATACAATACTTTATGTAATTCTTAATAGTATCTTTTTTTCCCCAACAGAACTTCCCCGCCTTTTTTTTTTTTTTTTTTTTGTCTCTTTGTTAATAGGAGCCAGTGGAGTGGTTCAGCTACTGTACATTACACATTTACCTCTGTGTGTGTGTTTAGTGTTAATCATGATCAACTTTAAATACCCACACCTTCCTCTATGCAAGCAAAAGGCACTGGATGAATGCGACGTCCAGCTCAGGCTCTTTTATAAGCTGCTGTACTGGTTCTTTGTCAACTTGACACAGCCTAGGGTCACCCGGGAAGAGGGAACCTCACAGAGGAAATGCCTCCATCAGACCAGTGTTTGGGTCAAGTCTGTGGGGGGCACTTTCTTGATTAATGATGGATGTGGGAGACCCCAGACCACTGTGGGTGGGCAGTGCCACCTCTAGGGATGTGGTCCTGGGTTGAAATTAGAAATCATATCGAGCAAGTCATGTAGGCAAGTCACAGAGAGCAGGCCAGCAGGCAACTTTTCTCGATGGCTCCTGCTTGTGGGGCGGATTCTTGATTAAGACTGATGTGAGCGGGCACAGTCCACTGTGAGTGGTACGGCCCGTGGGCAGGTGATCCTGGATGTGTAAGGAAGCAGGCTGAGCAGCTAGCCTCCATGGTCTCTGCTTCCGTTCTTGCCCCCAGGTTCCTGCAGGTATCTCGTCCCCAGGTGACGGATATTGATCCAGATGTCTAAGCTAAATAAACCCCTCTCCTCCCCAAGCTAGTTTTAAAGGATGCTGTTTTATCACGGCGACAAAAAGTAACTAGGACAGGTGCTTATCCCAGTTTTAGTTCTGAGCCATTTACGGGGGCTGCCCACCCTACCTACCATGTTCTGGAATCTCTTCTTGTTCTTTGTTCAGCGACTCTCAGAACTGTCCTGTTCTCAACTCCTGGCTGCTTCCTCAGCTCCGACTATCACTCATGCCAGAGGCTGACTCTCGCCCTGTACTGAGAGGCTCCGCTCTTTGGTCAGTCATCATTCTTTCTGTCAGGCCTGCTCTCTGAGTACACCCTAAAGCGTCTTCTCCCTGCTGTTGCTCTCAAGGACTCTGTAAGGTTTCCCAACCCATCCCCCACTCAAAACACGGGAGAGCGCCTGGCCTCCCATGTGAGCGCTGGCAATGTTTTATTTAAGAGTTGAGGTGGTGGGACCATTTTAAATAGCATGCAAAAATGCAGTGCAAAGGGAGAATAGAAGCTATCTTGTGAATTTCAATGATGTCAGGAACCTTCTAATTTTGGTAAAAAAAATACTTAAAAATTATTCTATCTAACCCATGTGCTAGACAGAGGACACTGTTTGAGTAGAGCTGAATTGGATATTGGTAGAACTGAACACAATGTTATCAGTTAAGACAGACTGTGGTTTTAGGTTGGGAATAGCTCATTGTATGAAATGCTTGCTGTGCAAGCATAAGGACCTATATTTGGATCCCTAGATATGGTAGCATGCATGTGTAATACTAGAGCTCCTATGGAGAGATGGGAGGGTGGAGGAAGGACAATGCCCAGAAACTCACAGGCTATTCACTTGGTGTACGAAGTGATGGCCAACAACAGGAGACCTTGTCTCAAACAAGGTGGGGATCGAGGACAAGCACCTGAGGGCGTCCCCTGACCTGGCTCCAGACCATGTTTGTGTACACACACACACACACACACACACACACACACACACACACACAAATGCACATGCACATACACTTCTATACAAGAGGTAGATTGACTTCAGTTTCTATATTTAAACAAGATTTTGTTGGTAAGAGAATTATTTTACAACATTAATTTTATTAATGTGCTTCTACACAGATAAAACTACACAACACACAGGCACACACATACACGCACCCACATAACATATGAGCACAAGCTAGCTTATTATCTCTTTGTGTATATGGTAACTACTGGCTGAATTCCTGTAAGCTAGGCCCTGGGAGTTGCAGGATGCAATATTTTTGGTTCCCACCCTGAGAGTGTCATGGTCTAATGGAGGAAGCATTCTAGTGGACAGAAAAAATAACTACAGAACAGAGTCTGTTCTGTCCTCATTGGCTGATCAGCTAATCTGTGAGTGTCCTTAAAGGGTCCCCTGCAGTGAGGCAACCTATAATCTGGTACACACGGATTGGCTACTTAGGGGAGCACTTATTTAGTGACATCAAATTTGATACTATTGGGGGGGGGGCTTAGATGCCTACTACCATAAAGAGGAAGTGATCTGATAAAATACTTCTCACGAACTTGGTGGTCTGCATCAAATACTTAGTGGCATTCATTTGTTACTAATGACTGTTTCTTATTCACTGAAAGAAAACTGGATCCTAAAAGTCTTCTCTGGTCAGAGAAGGGACTGAGGAGAGGACTGGTAAATGTTTCAGTTTTGTGGAAATTCAGGTTCTTCTAAAAACTGGTCCACTTTTTTGTTTTGTTTTTTTAAGCAAAATACAAATGGGCTAAAAGCTTCCAGTTGAGGAAGCTAGAGGCTGAAACTGTGTGTCTGCTATGTGTTTCTGGATCCCAAAGAAAGAGATTCTGTACCTTAGGTCTCCAGAAGGTGATGGTTAAAATTTTTCTGGGAGTCATCGGAGTAAGTGTATGAACCATCCACATGTCCCTCTCGCTCTCCCTGTTGCTATACTGTGAAAATCGGCCAGAGGGGTAGGTTGAAAAGGTGTTCAGCTGGTTTCCAATGGGGCCTTGGAATGATGGGCAGTGGGCAGGATGTGGCCTATAGGCCATGTTCAGTACTCTCTAACTCAGGAAGGAACTGTGCAAATGGAGGCTCCAGGCAGCATGTGAGTCCTTGTCAAGGGCTCTGCTCCCATCACCAAAGTCCAAGCACCTGTCTTGCTTCATGCTCTCTGCAGCAAAGCTCCCTCAGCTCCTCAGGCATTCCGTCTAGGCTCCCAGCTACACCCTGAGGTGAATGACGGAGGTAGCGCTCTATCGGCTCTAACTGCCAAGCAGGCTGCTGTGGAACACATGTCTGTATCTGTGAAACACATGAGCATCAAAAGCCCAGAATGGGGCATGTGCCTCAGTTAGGTTGAGATACAGGATTTGTGCACACTATGAGGTATCTTACGATACTTGAGTGCACACACATAATATATAACATAATATATATTTTGAATGAAAAGAAACGCAAGAATCATGTTCCTTTCGTTTTTAGTTTCTAAGGAATCTCCATACTGTTTTCCATAATGGCTGTATTATTGTCAACAGCATCGAGGTGAGCATTGCCAGCATTTATTGTTGTCTTTTTGATGTTAGCCATTTTAACAAGGAGAGGATATCTCTTTGTGGGTTTTCCTTTGCAAGCCTCTGACGATTAATGAGACCAAACAGTTTTTATTAGCATATAGTCATTGTACAAAATGATGGTTTCACTATGATGTTTTCGTACATTGACGTCATGTGACTTACCTAGTTTCATTCTCTTATCTTATCTCTATTCTGTAACCTCCTTCCCCCTTTTCAAATAGTTGCCCTGTACTTTCTTATGTCATATACATATATATCATGCCCATCTACACACTCCCACACACATATATATATGTATATATATTTGTATGCCTACCTGTACACATGTTCTATAGTCTGCATATGAGAAAAAATATGCTTTATTCTTGTGACTCTGGCTTATTTGCTTAAAACGATCTTTAAGTTCCACCCATTTTTCTTCATTGTTCACAACCTCATTGTTCTCCATGGCTGGGTAACTATACAGCACTTACTTTTACATTCATTGATGATGGCCACTTACGCTATTTCCATAAATCAGCTACTGTGACTAGTGCCACAGCAAACATGGGTGCAGGTATGACTGTTGAATGGTGAGTTAAATTCCTTCAGGAATTCAAAATTACTCAGTAGTGTCACGACAGGATGCTCTGATAGTTCTGCTTTAGTTTTCTTGAAGAACCTCTATGCTGATTTTCATAATGGCCTTGGTACCTTACATTTCATCCCACAGTGCATTGGAGTCCCTGCTCTTCTCTTCCTCCCCATCTTCTCCTACATCACAGCCAGTCAGAAGTGTGTGTATGCATCTGGTGTGTGTGTGTGTGTGTGTATGTATGTATGTGTGTGTCTGTGTGTGTGTCTCTGTGTGTGTGTGTGTGTATGTATGTATGTGTGTGTCTGTGTGTGTGTCTGTGTGTGTGTATGTATGTATGTGTGTGTGTGTGTGTGTGTGTATTTATGTATGTATGTGTGTGTGTATGTATGTGTGTGTCTGTGTGGTTGTTTGTGTTTATGTGTATAAGTGTGTGTATGTATGTGTGTACATGTGTGTATATGTGTGTGTGTGTGTGTGTGTCTCTGTGTGTGTGTATGTGTGTGTGTGTGTGTCTGTGTGTGTGTCTGTGTGTGTATGTATGTGTGTGTGTGTGTGTGTATGTGTGTGTGTGTGTGTGTGTGTGTGTGTGTGTGTGTGTGTGTGTATTCTTGGTAATGGCCATTCTGACTGTGACAATGAGATGGAATCACAATGTAATAGTTTTGACTTGCATTTTGGATTTTGTAATAGAAACATCTTTTGACCATTTGTGCTGTTTCTGAGAAGTATTTAGTTCATTTGGCCATTTATCCTTAATTATTAATGGGATTTTGGTGTCTTAAGGTTTGAGTTGCATGTAAATATTCTGCATTAGAAAACATTAGAAATAAGACATGGCTCCCACTCCTGAGGGATTCACTGGTGGGAGTGGTTTGAGTCACACAAGAGAGCCTGACCCAGGGTATGGCTGAGTAGCAGATCAGGGAAGGCTTTATAGATTAGCAACAGCCATGAGACAGCTCTCCCTTAAGGATGAGAGTGAGGCAACAAGGTAGAAGAATAGCTGGAAGAATACTCTAGAAGAAACAGTACACAACACAGCAGCAATGCAGTGCAATGAGAACACAGTGCACGGGAGCCTGAAGCACTTGTGGCCGTGTGAAGTTATTAATCCTGGGTGAGTGAGTGAGTGTGTGTGTGTGTGTGTGTGTGTGTGTGTGTGTGTGTGTATCTCATACATATATGTATGTATTGCATTCAGCTACTGAAAAAAAAATCGAGTATATGAGTGGCACACTAGGTTATGGGGACTCTAAGGAATCAAGCAAAAGATGTTAGTCTGGAAGAACTGTAGATGTGCATGTTAGCGAGACCTCAGTGTAGATGTGGAGAGAAAGGATTGGTGCGAGATTAGAGAGGGGCCGTGAGGACCAGCGAGGCCATGAAGAACATTGCTGTGCAACTGGGAATAAATAATGGGTATGATTTAAATATTCAGGTGTATGGAAAGAGATGGAGGAAGCACAGAACTCCCCCTTGACAAAAGTAATTCCTCATGGTGCCAAAATGGTTGCCTTTCAGTGGGGTCAGAAAAGGGCACACCTGTTGGCAGATGGCAGTCTATCATCCAGCTTCCTTAAGGTGAGCTCTCTGACTCTGTCTTCCTAAAAGTAGGTCATACACTTTTTCCACTAAAGATGCTTTTTTTTTTTTTGTATCAGGGAGAAAAAAAACAGTCTTTTCATAAAAGATGGGGATCTGGTAGTAAGATCAATCTGGACAAGAATCATGAAAAGAACTTTCTTCTTCCAGTAGGTTCTCTTATTCACTTCCTTATTCTCTCCCCACAATTTACTGCTTCCATACTAAGAACCCTTTCCATTTCTTTTCATGTTGTATTTCTATACCTGAGGGACGTGTAAGCCTCAGGGTCTAGTCTTCTTTGGTTCTCCATTTCTCCTCTGTGAAAGCCTCCATGCACATGCGAAACTTAAAATACGAGTGTCACAGGGAATGCGTGTGCTTCCCTCTTATTTATCCATCTTCGGTCAATATGGTTCACAAGCTCCAGCTTGAGAACCAGAATGTGTAGTAGAGTCTTTTCTGCTCTGAACATTGTATAAAACTCTTCTGAGAAGATACCATGTGTGAATGTTCTTCAGTGATCTTCAACATCTCTGCCAATGGCAATTGGCCTTAAGGATTTTTACATTCTTTTTTAGATTATCTTTGTGTGCTTCATTTGTTAAATTACATCTAAATAGGTATCGAGGGTTCACATGACCAGCACTGTTGGATCCACAGGGATGCTGAGCACATTAAGACGTAACTCCACAAACTCAGGAACATACAGACAGCCAGAGGAAAAGACGTGTCATGTTCTTTAATGCATGGAAAAATGTTTGATATGTACACAGAGAAAAGCAAGTTAAAAGAATGATATTTCACTGACAGCTAGGCAGAAGTTCTAAGGTCTTAAGAGACTAGGAGAGCGATGGGCTGAGAGTGCTGGTACGTGTCTATAAACATGCTATTACTGGAGAGACGGGGAGGAAGGAATTCAGGATAATCTTCACCACGTAATGAGTTCAAAGACTGCCTGAATCTTTTTTTTTTTTTTAAATAAGAAACCCTGTCACAAACCACAATAAACAAGATGGGAACATACTTATATTTTTGGCAGGAGCAAATCAGGGAACGGGGAAGTGGTTAGGCAATGCTTATCAAACGCCTGAGTAACTCTCCTGCCAGATGCTCATTGTGGCCTTCGGAGAGAGGACAGCATGACATGTCACTTCTAGTTCCCTCGGCAATAACAAGCCTGTGGAAACCACCTAGGTGTCCAGATTCAGTCAAATGAGGAAGGGATTTCTAGAAGCTTGTGAAAAATAAGACAATATCTGTATACAGATTCAGAAAGGGGCAGAGGTTAGGACTATCCCCAGTCTCAAACAAAAGCACATGTAACTTGTGTTTCCTACTATATGCACAGGAAGTTTCTAGATGTAGGTGTCTAAGAAACTGTTTCTCGCATTACAGCTGATGGTAAAAATGAGGGGCTAGACATCTTCTTAGTCTCTACCTTTCAAACCTCAGCTGCACTTTGGTTTTGTACTGCAGGTGTCGTTGTTGTGGTTGTGGTTTTGTTGTTGTTGTTGTCGTTTTTTGGTGCTGGGGATAGAATCAGGGCTTCCCTCTTGCTAGACAAGTTCCTACCGCTCAGCTCCACGTGCAGCCCTAGATGCTTCCTATCTTAATGTTAGAATCTCTCTCTGGGATCTTCCACCATGATGAGACCTGCAGGTCTTCTGAAGTGTCTAAAAACTGCCAATGTCAGTGATTAAGGCAAGCAATGCTTTATAGACCCATCTACTGACGGAGAAGGGACAGGAGTAACAGGTTGCCTTTCTCATTGTCACCTCCCACCATGTAAGCCAAGGTCCTGGTGGCCTGCCTCACTTGATGGCTGGACTCTAAAGACGAAAGCTGAGCATCTCAGGTCCTCTTCAACGCTGGCAGCGCTTCTGGAAACGGTCGGGTTTGTATCTGCACGAATGGCAGATGCTTCAACTGGAGGTTCGACTAAAAAGTGGGTGGCCGTGTAAAACTTCCTTCCTGAAACTGGAATCTGAAGAAAAGGCTGCACGGGGCTACACCTGACATTTCAAGGAACACAGGCTGACAAAGAATGGGTAGAGCAGGAGAGTAAGAGACACTTCCCTGTAGAGGGCAGGCTACCCTGACAGCTTCAAGAGGACACAGACTTTCTTTCTAAGTCGGGGTTCAACTGAGCATGTGACATTTAATATTAGATTTTTGTCATTCAGTCAAAAGGATCCCTTCCCATCCGTCTCCCCTTTCACTCTCTTTGTTTCTTCTCTTTCCTCATTTCATTTTTTTCTTTTCTTTTTTTTTTTTTTAGTTGCTGAAGGAAACAGAAAAGTCACCCGGGTAGTGACTCATGTCTTTACCTTGCAACGGAGAACGACGACCGGGGTGAAAATTCTGGAGGAAGTCAGTTTATCTCCTCAAAACAGAAAAGCCCAATCAAGCATTGTCTGATTAATTAGAGACACTTGGAAAAAAAAAAGTGCTATCAAGGCCCACAGCTGTAATCAATTTAATCAACATGCAAAGAGCCAATCTCTGGTTTTCTTGATGAACAAAGCTGAATGTTAAACAGAAGCGTGACATTGTAGTGCCATTAGCCAAATCTGCAAACTGAGAATTTTCCCCAAATATTCAAAGTCAAGTAAGGGCAAAGCAAGAAACTCTCTCATCCTGTCTCAAGCTACGGGCTCCACAGGCTTGGGTATTCCCGTGTTAAAAAAAATAAGAGGTACGGATGAGCCTCGAACGCAGACTGCTCCAGTGAGGACACAAAATCAACCCCCGCCACACTGTGTCCCTTGAAATTCCAGGAGGAGTGGAGCAGCTCTGTGTGGCATCTTCACAAGCTGTTAAGGTGTAGCAGCGTGCTGAAAGCATTCTAACTCAGCCTTCGGCGAGCCAAGAGCAAGACTGCAGCCTTTTCTAACAGGAGAGAATTAATTGTTCTAAAATTAGAATCTGAATACAAATTCATTTAAGCCTCCCCCGTGAAATTTAGCAGTGCTTAGAGAGTAGGTGGGGTTTAACTCAGGCGCTATAATTCAGCCCTGTGGGCTTTTTGTAAAAAAAATAAATAAATAAAAAAAATAACCACAGGTCTCATTTTCCTCAGTAATCTGTTGGGTTATCAGAAATGGTATTTGCCTAGTGATATCCATTTTCCTTTGGAATGTTTGGCTGTACCTCTATTTTCGGCACTCAGATAAAACAAGGATATGCTAGAAGAAAGGCTCTATCAGGTGGATGATAATTTGTCCCTTACCCCAACCCCCACCGCATTTACTGGCTGCACAAGAAAATATGGAGCTGAGAAGCTGACAGGATATTCCGCTGACGAGATTAATTTTTTTTCCGCAGTTGCAGAGTGTGTTAATTGTAACATTTCAGTTAATGAGAAATATTGTGATAGGATGCCAATGTGCGAGACAAATGGACTTTTAAACGGATACGAGGGTAAAATGCTGTTTTCAAAAAAAACCCACTTGAGATGAAATGATCCTGTGGCACGGGCAGGGGCCGTTCCTGCGAGTCCATTAGGCTTCTGAGGGAGGGTGATAACTCTTTCCAGTGGCCGGGCTGGAGTAGGCACTGCAATTATTCAGTGTTACCACAGCTTGCGTGCAGAACTGTGAGACAGAGCGGCAGACACTGCAGGATCAGAGAGAGCATTCGGACTGCGGTAGACCCAGAACTGCATGGCAAGGTGCACAATTCAGGGACTGGCCGCAATGCGAGCTCTAGCCTGGAAAGAGGAGTCCCTCTTGCTCCTTTTACATGTCGTGCTCTTTCCCTCAAGGCCACCAGATGGCGACACTACAGCTCAAAGGCAAGTTGGATCCATTTATGAATGGAAACATCCAGTATGCGCTCCTTAGCTATCCGGGGTCTTTTCTAAATATTGTACTTGACAAATTCATCCATGCTTTTGGGTGTAATTAGGATTTTGTCTTATTTATCTCTTCTAGCATACAGAGCCAGTTCTCTCCAGCTTGGTTGGGGGTCTGCAGGTCAACACAATGAGAAGACAGAGCGTACTGACGATGCAGGCAGATAACCAGGATCCCGAGTGATCAGGGATAAAGGCTTGCAGAGCGACCTAACAGGGAGGGTGAGCCCCTAACATGGGGGAGGGTTAGGAAGGACTTTTGACATCAACGGGGCACCGGTGTCTATACAGCTAAATGAGCAAGAAACTGGCGACTAATGGCAGCTGGGGTTCAGGTGCTGCTTTAGAGGAGGAAAAAGGCAAGATCTTGTTTTACAGCTCAACTGCTTTCAGTTAGAAATAATCTTCGCAGCAGTTCCAGAGGGTGGAGTGGACACTCAACCTCTAGATGTGACTTTGGATGCTCACCTCTGTGTACCTTTTTATTGGCTATGTATGAAGGAGTGTTATTACTAGATAAAAAGCTATGCTATGTTTAGCTCCCATGAAACGGTTTTCCAAAGCAGTTATATCAACTTCTCTCCCCCTGGCAGTCCGTCATCAATCCATTGTCAATGTAGTCATTGCCCTCCAGCAGGGCACTCACTCCGTTCCTGCATGTGTTCCTACCTTCTCCGATGGGTATCTATATCCCCAGTGGCATTTACACGCTATATTCACACCTACCCAGCAGTGTACTCACACCCCTTGGCAGTGCACACACAACATCCTGAGCAGGGTATTTATATGTCCCCCGCCAGTCTTGGCCATTTATCTTTCTTTCGGGTTGTCTCTATTTCCTTTCCTATTGATTTGTGTTTTGTTTCTATATTGTGGGCTGTGTGTAACCCTTGTACTGCAAATGTTCTATTCTGTGGCGTGTCTTTTTACCTGAAGTGGTGTTCTTTAATAAGTCCCCAATTTTAATATAATAAAATGTATTAACGTTTTTCCTTTATAGCTTGTGAAATTGGAGAGCTGCCTAGGAACCTCTTCCTACCCTGAGGTTATGAATCTAGTCTTCGGTGCTGTTCTTGTAAAGCATATAGTGTAGAGTGGAGGGCGGGGCAAGCATCGATCAGCGAGTCATGTACCAATGTACAACTGCTAAGAAGTTCATGTTGCAGGATGCTTGACAGGTAGCACAGTGGCCGAAGGCACTGTGGGGCAGGGAAAAGGCACACATGGGCAGAGGGGGGGGGCAGTGTAGTTTGCACACAAATTCCTACAAGGAACACTGTATGAAGTAAGGTTGAACCAGTAGTAGGCAGGGGCTGGCCACTCAGTCTTGTGATCTGTTCCCTGTGAGTGAAAGGCTTTAATAGGAGGAGTAGGCTCAGGCATGGGTTTACAAAGGTCACTCTAACTGCTCTATGGGGAACATAGAGCTGTGGTTAAAAGCACTGGTGATGAATGGAGACTCCATATGAGTCCAAGGGGAAGACAGTGAGTGGCCTAGGTGACTAGACACTAAGTCATTAGTGAGACAGGAAAACTACAAATGTGCATGGGATCCGCCCCACACCGTGAGGCGTAGTGTCCTGGCGACGGTCAGCTGCAGTCCAACTGGTTTGGACTATGTCTAAGTTGTCTCGTTCAGCTGAGAGGACAGCAACTGCGTTAGCCCAACGGTGTGCCAAGGGAGCTGGGCAGGGCTATGTCAGGACCAGAACGATCAGAGTAGACCACGTAAGAGACTGGAGAGAGGACAAAACGACTCAGATGCGCTACTAGAGGAGGGCGTGAGGAAGGCAATGGTTCAACGTACTGTTCTGGGGCAGGAGTTAGATGGAGGCTCATGAGGTTTGGCATCGAGGTTTCTTGTTATCTTGTCTGATAACGGAGGAAACGCCTGATGGTGTGCCAAGCCTGTTTCCTGGCACAGATGACCAGAGTCTGAAGAGACATCGGATAAATCACCTCCTTAGCCTTCTTGTGATGCTCGGAAGCCTCATACTCTGATTTTTCTTTCTATCCCCAGTTATAAATGGACTTAATGTATGTCCTCCTCCCCCTCCTCCTTCCCCTCCTCCTCCTTCTCCTCTCCTCCTCCTCCTTCCTCCTTTCTGACGCCCTATTATCACTGTTTGAAATCATGAAAGTCTTCATATTATTATTGAAATTAATACCGCTTATGAAAACATTCATGAGAGGCCCCGTGTATCATTAACTCATCGAACCCTTGTAGCGAACCTGGAAAGAAGAGTGACTACTTTTGGATAACTGAAGTGATGCTTGGAAAGGTGAATAATTTCCCAAGAATACAAACCCACATTTACTGCCAGACACTGCTACAGCCAGAGCATCCTGCCGTCTCCAAAACCCATTTGTTCTGTGTGCCAATGCCAAACAAGAACTAAAGCCATTTTGTTACTAATTTATTGGCTATAATGAGTGGGGTAGTTGGCAGCATGCTAAAGAGGGAGACCGTGGAAGTGCCAACCAGATACACGCCCGAAAATCTGAAGGGCTGGACATACTGGGCAGATAGCATCATTAGCTTCTGTTGACAGAGACTAGGCAGTGGGGCCAGGACACAGCAAACTTCCTCCGCCAGGTCCGCCTGAGTCTCCTCCTTGGCTTGCTCTTCCAGTGGCTCCTCTCCTTATTCTAACTTGGGAGTGCTAATTTCAGAATAGGAAAAGTCCACACACGCATGCACACACACACACACGCGCGCACACACACACACACACACACACACACACACACACACACACACACACACACACCATAATTTAAACTGTCATCATCTAGGATTCAAGTGGTGGCTACTGGGGTTATGTACAAGTTTTTTTCCCCCTCTCAATATTTTTATTGATTATTTGGAAATTTCACATAATGCATCCTGATCACACTTTCTAGTCCTCCCAGGCCCATCCTCCCACATCTGTAGCCTCCTCCCCCCAAAAGAAGAAGAAGAAAGGAGGAGGAGGATGGGGAGGAGGAGAAAGAGGAGGAGGAAGAAGAGGAAGAGGAAGAGGAGGAGGAGGAGGAGAGGAGGAGGGGTAGGAGAGGAGAAGGGGGAGGAGAGGAGAAGGGGGAGGAGAGGAGGAGGACATACATTAAGTCCATTTTGTGGTGTTTATATACTCCCAGTAGCCAGCACCTCAAAGAAAATGGAGTCCTTCCTCACCCCTCCCTGGCCAGAAGAGCTACACTTTGGCTTTCCTATCACAATTTTAAAGACTTCTCTTCAGTGACTTCTGTTTCTTTTGGGGGGGTGTAAGGAGAATTAGACAGCAAATATTAGCTCCTTTCAAGTGCCATTACATGCCATTACCTAAAGCCACCACAGGAAAACCAAGAGAAGATGACATGAGGCAGGTCACGCCGTACTTGCATTAGGCATAAATGCTAAGATGTTAGAACGAACAGTGCTCAAAGTCGTCAGAGACGTTCTCGGTGATGCAAGTCCACCCTTGTCAAGTTAGGTGCATGTGCGCTGTTCACACCCCGCATTTATTTATATTACAAATACATCCCATTAGAATTTTTCCTGAAGTATCTTTGCAACGATACAAAATAAAAGTGATTGGTTTCATTGCTATGACAGAGGGAGCACTCAAACTGACCCCCGTTTCATCCACACGCCCTTATGGGAAAACAGGAGGCTTAGTCATAATCTTAGATAATCTTCAATCGTCATAAAAGTTAAAAAGTGACAGAGAGAGCCAATGAGGACAGGTGAGCATGTCACTGAACACGGCTGGTAGCTGACAGGTGGTGTGTGTGTGTGTGTGTGTGTGTGTGTGTGTGAGAGAGAGAGAGAGAGAGAGAGAGAGAGAGAGAGAGAGAGAGAAAGAGAGAGAGAGATTTAAATGCCTCAAGACCCACAGGAGGCTTTGGCATACTTAAGACACAATTAAAATTAGGCTTGGAAGGAGAAACAGGAGCGGTGGAGAGATGTTGGAGGGAAGCCATGATCTCGGCAGCTTGGGAAAGGCCAGGCAGGCTTGTTGTGAGGGCAGCGCTGTGACTTCGTAGAGGGTGCTTTTTCCTCATTCTGAAGCTACTAATTTTAATAGAGAATGGCCTGAGGTGTTTTTAAGGTCGAATTAGAAATATGTTGCTGATTTAAAAACGCAGGCCAGGTGTGTTATTATATTACAGCTGCGGTGCTACTGTAGTTTAAGAATATCATTAAATCAGCACAGACGCACACTTAGCGTTTCCTGCACATTTCTCACCGGGCTGCCTCCTGACTGTGAGAAATCAGCTAATCTGCTCCTCGCCCCCCAATCCCTCCAAGTGACAGATCCATTCCTTCCCTAATACCCAAGGTCTTCATGTACCGTGTGCCTCGCCCACAGCACTTTCTGGCTGGGGCCTGAATCTGGAAAGCCACTCTCAGAAGGCAGAGACTGTCACGTGGTGGGAGCTGTCCTCCTTTGTCTCCTACCTCTTCCATTAGTGCAGGAGGCAAAAAATCAGAGCCTTTTCTGGGCTCCGACTGTGCATTAATTGTATTTGCTGCATGAAGGCAGTTTTTGTTTTCAGTGAGAGTGTTGTTAAAGAGTCTGTGGGAGGGCAAATTGTATAAAACAAGGTAAGTGTGCTATTTGCCATGCCAAAACACTGATCAGACCATGATGGAAATTTCTTTTAATTCTAGTGGCCAACGAGTAGTTTCAACACCCGTGAGGAGAAAAGAATCATCTACAGTTGAGAGAGGAATCCCATGCACGAGAGGAAGCGTTATTAGCGTAATGTGTATCTGTCACACACATGAACCGGAGAACACAAGGCCATGTGAGATTCTAGCTTTTAATTGTGTTCAGTAAGTAATACCAAAGCCACCTACAATTTACCATGGCATCTCACTCGTCACTGAGCCATGTATCCTTGTGACAACGCAGCAGTCATGATTATTAACTCAAAAATCGAGAGAGAAGAAGGCGTTCATAGCATAATATGAGAACTATTTCCTGATAAGTCTGTTTAAGAATGATTCTTTCCCCTATGACTATACACGCCCAACATCCAACAGTGTTTTCTTGTCCTGAGCGCCAAATTGCATCTGATTCTCCTTAATGGATAGCAAGGGATGTAAAGCCTTTTAAAAATCAATGGGCAAGAAAGAGTCAATACAACAATAATGTTTGCGTTAGTTCAATCAAATCAGCTAAGAGTCGTTTGCCTTTTCACCTTGAAGTCATTTGAAACAGGCCAGACATTTGACTCACATGGGGTTTATTATACTGAGTGGGATTTTATGTGTAATGAACATCATACTATGAAGCTACACGTGCCAATAAACATAATATATTGCTAACATGAGAAATCATGTTTTAACTTCAACCAATTTAAAAACATAATGCTTTTCATTAAGAGAAACGAGAAGAAATGCAGGGAGAAGTAGACAACGTCTAACGGAAGCAGAGTCTGTGCGTGAGCGGCAGTTTTGTAAGGCTGCCATTTTCCTTGTGCCAGGCACGGTGTGCTCCTCCCCCATCGGCCTCGTTCCTCGCTCGTCTGCGCACCGCACACACTGCACGCAGGGAGGACATGCAGAGAGGACCTGCCCTCTTGGGAAGCGCTCAGGCTCATGGAGGGCATATTCAGGTCATGGGGTAAGGGCTTCAGAAACACCAAGCGCCACTGAAGCTAGGCTGAAGTACGCTTTAAATTGCCCGGGCTGTTGGGGTTTCTTATTTAAATAACAAGGAAGGTCTGCTGCATTGGGTTCCAAAATGAACGATGAGAGTGGGTTTAGAGACATGACTGGGTGTGGACACTTGACAATAATTATGGTCTTCCATTTCTTAAGGTTTGTGTCATCGTCTGAGATCTTGACGTGCGTTCTCCGCTGCCCTGTCCCCTAATTTCTAGCAGAACAAAGATGCTATAAACTAGAATTACTACTTACGCTTGCTAAAGGATTTTATTAGTCTAAAAAAAAAACAGAATCTTTTAATTAGAAATTGAAGCTACACAATTGTTAGGATAGTAAACAGTTGTTTTGGTAATCACCATCTTTCCACTGGACGGCGGGGCACAGGTGTGTGAATCACTGTCCGGATGAACAGCAGTGAATTAGGGATGCCCGGATTCTTCAGGGATGTGTCATTTCAGGCGTAGAGGCTTTGGGTAGGTGGGGGAGAAGATGTGCTCTACTGTTGTGAAGGGTTTCCTAAGTTTGCAACTCTGGGGAGCACGGCAATAAATAAAATACTGGTTATGTTTCTCAGTCTTAATCCACAGTGTGGAGAAACCAGAAGACTTAGGCTGAGAAATGTGGTCCTAAGAGAGAGCTGGTAGTCACGGCCAAGGTTGTGAAGAACAGGGTTGCCCAGCTTAGAGGCAGGTCCAGGAATAAGCAGAAGAAAATGAAGACAAAGTCATCTTGGGTAGGTGGGCAGGGTACCCGGGTTGCTGCAATGGCCATTTGCTGCAATGGCCAGTTATGTATGGTCTTGGATCCGAGCAAACTTGCTGAGGGAGAAGAATCTCGAGAACCAGGATGGAAAGTGGGATGGACAGGTCACAAGAGTCAAAGGCGGTGGAGGAAGATGTGACGGGAAGGTGACCACTAGCTGTCAGCGCTTCGTCCACATGGTTCTGCAGATAAATGGCTGAACCTACAGCCCAGGGGGAGAGGGGGTTTTCTGAGTTGGGTAGATTACTGTCCTGGGTTATGAGTGGCTAGAGGTGAAAAGCAGGAAGATTCTCAAGGGATTTGGTTTGTTTCTGAAAATCTTCTCAGGGCTTTCTCTGAGGCAGTGCAGAGGCAAAAACAAAAACAAAAACAAAACAAAACAAACAAACAAACCAAAAAAAAAAAACAAAAACAAAAACAAAAAAACCACCCAGCCATTCTGAAATCTGGCTTTGGCTCGAGATAGGAGAGAAAAGGGCAGGGCTCGGATGTCTGAAAAGTCTGTTCTCTAGTATAGCAGTGGTCTTGAGGGTCTCTTCACAAAAAGGGCAGGGTAGGGAGGAAGAAGGAAGATGCTTGAAATAAACATGCCATCACACAGGCTCAGGTTTTTACCCCTTTCTCTTACTCACAATATATGTGTATTTAGATCTACACACACACACACACACACACACACACACACACACACACACACACACACACGCATCTTTAAAACAGCGTTCTATTTGGTTATCTAAGTGAGTGAGGGCTTCATGCACCTTCTTCAGCAGAGGTAACCCAAACACATGGCTAGCAAGTGGCTGACTTCCTCAAGTGGATATGAATGACCAGTTGAGGCAGGCAGACCTTTTCTAGTAAGCACACGAGAGAACACACTAACATTCAGGATGAGCAGTTTCGTTTCCTATTGTGTCCCCATACACTTGTGTCCCCGTTCCACTTGTGTCCCCTCCCCTTTCCCTCACTCCCTTAACTCAAAGGCTGATGGAGCTCCTAGCCTCTCCCAAACAACAAGGCAAGAGGGAGAGCCATGAGAGACAGAAAGTGTTAGTCAGCTTTCCATCACAGTAGCAAACACCTAAGCTAAAAACAGGAAGGGCTTATTTGGCTCACAGACAGAGGTTTCAACTCTTGGTTATGGGCTTTGTTGATCTAGACCAGTATCCCCTAGTAGGAGCCTGCAGCAGTCTGCTCACTCTATGACAAACGAGAGGTGCGTGTGCACACACACACACACACACACACACACACACACACACACACGAGAGAGAGAGAGAGAGAGAGAGAGAGAGAGAGAGAGAGAGAGAGAAGCAAGGAAGGAGGAGGAGGAAAAGGACGAATAAGAAGAAGAGGAGGAGTAAGAGGAGGGGGCAGCAGCTTGGGTCTCAGTATTGCCCTCAAGGGCACACCTCCAATGGTATATGCTTCCTTCAACTTCCTCCCCAGTGGCAGCAAGGTTAGACACAGGACTTCAACACGTGAGCAGTGGAGCTGTAAGTACGGAGAACTGGAGCCTCAGACAGCCATGAGTCTGTGTGACAGACCACCAAAACCAAGAGGTGCTGATGTCTTTTCCCAGAGAGAGACAGCAAGAGAAACGAGCGGTAAGAGCAATCTATGCCTCCGCCCATGCAGGTCGAGACGATGCAAACCCAGGCATCGGGAAGAACACTGAGAACTAAAGAGGAATGACATGTTTGTTTAGGGAGGGGTCTCTGTCCTGTTTTAAGATGATCCAGATGTAAGAAGGTGAAGAGGATCCCTGGACTTGTCTGTGCATTGTCTCTCTTGTTGTGCCAGAGGAAAAGAGGCTCGGGCACTGGAAGGGGGTGGGGGCATAAGGCAGAGACCTAACAGGGGGAGAAAGGGATGAAGGAGGCTGGGTGCACGCTATGACGACAGGCCAGCCTTCCTCCGTGGGCTGAGCCAGCGGCAGCTGGGGTCACTGGTTATTAATCGTCTGTGGGAGTCTTCAGGGCTTTATCAGATCATTGCGGTTGTAAGCGTGTTCACACCACACGAAAATGTGGCAGAGCGGCAAAGGGTTTAGACCCTAACATAACCTGCAGCGACGTTTAAAGAAAACAGCAACAACAAAAACCCCAACCAAAACCTACGGTAAACGACAAAGCAAACACTTTAGAAAGCCGTGCCGTGTGCTGCTGCTTGTGAACTCCAGAACTGTTTTAGACAGTGTTTATTTTCTAAACAGTTAGAACCGTAGGAAGCCTTTGGATCTGTCCCTTCCTCTCCCTAAAGTTACAGTAGGTTATGAAGCAGCAGGTAGCATCATTATTCCATCGGTAAGGGTGACGGTCGCCTGTATCCACACGCAGCCAGCGCACAACCACAGCTTGCTTCCTAAATTCATTCCTGAGCACAAGTACCCTCTACTGTTCTGGGGCGTCTCCGGGAACATGGAAATAGCTGTGCCTAAGGGACGGCTCTAAACGCGCAAGCCCATGGATGCTATTTTGAAACAAATGACCTGAAGCTGCAAACGGCATCCATTTTGCTCTGTTTGGCAGCATGCAAGTTTACATGCTAGGGAACATTTCTCAACATGAATGAACTGTGAAATTGTTTCCTCCTGCTCCACGCTCCTCTAAATTGTATGAGATTATGTTAGCCATTTCTACACCTTGTAAGAGCTGTCAGGGCCCCACGAGGTAGCATCAGTAGGTGGGGAGGGAAGGGCCCTAGTGTCTGAGAGGCTGCCTAAACATCAGCTGGTGCATTAGGAGAAAATAACGGGGAATACCCCCCCCCCCGCCTAAGGATTCGTGGGACATGGTCTGCTGCAAATCGAGACGCGCCGGGGGAATGTGATGAGGTGAGCCATAGACATTTCACTTCCTAGACTGCAATCTTCCTAGGAAAATGATCACCCCTGCATCCCACCTCGATCCAGTGTCAAGCACTGCCCTGAGAGCGCGAGCGAATGCTTTCACTGTGAGTAAAACAAGCTAGGGACGCATTCAGGGTTTTAGTTATTTTCAACCTGGAGCTCACTTTCCATCACCTGGATTTGCTTGCTTTGTGGGTTGTATATTATCTCTGATATTAATCTGCACGCACAACATAAAGAGAGCAGTTATGTTTCAGAAGTGACAGTCTTCTATAACAAAATGTAAATGGACGCTGACTGTTCTGTTACGTTAATGAAGTTCATTGAAGGCTGACTCTGAATCTGTACCTATGTGCACACCAGGACATGCAGTTTAAAAGTCTTAGGTTCTTAGGCGTCTGGAGTAGTTGCAGCATCTCACTGAACGTGATGTGGTCACTTGTCACAGGGCTGCATTCTGCTGTCCTGTTCATGGGGATGCATGCACATGCTTCCCGTCTCTGCTGTGATTAGAATCACAGTAACACCAGCTTTTTATCCACTGCTCAGACGCTCCCTATGCAAAGCCTCCCATCTAGGAACGAGGTTAGACGTTCAGTTACCCATGAGGGTGCTCTCAGAGACTTAGCTTCTCATATCTGTCTTCATATTAACTATCTGTAAAGTCCTATGTATTTTGAGATATGAAGTGTGTGTGGGGGTATGGTTTATAAGAAACACAATGAATATCAATCCGAAGCAGAATGCTAGCCTTCGATTGAAATTCAATCACATATATCACATGAATCAATCCATCCCACTCTATATGATGATGACACATGCTGATCTCAGGATTTGACCATCTTCTATATTTATGGATCAAGACTGCCTTTCTCTCAGTGCCCCAGGCTACTGAATTTATGAGTCAGGAGCTAAGGCACACAATCTGTAGGTTTTTTGAAGTTATATAATAATGTGTGTGTGTGTGTGTGTGTGTGTGTGTATGCATATGTGTATGTGTGTGTATGTATGTATATATGTGTATGTGTGTTTGTATGTGTGTGTATAGCGTGTGTATATGTGTATGTATGTTTGTATGTGTGTGTATAGCGTGTGTATATGTGTATGCGTGTGTATGTGTGTGTATGTGTGTATATGTGTATATGTGTATGTATGTGTGTATGTGTGTATATATGTGTATATGTGTATGTATGTGTGTATGTGTGTATATGTGTATGTGTGTGTATGTATGTATGTATGTATGTATGTATGTAATAAAACTGGCTAACTTGCTAGCAAATGCAGTTGAAAATACTTTTTTTAAAAGTTTGTTCTTTTAAATTTCATTTTGTAGAAATGCAAACTAGTTTTTCCTAAATGAATGAACACTTGGTTGCATAAAAATAGTGTCTGTTCTGTTGGTGACTTTTCTTGTATTCTATCTTTTGGAACGAACCTGGGAAAGGAATAGTTAGAGTCACATATTACCCCATCAAAACGTCCATCAGTCATCCAGCTTGGTGAAATAAATGCAAACCATGTGACTCCTTCTAGTGGGAATGAGTCATGTGGAAGTCACAGAATCCTACGGTTGGATCTGATGGCATTAACTTTAGTTTTTTCTTTTACTCATGAGGGTATGTGTATTATTATATGAACTCTAGTGAAGACTTGTGTGAGATCATTTACCAGGTAGCAGTTGAAAGATGATGAAATGAGGCCCTTTCTTCCTCTTCTCAAGTCAAGCTTTACTTTCCAACATGTCTTACTGCTATTCTCACTTGTTTAAACTACAAATTCTCCAGTTGTTATAGTTAGGATTAAAGTTGGATTTCCAGAATTTTTACATACAGAAAAGAAACTTATTGTGCAAGTTTGCAAGTGGCATCTTCTCTTTTCTAACTGTCTGTCTGTCCATCTGTCTGTCCACCCATCCACCCACCCTTCCATTTCATCCATCCATCCATCCATCCATCCGTCTATCTACCTACCTATGTGAAAATGCCTTTTTATGTACACTGAAATTGTAACTTCAATTTTAAACTCATTATTTGTGACTGTGACAATTCTCCGAGTTGTGCATGGATCAGGAACACAAGGATGAGTGCTAATTTCTACTCATGTCATAAGTATTCCCGGCTCGAATAAAAGTCCTCTAAGCCATGTAGATGGTCTCCCAGGAGCCTTGTTAGTACTTTTCTATGGCTTAGCTCACTATTCATTGCAGATTTGACCAGAAATTGGATTCTTGGTCCAATCTCAGTCAATCACCTTGAAAGTAGTAACTGACATTCAGACATAGTTCGTTAGCCTCCATATGCAGATTGAACGCTAATATAGAATCTCAGGCATCATTGGAATGGAAAGTAGAGAGAGTTGGTGTTCAGAGAGAAGAATTGGTCAGAAGGGAGGATGGACGAAGAGATGACAAAGGGACCCTGCCTGGCTGCCCGCTGGCTCTTTAGTTCCCAGACTATCCTGGGACTTGACTGCCCCACTCATGTATGCAGCAATGTAATCTAATTGAACGAATCCCTCTGCTTCTTTCTTCCCCTTCCCAGCTCTCTCAACACTGCAAGGTTGCCTTGGCATCAGGTCACGGCAGCCTGAACTCAAATATGATGTAAGAGACTGCACTCTGGAGCCAGAGCAATGTCCTCCTCGACGTCGGCCTACTGCGCAGGGCAACTCAGAGAGACGCATCCGGTAATAAGACTGTGAGCAGAGCTTGAGATCCACTGGCTCCCAATAACCCCTGAGTGCATGACAAGCAGTGATGATGCAATGACTTACTGGAATAAACTAGCTTTCATAAACATGCACAAGGCAGAAGTGTTACAATCCTGTATGCGTTTTTTGAGGCACGATTGTATTCTGTAGCCCAGGCTAGTCTGGAACTTACCATGTAGCCTCCTGTGGACTGGTGATTATATGTGTTTTAAAATATCATTCGGATTTGTTTATTTCCGGTCAACCTTAAATTATGTTAACAAGTGATCCAGATGCCAATAATATTTTTAATGTATCAACATATTTTGAGATTACAAAATCAAAAATTTATGAAAGAAGCAAACTGACATTTAAACTTTCATAAGGTGTCTTGTTAAATTTAAAGGATTATAAAACATTCATATTCTAGACATCAACTCCCTATTAAACTGGCATGTTTATGAAAATCCTGTTACTGCTCTTAAAGGGCTTGCTATGTGCTAGGGACTGGGCCAAGAATTTTTCATGTATTTGCCCTTTTGAACTTCCTCAAAGTATAATGAAGTAATATTGCGCCTGGAAGACCTTGTGTTTGATAGTTTGCTTGAAACCCTGCAGCCAGGTAGGTGCACACAGGTGGGTTGTTCCCAGTACTACACAGTTACGATAAGAAAAGTGGATGAGGTAGAACTTCAAAAGAGATGAACTCTGGCTGGACACTGTCCCAGGCAGATGGATCTCTGAGTTTAAAGCCAGCCTGATCCATATGGAAACTTTCCAGACAGCTGTTACATGGCAAGACCTTTGCTTCAAAAGTGAACCAAACCAAGCAGTCCCCCCAAACAAAGAAACCACGAGGAGAACAACTACTACCAACGGCAAAATAAGGACCTGGGGAGATGCCTGGAGGGTTCAGTAAATACATTTTATGTAACCAAGAAGTCAGAGGGTTTAAATTAAAACCATGTAGTTATGATTATACACAATTATAGCAATAACAAGGTAATTAAAAGCATGTAGGCGATTGATTCTTACCGAGGGTTAGATGGAGAAGGGGGGTTCATTTCTTTCTGATAGTGACGGCCTTGGTTCACAGGCTGAAAGAAACAAAACATCTGTGAGGCGGAAACCCATCAGCTTGGAGACCTTGGCGCACACCCTCACATCAATCCTTATTTCTGATGTTTTGATATCAACGGTTCTCATTTTTTGAGATCTTATTTCTGATATTCCATCTGCAGGAGAAAGCTGCGTCCCCTTCCCAGCGTAGGCAGAGGCTCTGGGAGACCCAGCAATCCCAGGGTGGCATAACCCACAGAATGCAGGCCACTTTAAAAGGTTCCGTAGCATCTGTGATGTAAACAGAGGCCTCCCTCACATGAGAGCTCTCCGTGTGGAATCTTTAGGCTGTTGCTGCTTCCGGAGACAGCAGAGGAAAACAAGGTCTCCTGTTGAAAGCACTGGCAATGGCTAGAGGCGCAACAAAACATATTTATGTCTCAGGGCCAGTAAGTTGGCGAGGACCACTTCTGTTGCCATTAGCTTGGACTGTTCATGTGAATCTCAGGTCCCACCCCCAAATGTATACGAAAACTGTGAGCATGGATCAAAATGAGCTGACAAAGTGGTGCTAATAAAAAATGGGGACTCTCTAATCCCCCACAATAAACCTTTCCTCATTTCTTGAAACACAACTAAGAAACACACAAAGAACAAGACAGAAAAACAAATGAACGCCAATAATAAAACTTGATTTTCTTCCTCTTTGAGGAGAAAGTTCGGACAGCTAATACCAACTCCATTTTGAGGATAATTCTAAATGTTTTCCTAACGTGGCTAACAACGACAAAATTCTAACATGGAAACCACATTATTTTGCCCTTATTTTACCACACGGTGGAACTTGGCATGCATTTGTGAAGTGCATTTAGAACTCCTACTCCCACAGGGGTTGCTAAGGCCCCTTCACCCTAGTGAGGAGATGTGGTCCCACGGTGCAGAGGTGCAGAGACCAGCTAAGGTCAACGACTATGGTGTGGTATGGGGTGGTGTGGCTATGGTGTGACTGTGTTATGCTGTGGCTGTGTTGTGTTGTGGTGTGGCTGTGGTGATGTGGCTGTGTGGCTGTACACAGAGAGCCTACCTTCCTCAATCCCCACACAGTCCTTATTTTAAGGGCCCTAAAATATTAATACCACAGGTGGTGGGGGTTTGTAAGAGTAAACTCTTACATATGTTCCTTTCAGATGTGTCAATCACGCATGTGAGAATCATGTCACTTAGCCTGGCTACCTGCGATGCACCATACATTTCAGTGCTCACAGATACTTTGGTGAGTGAACGGCAGGCATCGCCATCACGGTAATCAGAAATAACAGCTGGGAGAACAGTGGAAGGGAAATATGTCATAAGGCATAACTCATCTCACCAGAGAAATCAAACTTTCAGCAATTTGCAAGTGAAATTTAGTTGGCAATTTAGGCTTTATTATTTAGAGCAAGAGCTGCTTCTCTGGATCAGCTTGCACTGGGATAGGAAATGTCCCAGTGATGCCGTCGTTGGCATCCACTGTGCGTCGGCAGCACTGAGGCCTCTGGTGAATGGACTTCTGCTTATTTATCTCCACAGGCATTTCCAGAACTTTCTGGGTAGGTATCATAGTTCCATAACCAAGCAAATGTCCACCCCTGGATTTTATAGCCATTAGTTCTATGTAAATTCATTCCGAGCCCTTATTCCAGATGCTGTCTTTCCTTCCTTGGAAAGCTCTTTGCCCTGGGCATGTTAGTTCTTCTAAGTGATCCAAGGGGGAAGAAAGGCACATCCAATAATGACTCACAATAATGTTTGGAAACATTCAATAACAGCTTTTCAGAGAAGGAAAAACTTCATATGCAGCGGTATGTCTGCCTGAAGTCAAATGTCATCAAGTTGACTTTATGGGGCTGAAGACCTGCTACCCTACTCGTGGTATCTCGCATTGAGAAACAGAAGCAGTGACAAGGTTGCACATCCCTACCCTTGCTCTTCACCTCATACAACTGAGGAAGGAGTTTGTGGTGTACTCCTAAACCTTATGTGATCCTCCCTGCACCCAGAAGAAAGGGTCCCCCTTATCTCAACAAGGAGCAGGAACACAGGGGAGAGGCTGATCAAAAGGCCTTGCTAAGCTCTCCTGGTATCCTTCCAGTAGATCATATCACCTTTATTAAATCATGGTTCTCCATGAATTTCCACTCTGTCTAATCTAGCATGACAATAAGCAAGAGACCATTTTTCTTGGAAAATTCAAGTGTAATCATTTCTCTGGGTCTTCCTTTTTTTTTTTTTCTTTTTGAGGTTCTTGGGTCATGAAACACGTATGAAATTAATTTGTAGGCTTAAAAAAAGAAATGAATCTGTCTTCTATTATAAATTCTCAGCCATGGACCTAAGGTGGGTAGTGAAGGAGACATTTTCCTTTTCCTGGGTTTCTCCTATAGACATATCGATAAGTTTGTTTTTTGGGTAGGTAACATCCTGTGACGGTATCTGTGATGGTCAAATAAAATCAAGGTTTGATTTTGGAATTTAGCCTTATCTGCAGAATACTCTAAGTATTCTTAGAGTATAATGCAAAAGGCCATTGCTCATGCCCAGAAGTAACAACACCAACTCCCAATAGCGGCAGCAACTTACTGGTGTCTACGAACGCCTACGAGGGCCACAGCAGTGACACATATTTACCTCAGTTACCTCGTGCTAATTCTCGAGAGGGATGATCTCATTTGAGCCCCACTGCAAGCCTGTGAACTACATATGATTAACTCATTTATTAGAAGAGGACATTCTGCTACTAGTATTAACCCAAGACCGTGCTTGCCAGGACACGGTGCAGCTAGGATCTGTACCCATTCGTGAGACTCCATCTCGGCACTAGTTTGTTTGTATCATTTAACGCAGCTTGGGAATTCACGCAGAATGTGGAATGCAATGTTTCTGAACAACAACCTGGCAGGATCCATTCAGTATACGGAATGGAAAAAGGAAGCAGTCCCAAGATACATTTGTCTGAAGCATACGAGACTGTCTGATGTTTATAAATTAAGTTCACTTGATTTGACACTCACAGCATGTCGCTATATATTTAAAGTTAACGACAGTAAGATTTTAAGCACACTGATGAACGTGGGCCTGTTATATATAGTTGAGTTATATCAGGCAACACACACTCGGAGAATAAGGACCATTCATATTGTGAGGTGACTTTTGTAGTCGCTAGCCATAGAACAACTCGCACATAACCATATTTTCTCCTGACAGCACAGAAATGACCGCGACTCTAATATCAGTTTCCTCGTATCATTTCTCAGTTTCATCTGATTTTATCTACAGTGCAGCACAATCAAAACCCTACCTTCCTAGTTTACCCAGATAACAAACAAGCCCGGCATATCCTGCAAGAGCTGAGGAACTAATGAGTCTGTGGATGAGAAGAAATTAAGACCCATTAGGTAAGAAACACCTACAATGCCCGTTTTGTACGCACAGCAGCCTGGACTCAGGAAAAACACAGAAAGGTGCCTGGCAGAGACATGAACCGCCGGTCAATGCACACAGGCCTGGCAGTGGAGGGCTCTGTCCTTTAGGTGGCGCTGTTGCCATGTCCTCGTACGAGGAAGCTGCGCTCATAAAATTAACCACCACCCAGAAGCTTTGATTTCGTATGATCAATTTGCTGGAAATGTTGAGGTAAGGGAGAGCAGGGAAGGCTAAATAAAAGAACAAGAGATAAGATAATCCTGCTATGTTGAGAGGTACAGACAATATTTTTATGTTGTTATGTAAAATCCATTGAAAATGGCAATAATATCGCAAGGTTAATCAAGGCCATAAATAACTTGCCTGAGGACCTCGGCATATGCTGGGGATTTTATTAAGTGAATTTCGCCTCATTTTTCTCCAAATATTATGCTCTGCAATATGCCACATTGATGGATGCATAAGATGAACATTTAAATCCCCTCGCTCCCTTTTTTCTAAGCTGGGGGGGGCGGTTCATGTATTTGATATTAGGTTATGGGATGGGGGTTTCTAATCCAAAGAAATGATAGCTTTGAGGCGTCTACTCAGAGAACAACATGCGCTTTTCTTGTCTCTACGTTCATGGAGGGGCAGAAATAATTGAAGTAGTTAGAAAAAAATAAAAATAAAAAAAAGAGGAAACCACTAAAGGTGAATCAGTGGGTGGGGACACCAGTGTGTAAGCTCAACCTTTTCTTGGAGCGCCCCAGTCCGTGTGCACGGCCCCAGGATGCCTGCTTAGCTCCAGTAGCCATGAGAAGAGGAACTCCTGCCGGGTAGCAGGCTCCTAACATGGAAAGGCCCTTTGGTGAGTTCATTTTATAGGTGTAAACGACTAACATAGGATTTGGGCCCAGAACAGCTTTATATTCTCTTGATGATCATATGAAACTGTATTTGTGTTGGTGTGTACGTGTGTGTGTGTGTGTGTGTGTGTGTTACATGCACATACTCCTGCACTCCCCACACGCTCGCCATGAATGGAACACTTTTATGTTGTTGCCAATCAAATTCAGGAACACATTTACTTAAAAATTCATTGTAACTAAGTCTTACTTTCCTTCCCGAGGCCGCCTAGAACCCAGTTTCTGAACAAATCTCATGAGGGTTACTCTTTGCAGAATGCCTCTAAAATCGATTGCTTGTAGCCTGGTTTCCACAGAAGTTGTAAAGTATTGTTTTAATCGAATTTGGGTCTAAGTTAGATACTTTGAAAAATTTTTCTGTCAAAGGCCAATGGATTTCTCAGTAGGCTTGATTCATTTAGCTTAAGAAGGCCACAAAAGCCAATTTGTGACGAGAAATATGGTTACATTTAATTACACTTTAAGTGACTAATTTATTACACCTAAACACTTTTTAAATAGTACACACTGCTCGGGACTGTACTGGTGCTAGGGAGCCAGAGCTTGTGGCAGACGCAACAGCTCCTGCTAAACGCGTCACCGTGTTCCGTGTGTGATCTCTAGCTCCACACAGCAGCCTCTGTGACGTCCTCCCGTGAGGGCAGACACTGGGCGAGGCCTCACTAAGTCTCCTTTTCATGCGATTGCTCTCAAAGGCTTGCTCAGAGAGAGAGCTTCTCTGGGCATATACTGAATGTTTATTATCAATATTTAACAGAAAACATTGCATGTGCCACTCAAGATTTACTTAAGCAAAAAAAAAAAAAAAAAAAAAAAAGCAATGTTTACTCTGGAGCGGATGAAAACCAGTTTAGAGTAGAAAGGAATTATTCAGGGTGCACGTTACCGACTGTTTCACTCAATCAGTGACTGACAAGCAGCCATGCTGCCTCATGCCAGGTTGTCTTTAGGGGTCCTACATCCAGGACCAGGGCCACTGGTAACAAGATATTTAATGTTGCTAAGAGCTAGAGTTGGGCCGACTGACAAGGCGGAAGGCCGAATGTATTTGAGGATGGGGACATTTATCTGATATTGCTGTAACTTACAGTCCTGCAATGAGTGTAAAACAATTTAAAAATAAATCCTCTAGGGGCTGGCTCAGCAGCTAATGGTGCTTTCCACAGAGCCTGACAACTGGGCCCAATCAATCCCTGGGACTGCCATGGTGGAAGAGAACTAATTCTGCCAGCTGTGCTCCAACATCCATGCCGGGGCCATGGTGCGTACCCCTCACGGATAGATGAATGTAAAGGACTTCTTTAATAAAAAGTTAGCCACCCTGTAAGGCAGAGGAGGCGGTGGAAACAACCAAACCCAGACAAAATCCAAACAAACAAGTGGGTGTGTCCCAAAGGGAGAGGTCGATGGAAGAGCAGGCAGGCTGGCAGAGAACAGGGACAGGGGACACTGTGGCTGGAGCGCAGTGTCATTCGCCTGTGCACATGCTGGATGGGGTGGGGCAGGCAGCCAGGGTGAGTCTCAAGTTCTATGTGAGCTGAGGGAGAGGTCCTGAAGAGAAGGGTATCTGGCATAAGGAGAGACGCTGCTCTTACCTCCACCGTCTGCCCCTTTCTGGGATCTGAAATGCCTTCCTCCGTTTTGTCTGCATGTAAACTTGCACTCCTTCCTGAGCTCTGACCTAAGTGAGGACGTCTGACAGCGTGCCTGGGACCTAGAGGCCATGTTGGTATGGATTGCTCCTTCCTATACCTTCCCACAGTTCTTTGTCTCACTGACACTCATCATCCTGAATCGCAGAGCTTCTGTCGCTCTGTGAGCATCCTAAGGTGGGGACACGTTTTATCCCTAACATCCCTCCTAGTCCCCACTACATTGTACTAAATAGGTGCGGAATGAGTGCATGCAACACAGAATGACCAAGTCTGGGACGGGAGGTGGACATTTACTCCTGGCTCTGGGCACAGAGGAAGATATGGCCTTTACAGTGAGGCCTAGGGTAGTGCCACAGAAAGTCCTGGAGCTGTCTGGGTGTCAATCCGGAGCAAGGTACACGGATACCCTCACCGTGCAGGTAAGGAGCTGGAACTGTAACTGGTTTGAAAGCTTGGAGGGAATGGCGGAGAGAAGGGGGAAGTGAGGCTGGGGTAGGGTGGTCTCTCAGAGTGCAGGGAGCCCTCAGACTCCAGAGGCAATGGGAGTCACTGCTTTACATACAGAGGAGAACGGAGCGGATCCGGGCTCTACAAAGGTCCAGTGTGAAAAAAAACAAGAAATACAATTTTAAAAAGATTTGCTGTGCTCATGTGTGCGTGTCTGTGGGAGTAGATGTCATGTGTGTGAATATCCACAGGGACCAGAAGAGGAGGTTGGGTCCCCTAGAGCTGGAGTAGCAGGCAGCTGTGGGCTGCCTGCTGTGGAGAACATGGGAGCGGGGGAGGGGGGGATGTTTTCCAGTCTGGCTCGAGGGCCACTGGGGGCAACGCCATTTGGGCATGGAGAGGCCGGGAGGCCTGCCCTGTGGCTTCGCACCATCTCCACACCTTTTCTCGGGAGAGGGAAGAGGCACAGGCTCTCAGAGCAGCTGAAACAATGCTCGTAAATTGCTCTATTTAAACTCCACGTGAGCAGCAGGATGCGGAGTTCATTACGGAATGCAATTTCCCATTTGTTGCTAGTTCCAGTGGTGGAGCAAACCGAACTTGATGAAATAATAAACACGTCCCATGAATCTGAAGGTAGGACTTTTCAAATTTATTTCTGTCTAAAAAAATAGACTTTCCACTTCCTCATTTGGCTGAATAGAGGCGTTATTAGGCTCATTGCTAATAGTGCTATCTTTGGCCGTGCGCTTGGAGAGCGGGTACTTGTCATGCAGGAGACTTCTGTTTTTTTTTGCCAGAACAGGACAGCGATGAGAACCCCGTATCCAGGGCAACCAAGAGTTCAGACTTCTCAGTCCATAAATAATCATTCCCCAGCTTGCCCTCTGTACTCCTGGTCTCTGAGCCACTTTCTGACAAAATGGGCTCCATCCGGAGGCTGCCACTCTTTCTCTAACTGGGGCTTAAACGACTGCTGGGGAATATTCTATAAAAAAAGGCACCGTTTCACTTCTGTCTGCAACTGACTCTTGTAATTTTTACTCTGGTGAGAGGATGCTCTGTGGCCAAAGTCATGGGGACATAGATACCATTTAGCACCAAGCTGCCTAGAAAGTTCTGGGTATCAATGGCTGCGTCTAATGAAACCAGATTTAGCAAGAGGAAGCTGGAGACAGGGGAGATGGAGACAAAGGTCCCAAAGTGAGCACTGGTGGTAACTGTTCGCCTTTGAACCTCCTTAGAGACTTCTGGATTCACTGTCCATGATGACTTGCATGTTCTCTCAAGAGCACAGGAACCTCATCTTCCATTGGATGCCTGTAGCACCCATTTGACAAGCAACTCACATACCAAGAGTCAGGAAGACAGCCAGGCCACTTCTCAGGAGCCGCAGTGTTCTCACAGGAAGTGGAGCTGCTAATGGCAGGTGGAAGGACTCATGTAACTAACACATTGGACTACACGCCAAGAGGCTGCCCAGATACACGATGTCTACAAAACTGTTGGGGGGGCCTGGAACAACTGGCAGATAGCAAACAATTATCTATTAAATATGCAAAACCTATCTTCTGTCTACTACATTTGAACTTACCATTATGTAGGTTTAAAACGTATCTTAAACATTTTAAGGATTTATTGATATTTATTTAATGTGTTTGCGTGTTTTGTCTGTGTGTTCATCTGGTGCTCGTGGAGGTAGGAAGAGGACATGGATACCTTGGGACTGGAGTTACCGTACTTTTAAATGATGCACTGTCTCCCCAGCCACGTTTCTATGATGGGAACCTTTATTATTTCCATTTGGCACCTGAACAAGCAGGCAAGAGAGGGTCAGGGACCTATGTTGGCCCTGTGGGAGTCGGAATTATTCTCTGGCTATTTTAGTTGGGATTACAGACAGACCACACGAGAAGAGGCAGCTTTTGTTAACTAAAGCGTTTCCGCCCTGGGAATGGAGGCCAGGATGTTGCATGTGCTCGGCAAGGCTCTGACCACTGTGCTACATTTACAAGCCTGAGTCAAAGTTACTTTATCTTTCCTTCTCTGCTAGGCCATGGCTATACTAATGTGCTTTAACATGTGAGCATGTGGCAGTGTCAGCCTTTAAAACATATCTGAAGCTCTTAACACAACCCCTCAAACACACAGAGGAGTCAGTCAGTGAACCTCAGTGACGTGTACACAAGGTTCCTTTCTGTCCTCACTGGGAGCAGTACTTACTGTGGTCGTACTCACCATTGTCCATTCACTTAGTGAGCACTTCACTGAAAACTATCATGTCTCTTTTATGTGGTAAGGGGCTTGTGCTAGAAGCAGGAGTTGTCAGAGTCCATTTCGGTGCGTGATTTTATACACTGCTGTGGTTTGTGCGTTTTCCCCAAGTCTATTATAACAGACACGTCATCACCTACATGAAGCAGAGTGGGGCGGGGTCCTTAAGAGGTAGTTAGAGAGCAAGGACTCTGAGTTCGTGAGTGAATTAATCCCATTATTGTAGGAGCGAGTTCTTGACAACAAGACTCGTTGAGCTCCTTTCCACTAGTGTGTTTCTGCTCCCTGTGCCTTCTCCGTTTTCCCTGCTTTCATGGGACAGTGCAGGAAGACCCTGGACCTTTCAGCCTTCAGAACTGAACAAAGTCGGTCTCTGTATTCATCAGTGACTTGGTTCTCATCTGCTGTGCAGAACCAAGGAGAACTACGGCAACCAATCATCATACCTACATTTCCAAGAGGGCATAAGACAGTCTGAGACGCGACAGTGCCATCCTATGCTACCTGTCCTTCCCATAAAAGCCTATTTCAGAATGAGCTCTGCACGCCTCTCATGGTCGGCGGCTCACTTTTGACTCTACTTTCCCCAGGCGAGTCTGGGCTCGCTCCTTTTGAAGGCAAGGGAATGGATGCGAAGTATAGGACTCACAGGTGGGAGACAGGAGTTCCACGTGGTCGTGTCATCGCTGCTGGTACTGATGCTGACATTACAGTTGTCCACCTGGGATGCGCTCAGGCCATGAGGAGCCCCGGTGTCCTCTAGGTCTTCATTCTGCTGCCGCCTGAGGCTTGCCAGCATCTGTAGCTCAGATTCGCTCATCTGGCTGGGCTGATAGTTTCTCCAGTTGTATTCCTGACCCAGAGAGAGAGAGAAGAGAGATGACAGAGAATTGTGGTTTCCATTTTATGAGCCATGGACAAGTGTGACTACTGCCCTACCTTCAACAGAGGCCCAAACGCTCTCATGAGGAGCCTCAAAAGCATCAAACTGGCATCTGCCTGAGTTTGCTTGTGAATGCCAGTGTCCTCTGGCGGCCTGGCTCGATAACTGAGATGACTCCTCCTGGGGGAGGCCTTTTCTGACAATAACAAATGGGGCCAGCTCCTCTGTTATGTGTTCTTGTAGAATTTAAAAGTTTTGACTTTTAGCATTTGTCTCAATTATAACTGTCTAACTAACTACCCTGAGACTGACGAGTCAGCCGTGAGCTCTGCATAGATGGCTGCCACGACTGCCTGACTCCAGCTGGATTCCCACGGTGAAGATTCGTAGGTATTTACTCCGGGGCCTAAACTTGAAGCAGCGTTTAATGGAATGAATCTATCTGTTTACTGCGGATGCATTTTGGAGAGAGGGTTTCCCTGTAGCCCAGGCTGGCCTCAAAGTCACAGAAATCCTCCTATTTTAGCCTCTTGAGGGCTGAGGTTGCAGGTGCAAGTTACCACAGCCAATTTAAGAGGAACTCTGCAAAGAAAAGCTCCTTTTCTAGACAAAACCAGCTTATACGGTGTGATGGTTTGTATATGCTCAGCCCAGGGAGTGGTGCTATTAGAAGGTGTGGCACTGTGGGCGTGGCCTTTTTGGAGTAGGCGTAGCACTGTGGGTGTGGGCTTTAAGACCCTCATCCTAGCCCCTTGGAAGGAATATTCTGCTAGCAGCCTTCAGAGGAAGATGTAGATCTCTCAGCTCCTCCTGCACCATGCCTCCCTGAATGCTGCCACGCTCCTGCCCTGATGACAATGGACTGAACCTCTGAATCTGTCTGTAAGCCAGCTCCAATTAAATGCTGTCCTTATAAGAGTTGCCTTGGTCATGGTGTCTGTTCACAGCAGTAAAACCCTACCTAAGACGTAATGGATGGATTTTACCACTCTAAGTCCCCAGATACAAATAAACATCATTTCTTCTTTTAATTATTATAAAAATATTTTTAGCTTGTGTGTGCGTGCGTGCGTGCGTGTGTGCATGTATGCATGTGCGTGTGTACCCATGAGTGACATGGAGTACATGTGGAAGTCAGAGGACAACTAGCAAGGGGGAGTTCTCTCCTTCTATCATCTGGGTCACAGAGATGGAACTCAGGTTGTCAGGCTTGGTAGCAAGTGCCTTTACCTGCTGAGCCATTTTGACAGCACGTAAATCTTACTTCAATGTACAGGACAGGGATTAATATACGAAAACTTGGACACATTTTGTTTCCTTTCCTGTGGCTTAAACCATGACTAAAAACTTGGCCTTACATATGAGCAATGCATTTACACTCAAGTCTAACCCGTGACTTGAAAGTGACCTTGAGGCAGAAGGAACACCCATTCAGAGCCTGCCCCACTTGTGGCCCATGCATATACAGCCACCAAACTAGATAGGATGGATGAAGCAAAGAAGTGCAGGCCGACAGGAGCCGGATGTAGATCGCTCCTGAGAGACACAGCCAGAATACAGCAAATACAGAGGCGAATGCCAGCAGCAAACCACTGACCTGAGAACGGGACCCACATTGAAGGAATCAGAGAAAGGACTGAAAGAGCTTGAAGAGGCTCAAGACCCCATATGAACAACAATGCCAAGCAACCAGAGCTTCCAGGGACTAAGCCACTACCTAAAGACTATACATGGACTGACCCTGGACTTTGACCTCATAGGTAGCAATGAATATCCTAGTAAGAGCACCAGTGGAAGGGGAAGCCCTGGGTCCTGCAAGACTGAACCCCAGTGAACGTGATTGTTGGGGGAGGGCGTAATGGGGGAGGATGGGGAGGGAAGCCCATATAGAAGGAGGGGGATGGGTTAGGGGATGTTGGCCCGGAAACCGGAAGGGGAATAAAAATCAAAATGTAAATAAGAAATACTCAAGTTAATAAAGATTACAAAAAAGTGACTGAAATCTCCTGGCATATCTGGAAATATTGGTTATAGTCACAGGGACTTCCTATTGCACACACGAATGTTCAGATCTTCCCATGGAGACCTTGACTTACTTTCTTGAAGGACACTCAGAGTTAGTTACTGCCTTTTGTTTTTATTATTTTATGAAAAATCTAATCCTGAAAACAGCTCTTGGAGTTCCCAGGATACCAGATGATTTCTAATAAGGCATTGCCACCTCTATAACTTGGATTTTTAAAATATTGCTGTTTGATAATATGATGAGAAGACTTTTTGGAGTGTTGTTGGGAACCTCAAATAAATCCTTCTTCATGGCTCCACAAGACCTCTCCCCATATACTTTTTAAGGTATCATGGAAATTCTTTGTATGTACTTTATCGTGTCTATATTTGGTCATAATAAAAACTCATTTTATGGTTTTCTTATTGATTTATAAAACATCTTTACATATGGAGGACAGTACCCCTTGCCATCGCTGTCACAGCCATTTCCTGGCTCATCATCTTGCTTTTCACTTTGTTCACAGATACAGAACTCTCTCCTCCTGTTAAAACTGAATGCATTTTCACTACAAATACAGTAACTTCTTGTCATGCCACAAGTACTACCTTACTTTCTTGTTTTCCTCTTCTCCCTCACCTAAGATTCCCTTCCTCTCCCTCTCATAGCTCCCTTTTATCTTCCCACCCCAGACCCTTCTAAGTCCAATATGAGAGTAAACATAGAGTATTCATCCTTCTGTCTGACTTATTTTGCTTAACATAATGATCTCTAGTTACACCAATTTCCCTGCAAATATCTCAACTTATTTTCTTAAGGTTGGATAAAACTTTATTGTGTATAAGTGCCATCTTCTCTTTACCCATTCATCTTTGATGGATACCCAGGCATTTGTGAACAGAACAGCAATGGACGGTAGTGTAGGAGTATCTCCGTATACTAACTAGGAGTCTTTGGTTTTGTCCTCAGGATTATACTCAGGACACAGGGTAGATTTTAGTGTATAGGGGAACTTTCACACTAAACTCCACAGCGGCCCGTCCGGTTTCCATTCCTGCCGGCAGTGTGTGAGGGTGATTGCTTGTTTTCTCGATGATAGCCATTCTGATAAAGAAAATGGACTCTCAATGCAGCTTTAACTTGCGTTCTCATGATAGCTAAAGATATTGAACATCCTTTCAAATATTTACTGATTATTTGTGCTTCTTTTGAGGACCATGTGCTCAGTTCCTCAGCTCATTTACTGAATGGATGATTCGTTTCTTTCTCTGGTGTTTAAATTTTTGTAATTCTTTATGTATTCCAGATGTTAATTTCCTGCCTGATGTGTGATTGGCGAAAACATTCCTTCCATTCTTCCGTAGGCTGCTTCTTCACTCTGCCGAGGTTTCCTTGTTCTTCCTCATTTTCTATGGCCCTGAGGAGCATCTGTAGGCCATTTGAGATAGCTCAGATTCCTTACTGCAAGCACTCACAGTTAGACACTTCCCTCTTAGAACTGACTTTGTTACACTGCAAGGGCTGGTAGTTGTGCTTTAACTTTCATTTGATTTTTAAGAATTTAAAAACACCCACTGCTTTCATTAGAGTGCACGAATAAGTCTCCGAGTCTTTGTGAGGTTTCTCTTGTTACTGAGTTCTAGTTTTATTCCTAGAACTCAATATGTAAGGAGCCACTTTAATGAATTTGTTTGGGTTTGCTTTGTGACCTAGAAGGTGGCTTATTTTAGAGAGAGGCCATGGCCTTCTGAGAAAAGCGTATGTTCTCTGTGTATGTTAGGTCCACTTTATCTATGGTGTAGTTTATCTGATGTTTCTTGGTTGGAACTTAGTTTGTGCTGCCCATCTAAACATGAGTGAGGGATCGCAGAGCCATCCTGGATCTTGACGTCACTCACCTCTTATTCTCATTAGTGTTTGTTTTAGGAAGTTAAGAAAAAAAGTCCCAAATTTGGCTTCCACCTATTCACAATTATTATGTCTCCTTGATGGATTGTTTCTGTTGTTATAATGTAGGAACATTAATGAACATTTAAGAAGCTTTGGGGAAAAAAATATCACAAGACGAACCACATTTACATTCCAATGAAAAAACCACTAAAAAAGCAAATATTTCAAAGTCACAAGAAGTAGTCACGGTAACAGTAAGCGCACAGCAGCGTGATCAGCATCACTGTCAGGAGATATATGCACCCCAGCTACAGTAGTTACATAAAGTGGTTACAACTGTGAAAATGTGAGGCCCTGCACACACTGCTGGGTGGGAATATAAATGGAGTGAATAATCCAGAAAAACAAGGTTATAGTTTCTCAAAATGTTAAGCATAGAGTGCTCATGAGACCCCGAAATCCATGCCTGAACACATACAATGGGAACCAAAAATTCATTTTCTCTTATACACACACACACACACACACACACACACACACAGACACACACACACAGACACACACACAGACACACAGACACACACACACAGACACACACACACAGACACACACACACACAGACACACACACACACAGACACACACACACACACACACACACACACACACACACACACACACACTCACACACATGTTCTGAATAGCCAAAAGGTGAGAATAGCCCAAATGCCCATCAACTAACAAATGGAATTTTATTTGTCCATTTTATATAAAAGAGATAATAAAGGTTTATTACATCCAGTCTACAGGACCTTGAAAGCATTGTGCTACAGGAAAGCAGGGACATGTAGAGGCTGCGTATCACGTGATTCCATTATCTGACAAACCCAGGGTAGGCAAGTACACAGACGAAGAAAGTAGATTAAGATATCAGAAGCTGGAAAAGGAGCGGAAGCACCTGACCGTGGACAACTTCCGTCACGGGTGGTGAAGCTGCTCTGTAACCAGGTCACCGCGGAGGTTACAGAGCGTATGAACATTCCTGGATTGTCTACTTAACTTTGGGTGCAGCAGTGGACAGGTGACATTCTGTCCTGCCTTTCAGGTTGTGGATCTGAACATGCCACTGTGTCACACCACTGTGTCAAGTTATGGTCTGACATATCAGTGTGTCACACCAGCATGTCACTCGGCTTAGCATTGCGATTACTTGTTTTTACAATGGAAAACGACACTTTAAATTCTCAATATTTCCTTAGGAAGAAGTTGGTATGTCCTAGTATGACTGGTTCATGTATCCAGCCTGTTTATTTAATCCACAGCCTGTACTGTGCCCAAATGGCAACCCTGGGTGTTGAGAAGGAAGAGAGCTTGAGGTAGGAGATTCTGTCAGACAGATCTAAAGCCAGGCCCTGGTTTTGCCATTTCCAGCCACCACTGTGGACACCATCTATTTCTTCATGCCTCGGTTTCTTCATCTGTGCGGGGACATTTGATGGCCTTAGTAGTACACAGCGGATGCCATCCCTGCACAAACAGCACACAGCAGGTTAGTGAGGTCCATACTTTGCATTTGAAAACGCTGTGCAGTTTGGCTCTCACATATCCACCAAAAGCTCAGGTGCTAAAGACTAGATCCCGCCCCCTCCCCGCCATGTATGTGTGTGTGGCCATGTATGTGTGCCATGGGGCATGTGTGTAGGCTGGAGGACTTGTGGAGAGGTTTTCTCCTGTTACCTTAATGTGGATTCTTGGCACCGAACTCAGATATCCAGATTTGTGCACTAAGCCATCTTGCTGTTCCCGGAAGTGCAGCTTTTGAGAGGTGGGCTACTGAATGGTGTCAGGTCATCCTGGTCATGTCATTAAAGGGGACTGTGGGGTATCTCCCTCTCTCTCTTTTGTAACATGTCCATGAAGTTTTGCCATGTGCTGCTATTGTATATGCTGTCCACAGGCCCCCAGACAACAGGCCTAAGCAATAAGCAATCATGAACTGAAACCTTCCAACTGTGAGTCAAAATAAATTTCATTCTCTTTAAAAGCCAATCATCTTGTCTATATGTTATTGCCATAGCTAATACATGTATCTTCATGAATAACTATATTAAAATTATGTGTGACATAAAACAAAAGGTAGAAATTAACGTGGTTGAGATTTAAAAGTTGAGGACAGTTTAAGCCTTGGGTTTGAATGGATTTAATCCAATGGGTTGTGTTTGGAATCCATGGCTTAGTGGGAAAACATCCCTGCAGGACCTCGGTGTTGACAATCAATCCTTGTAATCCGTTGTTGCCATTCCCTTCCATCATTTTCTGTGGCAGAGAGGACTGGGCTAGTCGAGGAAGACAGCACACGATTATCATTAACGGTCTAGCACACTTAGAGGATGCCTCACTGAAGTTCAAGGTGACACTGAGAGTTAATTAAGTTTGCTTTCAGTAGAGTTGGTGGTCTGTGGTAAGAGCCTTCCACCACGGGCACTACCGAGGCCGCGGCTGAGGAATGCTTGCCTGAGCTACTACAGTACTCTGCAGTAGTGTGAATGAAGAAGATGGCCTGATTCATTCCACAAATGCCTACTGAGATGCCTTGCCCTGTCAGGTTCTTTCGCATTAGCCTTGCTTTAAACTCTATGCATTCTCATGATTTTATCTCCTAAGGAAATACACTGCCCTCTGGAAGGGGTACGGAGAAGGGAGCGGCTTCTCCCGAGCTTATAGGCAGAGCGACTGGTGGCGGACAGGTAATTAACTTAGCTCTCCAAGTCAGTTTTGATTTGCAATCTTTTAAGCCATTTCGAAATCACAAGGAAGACCACATCAAATGATTTCCTTATTATTTTTTAGCATTGTGAGTTGCACATCATGAACCCCAATCCCACTCATCTCTCCCTCTCCCCATACCTGCCCTCCACCTTTGTGAACCCCTCCCCCAAACAAAGGAGAAATCCTTTCATTGTGGACGCTGTAGTGTGTCACGGTGGACCCTCCCTGGGATTCCTCTCAGGTATCCTGTTATTGCCCTCTCCATAGAACTTCTGTAGTTTTAGATCTGTAGGACTGACTCCTTCACACTGTCCAGCAGTTCACTGATAGGGTAGATGTTGGGATGGGCTCGGGCCTCAGAAGTATCTGAGTTGGTTAGCCCACCGGCTCTCCCACATCCACACCACTGGGGCAAGCTCTCCTGCCTTACCCCGGGGTGGGCCATCCGATGCTGCAGCCAGTGAAGGGCAGAGACAACTCCTCCACTCTCATGTCCCTGGGGCTGCCTAGGCAGGGTCCAGGGTCCATTCTCCTGAGCGTTGCAGTCAGTGAGGGACAGGGCCAGTTCTCTCACTCTCACACCCTCATGGGCAGTTCACCCGCACCCCCACTATCAGGGTCTACTCTACTTATGCTGCCCGGCCAAGGTGCAGGGACTGCTTTCCCAATTGACGTAGTAGGTGAGGGTTAGGGACAGCTCTCCTGTCTGCTGCAGGTGGTGAGGGTGGAAAGGGAGGGGAGGAGATCTCATCCTTGTCCATGCCACCAACAGGTCCAGTGGCAGGGCCAGCTCTCCCATGTACATATCCCTGGGGCCATCTCCTGCAACCAGGGCCAGCTCTACTGTGCTTCCTAGGCCATGTACAGGCCTTGCTCTTCTGACTGCTGTAGCTGGCTGGGGTGGGGCCAGCTCTCCCGTTCTCTTACCTCCAGGGTTCTGCTTTCTCATGGTGCCCAAGGTTAGGGGTGGGGCCAGTTCTGCACAGCCCTCAGACATCAGCATGTCACTGCATGGAAGCCTAGACTAGGGATGTTTGCCTGGCCTTTGGTGGTAACAGAGCCCCTGCTGCTGCAGGGTAATGGACCCAGACAAGGTTCTGGGTAACACCAGCGGCTACTCATGTCAGGCTGTACCTCACTACCCCCGAGTCACCAGTTCGGCCTCTCTTCATTGTGCACACATCCTCTGGTTTCTCTTCTTTTCCATTTCTTCACCTTAGTGGCACCCGGAGGTCCCAGAGTTTCAGGTTTAGTCTCAGCAGTCCTATGCACGACCTATGCATTATGGCACCAGGCAGGGGTCACCCTGGGCATGGTCTGTCCCCATGAGCCTGTGTGGCGCTGGTCTGGTGGTCATCTTGGGCTTTCTCATCCCCAGGCCCTCCAGCACGGCCCCGCTTGGGGGTATCGTCTGTCTTGGGCTCATTCCTGTCAGATGCCCATGGTCCCAGGCTGGGTTCATCTTATCTCTGGCTTTCTCCCAGCCCTGGAAGCCTGTCCGGCCTGTGCAGGTCTCGTCGTATTGTTAGGCTACTAATCACTCAGCTATTCCTAGGTCTGAACACTGAGCAGAGACATGGCTTTTCTCCTCTCTGCCGCTCCTGACACACATGTGAGACACAGCAGCCACACTGCAGCCCCTCTAGGAGCATGTCCTTATTAGTTTTAAAGGAGGCCCGCAGCGTAGTCTTCACATCCAGGGGACTCCACACACAGGATATTGTCTAACTGACTCACCCGCGCACTGAGAGGGTCATGTAATTCTGACTCTAAAGGGCTCAGCATAGCATGTTAGCTGGAACCTAATTTTGCCTCCTTGCAGGAAAGGGAGAGGCTGCCCATCAGTTTGGTTAGGAATAAGGCAACAGGCTGAAGGCTGTCAGCTCAGCTGGCCCTGCCTCCTGCAAAGTTCTTTGCTTGCCACATCCTTCAGGTTGTTATTTTCATTGATTGCCTTCAGATCTTAGTTGCAAAGGCATTGAGACAGTGGTCCTCAAGCTTCCTAATGCTGCAGCCCTTCAATGCAGTTCCTCATGCTGTAGTGACCCCCAACCATAACACTATTTTGTTGCTACTTCATAATTGTAATTCTGTTACTTTATGAGTAGCAATTTTATGAGTCATAATGTAAATATTTTATATGCAGGATGGTCTTAGGCAAACTCTGTGAAAGGGTCATTCTATTTCCAAAGGGGTCAAGAGCAACAGGTTAGGAACCACTGCGTTAGGAATGGCTGTTGCTCTCATGAGCCTTGTAGTTAACAAAGCGAGTAAGACTTCTGGGATGAGACAGCCATAAGGCGGCAAAGGATGAAGGACCACACAAATAGTCACACGGGGCTTTGACGTCAGCCAAGGAAAACAAACTCCAGCTAGGATAAACCATGGCACATGAAATAACCTTTGAACCTGATGCTCTTCGCCTAGTCTCCTTTTTCAAGATTTTGGTGGAATAGCTTAATTGGTTCAATATCTGCTTGCAAAATTTCAGAGCTTCAGCCTCAATTTATAGTGTGAAGAGAAGTGGGATACAGCCCCATGACTGGATCAGACCAAGAACCTTACTTCCTGTTTCTTCCCAGATGGGAGAGGAACCTCCCCTTCATGGGGGAAGATGGTGCCTAATCTTTACAATGGGTGATACTGTGGTACATTCTAATCCTCAGGCCAAAAATGCAAGTCAAGGCAGAAGCATGCAGATCATGTTCATAGGAAACCTTTAAACAGATTAGAAAGTAGCACTTGCACATTACTGTTTTAGAAATGAAACAATACTAACCCAAGGTTGGTAACAGGGATGTGGACAGCTATAATTAGCTGAAACCCTATAGTAAGAAACTGCTTCCTCTGTTCAAACCAATTTTCTGTAAAAGCCTAAAATTTCACCAAAAGATATATTATTAATAGTTCCCAAATGAATACTACCCATTTGCCTGATAATAAATGGCATTTCATACACAAAGGAAAACTATGCAAGCATTCATTGACTACTGACCAACAAAATGCTATGAGAGAGAACATTAGAGAGATATAGAGGTAAAACTGATCCTGGGGACAGCAGTTATAGGAGAGTGACAAGAATGGGCAGTAACAGAACACAGTAGGATCTCTGAGGTGTTACTGTTTTTCTGCCTTAACTGGGACGATGGTTATATGACCATGACATATGCTTCTGGGTACCACAATGACAAAGTCACTAAAAGTTAATGTCTGGTGACTAACTCTGGCGGTTCTGTGTCGTGGCGGAGAGTGAGTGGCATTCTCGCCCTTACATTTGCTCTTGTGTTTTGCGTACATAAGTAGGGTTTAGGAAGTCATTTCGGAGTCCTATATGACAGCAGGAAGAGTATGAGACGCCGTTCTTCTGATCTAACTTTAATTGGCATTTTAATTTGAGGATTCGCTTCCTTTCCATTGTGCTGGCAACACTGCTTAGTTCCTGAAGCCGCCATTTAAATTAATAACTGATGGTACACTGACATCCTGGGGCTTCTCCCCACTGGCGTGCTGTGCGTCCCTGGGAGGACTTGCTCTGGGGACACAGGGCTAACGATACAAATGAGGAGCGAGAAGGAAGCCCAAGTGGGAGTGTGAAGTAGCACACGCTCAGCCGCCCTGCCCATTCACAATTTATGGTGCTTCGTAGCACTTGTCTACTACACAAGGGGAAATGACAACTTAAAGACTGAGCCAGGGTAGGACCTAGAACACTCTGCTAAGGGTAGAGGGTGTGGTATTGGCTCACACAACATAAACTACAATACAGTAATTCAAAAGAACCAACGTCCCAGAGCCTAGAGAGCATTTTATATATATATCTGTAATTACAGATATATGTGTAATGAGAGCCCAGTGCCAACACCTTTCAGCACCCAGCGCTCACGACAGCCCTGAATTCCATATACACCTATCCTCCAGAGGGACTCAGAAAGCAAGTTCTTGGGTAATTAAACTCAAATTTAATTCCTTGGGAGGAGATAAGTAATATTTAGTATGACTCACGTGCTGGTACTTTTTGGAAGGAGGGCCACAGAGCAAGCTTTAAAGGATTTTTTTATATTGATGTGCTGTGTTTGTAGAGTACAGCATAACCCATGATCTATACAGAAACACACTTTCATACGTTTCCCTTGTTCGTCAACTTGCTAATTTGCAGAAAGAATTCTGACAATTACAGCTGGATTCTTTTTATTAACCTTTCAGTGAGTGAAAACTGATTTCTAATTTTCCAGCAGCTATCTTTTGAGTTCAAGGTACTTCTTGAGCTTAACAATTAAATATCCAGTAGGAGGAATGCGGCAGTCAAGCTGAAGAGGTCTCCTATTCAAGGATACGACATCTTCAAGGTAACAGTAGCCTTGGACATGGGACAAGCAGAGCAGCCTTTAATAAATGATATTAAACCTTTCTTTTGGGAACTGAGGTACTTGAGTAACTAAGGTCACTGAGTATTATAGAAATGGAAAGAGCATAGTAAGCAATGTGAAGTTTGGGGTGTGAAGAGGGAACACCTTAGTGGGGTTAACAAGAATGCTGACAAACTGTGCAAGCTTACTTTTAATAGAAGTCAAGCTGCCACATGAACTGTCATGGACTAGTTGTGGTAGACTCTAAGGTCTCTCTCTCCCTCCTTCCCTCGCTTCCTCCTTTCCTCTCTCCCTTTCCCCCTCCTCCTCTCCTCTCTTCTCTCCTCTTCTCTCTCTCTCTCTCTCTCTCTCTCTCTCTCTCTCTCTCTCTCTCTCCCTCTCGTGTGTGTGTGTGTGTGTGTGTGTGTGTGTGTGTGTATGTGTACACATGCTTACACGAATGTTGGTGCCTGTACACAAATATTTTAAAGTTTTTCTTTTATTTGGAGGTCTGAAACAAATGTCAAATGTCTTTCTTGATTCAATTATTCTCTACCTTATACGCTGAGGCAGGACCTCTCACTTGAACTCAGAACTTCTTGATCCAGCTACTCTAACTAATCAGCTTGCTCCAGAGATCTTTTGTCTCCTTATAATGCTGGATTGTCAGAAGGGACCCTGCGCCCACACAACATTTACACAGGTGTTGGGGATCCACACCTCCAGTGCCTATGCTTGCACGGCAAGCTCTTTACCACACTCATCTCCTCAGGTCCGGTTTCTTCAACTTTTGAAAATCTGAAATTGCATCTCTTCATGACCGTAGCAGGCAGTGTTTGGCACCAAGCTGCCCACTAACAGACTCTAGAGCGTCCTAATGGCTTCTACTGCTCTACAACAATGCTACCCAAATTATCATCATCCCTCTGCTTTTCCTTGTTTCCCGGAACCTCTGCTCTAGAGAACTGGCCTTACAACTAGACTAGACACTGGATGTAATGAATCCCAAGACGCAAACCATTCTGTAGCAGCAGCAGGATTTGGGATTAACTATTCATTCTGAAGAGAGCAGAGGGGCTAGGATCAGGCTCCTCTGCTAATTCACACATGAACGCTACTTAATCCCTGGGTTCTGTAGTTTCAGCAATAAACTTGGACAAAACTTAGGTGAAGACCTTGTCTTTTTGGGGATGGGAGCGAGTAGAATTCTGATGAAACGTAAATATCAGACTGTTCCTGAAGGCTGCTAACTGGTGGGGATGTGCAATGTGGTTCAGCGCCATGGACTATGAAAACTGGCATGGCTGCCAGTTTTGCCACAGTTCTGCTCATCACCTGTGAGGCAACATCACCTACAGCTTAGCCCTGGGAGCAGGGCAGGCACACACAAGCTGGCAGAATGCAGAGAATCCCCGTTCTTGTTTCCAAATATTTCATAGGACACATGCGTTCACTCTGTGTAGAGCTTATGGAACTATGAAATGCAAGACGCGTATGCGCTTAACAGCAGCCGCTTACCAAACCATCGTTGGAATTGGTTTTGTGAACTTCGTTAATCTGCGAAGGCTTTCACTCGCCTTTAGAATGTCAGGAATAGTGGTGTCCGTGTTCCTGGGCAGTCCTTCTCCACAATGGCCTATTGGATTACAGGGCAGATGTTCTGCACACACTGTTTTATTTCATAGTCAGAACAATGCTATGAATAAATATTCTTCACCCTCCCTGCCCACACACACACATCCTGGTCCTCAGATGAGGTAACTGGGGCTGAAAACATAAATAACAAGTCCAGGGGCTCAAAGGAAGAACGCCGCACAACCTCTTGCAGGTCTGTCTGACCTGAGTTAGTGCTCCGGGCCGGCCGCCGTAGCCCTGGCTCCTGACTTATCTGCTTAAAAGGAAGGAAAGGCAGGTGATGGAGTGCTCTGTTTGGAGAAGCCTGCTGCCAGCTGCCTCCAGGGCGGCAGGAGGCCAATGGGCACCTGTGACGGAACTGTCAGATGGAGCCGAGTCACCTCTAAGTGAACCTGTGCAACGGGGCCGGGGCAGCAAACATATGTCCGATATGCGGGGAACCTGATCTTGGAGCAGGTGCCTGGAACAAAGCAACATTGTTGTAGTTGAAGCAAGCGAGGGCTCAGAAACACATTTCTAAATTCTTTAAACAACGGGGTCTAGCTGGAAAAACAGCTGCAAACGGCACACTCCAGGGGCAAATTCAAAGAGAGACAGATGGCTTCCCTTCGAATAAAGAGTATTATATAACTTAGAAAATGTGGAACTTTATAGGAATGGAATAAGGCCTTTAAGACTTACAAATAATTTTAAAATCCATTTTTCTTTTTACTAAGCTCGGAGAGCAAAGAATTACATAGGCTTTTATTACTTTTTAATAAATATGGTGATATCTCTTTCCTGTTCTAATACTGGGCTGGGACATCCAAGGGAGACAGTGAATCTAATCCCTTTGTATGTTATGCTAAATGGTGTGAAAATTAACTAAAGAACAATACGCCTAGATTAAACAAAGCCTAAAATACATTAAAAATATTCTTCTGTAACTGAGTTTTGAGATAAAAATGGAGATCTGAAGGTTAAAGTAGAAAATAGGAGTTACGTATAATTCTCCCCCAAGGAAAGCACCGGAAGTTGCACTCTGGCCCTTCTGTCTTTCTTATGAAGGTGACCAGTTTTCAATGAGCCCCACCTTCTCTTGGTGCCACTACCCACATTCTCACTATGGCGACATATGCACGGCAAGTGGAGCTCCCGAGCCTGTTAGGCAAGACTATTTATTTGTTTGAAGATGCATAGAGCAACACTGCGGGTCTAAAATGGCTCATTCATAATGGCTTGAATGCAGTTGTATACACAGAGAAGTTTAATTACCAGCTATCTACGTGGCTGCAATATTACCCAAGGGCTGTGCTTCTTTCTTAATTAAAAATATTTGAGCTTCATATTAAAGAACTCTATTAAAATATGAATAAAACATTGCAAAGGAGAAGTTTACCAAGCACGCCGCAAATCAATTTCAGGAAACATTCCTAAGAGGGCACCTTTCTGAGTTGAGGGCTACAGACAGCGCTCTCTCTCTCTCTCTCTCTCTCTCTCTCTCTCTCTCTCTCTCTCTCTCTATCTCCCCTTGTGTAACAGTCTTTAATTTTTCTCTGTTATAAAGTGGCTTCCCACTTGGTAAGAGTGTAGGTTTCGATGGACCTCTGCCCATGACTGCAGGTGGGAGGACCTTGAGGCGATGTTGAGCTCCATAGCAGAACAACATGACTGTCCAGGTTCTCCACTTCTTAACCTAAGGCTATCCTTAATCTTGCCTGTTTCCTCTTCCACAAAATATGTTATATTCGTTCCATACCTCGAACATTTGTCTACCGCTTGCCTTCATCTTGACACTGAATGAGCAGCAAAATACCTTGTTCTGTTCCTGCCTCCTGCCTGCTGCATCCATTTTGGACAAGTCAGAGGCTTGTCCGTGATTATCTTTTTTTTTTTTTTTTTTTTTTTTTTTTTGGAGCTGGGGACGAACCCAGGGCCTTAAACGCTAGGCAGCGCTCTACCACTGAGCTAAATCCCCAACCCGTCCGTGATTATCTTAATGCCTTACTTAGATACTTAAGATTGTCCTTGGGATCGAGGCTGCCCTCCCTTAAAACGCGAGCTCTTTCACCTCACCTTCTTCTAACCTTTTGAGGACACTGCTCACCTTCATTCTTAAAGCCTTGTATCCGGTGTTTCTGACGCCTACAACGCCCTTCCCAGGAGGTTTCTTGCACATCTGGCATCTCACGAGTTTTTGATCGTAGCTCAAATATGACCAGATCGTCACTGAAGTATCTAGCATGCTGCCTAGCTTTGCCAGTCCATTACGTTATTCGTTTGTTCCTAGAAAAGTTGCACAGATTCCTCTCTATAGCTCTTTGTTAATTTTCAATAGCTACGGCCCACTGAGGAGCGAAGCTGCATCTGTCCTTGTCAGTGTTTCACCTCTAGCCCTGAGCAGAATTTCTGACCTTAGGCACGCAGCAGCTGTTCCTATCCAGATGAACCCCACAGCAGTGCCCTATCACCTGGAGGTGTCTATTTTAGATGCGCAGCATAGGTGGTAGTGATGTCCGACACGCCGGCGCCCGACACGCCGGCCATCCAAATGTGTGGCTCAGAGTGCTAGCCCAGCAGTGGTAACTGCACGGCGGTCGGTGCCGGGATAATTCTCAAGATTGATGTCTGGCATCAACTACACATCCTGGCTGGGGTTGTTTGTCGGTATTCGACTTCACTAGTAAGATCACACTAGGCAAATACAGAATCAACAAAATTCCACCCATGACAATTTATGAAGGTTATGAAGCAAGAAAAAGAAATAAAGGCAAGAAGGAGTAAAACTACCTTTTTACAATGTTGTGATCCTATATATAGAAATCTACAGACAGGCAGACAAGTTCACCAGTTAGTAAGATACAAATCAACGGTACTTCTACGTATTAGCAATGGACACATTAAAAAAGAAAATCAAGAAAACCATTCCATAAAAAAGATAAAATATTTATGTGTTGTTGTAAAAATATAAAAAAATAAAAAAAGTATTGTGGTCTTTTACCTCGCTAGGTCCGCACCACAGTACCCCAAGATGTCTGCTAGATATCTTGGCGGAAACACATCCCAACTCCTCGGTGGCCCAGTGGCTCCTGCCGCCGCACACTTTGCCACACTCAAATCGTCACATGAAAGAACACACAACACAATAACCTTTGACCCAGTTGATAAGATATAATTGCCCACCTAAACATATAAAGCCCAGTACCATCCATCCCTTAGCAACATTCATAACAACCTGTAAATACACAGAGCGGAATCTTAACGTCACCCGCCATCGTTCTGCCATGGCCTCTCTCTCTCTCTCTCTCTCTCTCTCTCTCTCTCTCTCTCTCTCTCTCTCTTCCATTCCAGTCTCCTCCCCTTCCTTCAAACTTCTCTCCCGCCCATCCTTCCTTCTCCTCCAATGACAGCCTCCTTCTATCCTGTACTTGCCTCCCACCTGTATTTTACAAATTCAATGGGGAGAAGGTTCTGGTGAAGTCACCTGATTCCTGAGTACATGACTAGGCAGCTGTCCTTTGGGCAGTGGAATTAGCATCAAAATACAGATAACTCCAGGGCAAACCACAACATTTGTGAGCAAATTTAACAAAAGAAGCTAAAACTTGCTTATGAAAACAACAAAGCAGGGCTGGATGACAAATCTGAAAGACTGAAAAACAGCCAGCTGCATTATGAGTTTGAAGGCTTAGTGTGGATGAGATGGTGGTATTCACAAAATGATCTGGGGCTCTGACGTCAGCCCCTTAGTCAGCCCCCCATCACGCACAGCTACGTTGGAGCTCGTGAACTTAGCAGGGAAGGTTCATGCAGATGGCGATTCTAGAAGCACCAGCTTAAGATGGGGCAGACTCACTGCTTCAGGCCTCTGGTGGGGTGCCAGACATGCGCGGCCAGGGCCGTGTGGTAGAAGAGGGTCTTTCACACGTACGGCGAGAGAAGCAAGAGATGGAAAGAAGAGAAAGATGGGACTTGCCTCCTGCAATACCGTTCAAAATCTGGTGCCCATGACAGAGGACTTCCCATAGCAGCCCACCCCCAAAGGTCCACAGCATATCCCGTTAGCCCCTCTCTGGGCAGCAGGCGTGCACAGAGGGGCTTGTTTTAGTAAATTTCTACCAAGATCTCGGCTGCCTTTTATGCCAAAGCTAAAACCCCCAAATCATACAGAAATGCAAGGGCCGAGCAAGGAAAGGGCGGTGGAGTTGGAGAGGGAGCTCTTCCTGATTTCACAACTTACAGAGTTAGGGTGACAGAGATAATCCAGTGCTGGCAGAGAGGATATACATGTATGTTATAGATACATCTCACATATCAGTAAACGGGGAGCAATTTCCATCTCAAAACTATGCTGGAACATGGGATTTCCAGATTAAATGATGGAGGTAGAACACCTCCCAACTCCAATGATACGGAGTTATCAACTTAACATAGGCCACAAAAATAACTGAAGGGTCAGAACGATAAAAGTGTCAGGACAAACATTCAGTGTAAATACTAGTAGCCTTAGGTCAGGCATTGTCTTTTTAGATATATACCACCAAATGCATAGCACCAGAGGGAAAGAGCGAGCTCATCAAAGTTTAAAGTGTCCGTGCTTCAAAAGGCGTCACAAGGAAACAAAGAGGCAACCCACAGAGGTTGGGGGGGGGGTCCCTATTTTAAGTCGTGTATTTGATAAGCAGGTTTCACCCAAATTCTATTAGGAATTCTTACAAGTGAATAATGATAAGACAATCTAATTAAAAGCAGGCGAGGGCTTGAATAGACGTAGGTCCCACAGAGATACAGAAATGGATAATAAGCACAGAAAGCTGTTCATGTTTGTCATCACGAAAATTCAAACCCAAATCAATGAGCCACACTTCACAGCCGCGAGGATGGCTTAAATGTAAGGCAGACCACAAGAATGCTGATTAGAGAACACACAGGGACCGGAACCTTTAGATACAGCTTATGGGAATGGGAAACAGTAGATACTCTGGGACAGAGTTTGACAGCTCTTCCCAAGTTATGAGCGGGTTTCCTATGACTTTGAGATCCCACTTTTACATATGTATTCAAGAATACTGAATACACGTGCCAACAGGAAAACTTGGCCGTGAAAGTTCATCACGTCCTCATTTGAATTAGCCAAAAACAGAAACAGTCCAAACTCCAGCTGATACACGAAGAGGAAATAAGGTAGAGTCATATGAAGGATTCCGGTACAGTGTGATGGCTATTATTGGCTGTCAACTTGACTATATCTGGAATGAACTAAAACTCAAGTACACCTGTGAGGGATTTTTCTTAAGTAAATCATTAAAGTGGCAAGACCCATCTTCGGTTCAAATCCTTTGAAGTGGGAAGAACCACTTTTAATTAGGGCCACTCTGGGTGGCAGCCTAAATAAAATACATGGACGAGAGAAGCTCTTCTCCCCTTGCTTGCCCTCGCTCTCAGTGGAAGGTTCATTCCTTCTTTGGCATTAGACTCTGCTTCTTTGGGATTTCAGCATATACTGATGCCATCCAGCCTTGTGAACTAAAAAGGACTGGGTTCTTGGGCTTCCCATTGCTAGACAGCTGTGTGTGTGTGTGTGTGTGTGTCAGTTATGTGTTATACAGAATGCATCAGTGTGTATGTGTGTGTGTGTGTGTGTGTGTGTGTGTATATATATATATATATATATATATATATATATATATATATTCAATAAAAGAATCAGACACAGAAGGTCACATCTGATGGTTCCATCTGTATGAAATGTCCAGGACGGGAAGAGAGAAGACATAGACCAGCAGCTGTCCAGAACAGGGTGAGGGTGATGGAAATGGCTGCTGACTGGGACTGCCATCCTTTGGGATGACGGTGGTGATGACCACACCTTGACACTTAAAAAGTGCTGAGCCAAACATTTTAAAGAAAAATTTTCTGTTGGGTGAAAACATTCTTAATAAAGTAGTTAAATTGAGGGGAGAAGCCATTACTCTGGGTCTCTAGGGGGAACCCTTTTGAAGAAGGCACAGCCTCTGAGGAAACTTTCATAGGTTCTTAGTCGCAAGCGTCTAGAACCCACTGTAAAACAATGAATGTGAACTGTGTTTCAAATGGGTCTCGGAAGACTGCTCCATTCCTGCTGCAATTTCACTCCACAGTGAGGCAAGTCTATCTTTTGCCTCCAAGAATGTTCTGCCTTATTAACGTAAGACGGTCGGTCACACAAATGGGGACCGTGGAGCTCAGATAAAACTGGATTAGTTTGAGTTTTTAAGCCATTTATTTACTTTAAAAAAATTTTTTTTTTTTGTTCTTTTTTTCAGAGCTGGGGACCGAACCCAGGGCCTTGCACTTCCTAGGCAAGCGCTCTACCACTGAGCTAAATCCCCAACCCCAACTTTAAAATTTTAATCCTGTGTCAGTGTGTAGCTATGTGCACATGACTTGAGGAACCCTGGAACGGGAGTTAAACTGAACATGGAACTTTAGTAACAGCGTGAGCTCCCAGCGGCCGGGCCGTCCCTCCGGCCCATCCTCTGAGTTTTGACACTGAGGCCACGCTTCTTCGCATGAGTGGAAAGCAGCGCCTTGGTGCCCTTACTACTCACCACAGACTACGTTCCTCCCCATGTCATGCCTTTGGAGCCTTTGCTAAGTCTGTTTCCTCAGCGGGAAAGTGGAATAGTGACTTAAAAGCTTGCTTTAGGGCTGAAGAGACATGTGAAACTTTGGGCTTTGAACCTGGGAAAGTAAAAAAGAAAAAAAAAAATGACCTCGGATAATCCAAAGGGTTTCTGGGAACTGTTTTGACTCGAGTGCCTCTTGAGTGAGGAGAAAGTCAGGAGCTTTCTCTCCAAACTTTGGTTCCTTTACTCTTCCTGACACTCCCTGGTACGATGCAGAACCCTGCTGAGAGGTGGTGAACTTTTAAGTCCATTTGTGCCTTACAAGTTTACTTTTGGGTTCTGATTTTAGTTCTGTTAAAAAAAAAGTACCACATAGGAAGTAAGCTACCCTTTGGATATAAAGACAGACAGACTGTATTTCTCTGTGATCGTGAAGAAGTCAGGGGAAGGTAACAGGGATGTTTAGATAGAAAAAACTTGTTGAGGCTTGCTTCTGCTGTGGTCAAAAGAAGCAGCACTGTAGAATGACTTACAAGGCCAGCTTATTACCATTTCAATTCATTAGTGGAACCAAGTAAATAAAAGTACAACAAGGTTAGACAATTAGTGTCTTTTGGATTGTTTTAGCAGTATTTATAAATTAAAAACATGGAAAAAAAAAACCATAGACAACTTTCACCCTAACTTCTCATAAAACAAGTGGTTTGCTCTTTCTGTATGAAGGCGGATTTCAGTGTTCTGCTTGAGAATGGCTTGAAGAGAGGTTATCAGCCTTAGAAAGCAGTGGTGCACGGTTATTCCCACGGCACACTGCATATGGGGACAGTGATTCTGGAGTCTCCCAGAGAATGTGTGCTCGAGTTGTCCCTGTGGCAGCTGCGGTCCCTGGATAGTGTGGCCTTTTACATCTGAGCAGTGGGCACTGTGAGAGTCTGTCTCGTGGAGCCCTTGTGAAAGCCAAAAGGAAGCTCAGTCCGATGGGATGTGGCATTTACGGAAATGCCCAGCGACATCGCCCACTTCCACTCTACTAATGACAAAGAGGTGGGCATCCTGACTTGTGCTAGGTAGCTCCTTATTTCAAAATACTCAGAGCACAACTAGCCAAAGTTTTGTGCTGTAAGAAATATAGAGATTTTTTTGGGCCGTGACACATAAAAATGTCCACGTTGGAAAAAGCAGAGCGTGTGTGGCTTGCTCTGCAGTGTCTTGTTCATTTTTTGGCTTCTGAGTGTAGTTTATGAGAAAGTGGAGAAAGAGAAGTCCTAAGGCAGAAAGGTAAAAGTCAATCTGATGGACGCGCGTGCGGCCAGCCACACGGACGGACGTGCATGTGGCCGCACCACCAGTTCTGAGACTTAGCCAAGGACACGGCTCTACTCTTAACCTTTGGTTATATCGTTTATTATTTGTGAAACTGCTGCGGAGAGACCAGAGAATGAAGAGAGTAATGATGCTTTTATGGCTCCTAATGTAGGCTGTTATTGAAAATCTGTCAATTTAACTGGCAAGGTTTTGGCTCAAAAAATAAGGTCTTCATTTATAATTTGCAGACAGTGATCAGTCAAATTATAGGAAGTAACTGGGAAATAAAAATAACTCTTATGATGAAAACGGCATAATTATCTTTCTCATTAAAGGCACGAGGCACTCTATTATCCTCGGGATGTGCAACACACTCTTTAGCAGCTGTTGTCAATGAACTCAAACATCTGATGGGACGGGAAATACATCACTGATCACCCAAACGGTGAAGAATACATACGGTTCTAATGGTGCGAGAGTGCCAAAGCACAGCCTAGCAGGAAGTCCCTCCCACACAGAAATCACAACTAAGCCACACAGACCCTTCTAGAATCCCTTTCAGCGCCCCTCCCTGGCTTGTCTTTGTAAAGTTTTGCTTGCTGGAGCTGGCGTGCGATGGAATGGTACGGTCCTCTCCTTTGATCAGGGGGTCTGGGGTTTTCTAAGAACACCTTCCTTCCTTTAGGGCTAGAAAGTATGAGACATGCCACATCCACTTTTGAAGTTAATCTTGGCTGTCAACTCAACTGGACTGAGAGATGCCTAGAAAATTGTTAAAGGGCACTCTCTAGGTGTGTCTGTAAAGGGGTTTCCAGAAAAGCTTTACACTTAGGTCAGAAACTGAGGGGAAAAGCTATGCTGAAGGGAGTCATGTTACCCAACCACGTGTGGTCCTACACAGGACAAAGGAGAAGGTTTGCACTTTTTGTTGTTGCTATGTCCTGGGTGTACCAGGCCTTCAGTGCTGACTTGCAGCAGTAGTTCTGGGCCTCCAGTCAGAGAAGAAGGCTCTTGCTCTGAGGCTTCTGGATTCCTGGCTGGAGCAGGTACTGGTTCCTCAAGCTATCCAAGCAGCAGATGGCCATGGTGGGACTTTGAAGCCTCTGATTCTGTAAGCTATCTAATAAATTACATATATATATTTCCCTCCCCAGAGCCTTGAGCAGCATGTTATTTTAGTTATTTCTGTTTGCCTCACTGAGGGATTCTTGCTTTCTGGAGCTCCTGCTTCCAGGGGGCCCTTTCTAGGTACCTCTCATACGCCTGTTCTGCTCGTTCTGGGCTAGTGCAGATGCACCAGTACTTGGGATTGGAGAATCCTGGATACCGTGGTTATCCCATGTTGAGGAATATGCTGAAAATTTTTTGAGCAGAAACTTGTGAGTAAGATATCAAGAATAAGTTTTTAACGTTAAAATACTCTACGAAGAAGACACTATCTATTCTACTTTAATTTGAAGAGAAAAAGTTGAGCAGCTAAAACAGCTATACAAATTACAAAGAGGTCCTCGTCATTTGCTAAAATGCCTTCCTGAATGCTAAGTAGTGTGTATCAGGCATACTTTTCTACCCCCAAGTAAGTCATCAGAGAACACTTAAAAGAATCCACATAGTTACTTTAAAGAACATCTAAAACAGGATCCACAAATTACCTAAAGCATCCAAGAATGGCGCACTTTGTCTACATGCGAAGCTAACTGTGGGAAGAGAGAGATGTACAGCTTAAGAAAGTTAGCTTATTTAGATGAAGAAATGGTATTCTAAGAAAATGTGGGCTTAGCGGGGCGTTTTGACTACTGTCAGGACGTTTTATTGTTTAAGAGCAGTAGATAAATAAAACGTGTTTTTCTTACATGGACAGTTCGATGGAAAGTTTATTTTTTTCAGAGATCAATGTCCTCTTCAATATAATTGTTTGGAAAGCTGGAAGTGAATGTTAGGAGAATTTCACATATATAGTTCTATGATTTATCCATAGGAAAGGGCTGAGAGAAGACAAATTCTACAAATAGAATCAATGCCCATGGAGACAATAAATATTAGAAAGGAGCAATACGGTGTTATTTCTATGTTCTACAATATTATATATTACACCATAAAAATGTCCTGCTGTATTGTAATATCTAAAGAAACAACTATATCATTGTATGTACTTTATGGTTGATTTTTCTAATTTGACTCACTTATGTTCGCATACAGTAAGCAAAAGAGTGTTAAATAAGCCTGTATCAGGGGACAGATAAAATCATAGCACGTTTAAAAGGCATGAGGTGGCATCTGATGATCCGTGCCCTGACAGCAAACGTACATAGCCACAGCGAGCCTTGCCTCGACTGTTCACAAAGCCATACAGAACCAAATTTACAGCCATTATCTAAGTTTGGCATGTTAAAACAAAATGTTTGCTGTTAATGTTGTGATGTTTAGTTTCATATGTGTTCAATAAGAACGACCTCTTCGGGAAGGTGAAATTTCCTCTTGATAATCAAGAACACGTGATGGTGAGGAAGTGCGCTCTGACCTGATCCCGGGATAGGGAGAGACTTAGCAGAGCTTTTCATTAGAGGGAGGCTGTCACTGTCTTCCTCACTCCCTTCCTTTGTCATCCTGTGTAGAGTCTTGTGCTAGGCAATGAGGTTGGCAGGGACATAATGGTAGACTAAGACTCTACCATCTGGAGATTTTATTTAGCAGGCAACAAAGAACGATGTGATTTGAAACAGAATATCACAGTGACACAGAATGGCAGGCACAGCACAGTTTGTGGAGTGCTGAGACAGTGTAATTGTCCTGGCAGGAGAGAGAATATCCTAAGGAGAGACATTTGTACTGTCCTTTTGGGCATTAGACTATTGAAAGAATGGTCCCCAGGCAACCAGATTTCTCCAGGGATCTCATGCTGAGAGTAAGAAAAAACTAGCTGCTTGTCTCCCAGAAAGAGATTCCAGGCAATTCTGACAGCTTGTAAGACCACTTTTAGAGACTAGATCTCAGACGCTGAAGGTGGGCACTTCACTATGTAGCTATGCATACCTTTCTCCCTCTATTTAAATCTAAACATCATATTAGGGCTCTGATGAGCTTGGGGAAGCCACTGGATCGTTGTGCTTGTGCCTCTTCCCGGTGTGGGCACACTGACTGAATCTCCTTTCTCTGCTTTTCACTATGGCTTACTTGGGTTCCTGAAGACAGGTGTGCAAGCCTGGCTTGTTGAGGTCCCCAGAGCCCAGGCTCTGATCCTAACATGCTCAGTACAGTGGAGAAGGGGGTCAGTTAGGAGACTGCTGTGTTCAGTAGAAAACGCAAAGGCACCGATGTCAAGGAATTGATGGAGAAGCCAGGCTGATTTCAGTGTTGGAATGAGCTAAGAGCAGAGCCTGCCATACTCAACCACCCTGGAAAGCCCTGGAGAGATGTAATAGGAACTCCCTGTGCTGCCTTACGACCATTTCTTCCTATGGGAAGAAGGCAGGTTGGAAGAAGGTTGGGATTAGCAGACAGCAGTGCCATCAAGCTTGGTCTTAAAGGCTCTGCTAAGAACAGCCTGCTGATCTGTGTGACAACTACAAAGGGTCTATTTCTTAGGGACATTTTTTGCTGGTACTTATCAGGCCTAAATTTTGTTTATGCAGTTTTATACATAATACAAACTTTGATTAGAATCCCACGGATAGTAAAGAAAGGTTGGTGACACTGTGGCGATCTCTGTCCCTGCCACAGTTCCCGAGGGCACTACTCTCTTATACAAGACACTGCATGCTTCTCTTTCCTAACACTGGATGCTGTGAGGATGCTCACATTGCTGAAGAACCTGTCTTAGAACAGAAAACTAGAAAGAGTGCCAGTGACAATGGAACAATGGCCATCTCCTCAGTTTCTGGTGAATGAGCAATGCTAACACTTCATTTTATAAAGACAGGAAAGGGATCTGTTTAGGCTTGTCTAGAAAGGAAGGGAGACAGAAAAGTCAGCAAGCACCTTCTGGGTTAGTTCTAAGAACCATGGTGGATTCAGCATAGCCAGCCTGCCTCTCCTCCTTCCTTCCAGTCTAAAATTTTGGACTGGCCGCTATATAGTTTTCTCTCTTTCCACAAACACAAAACAAAACAAAGCAAAACAATTTACTTCTAACTGATATGAACATGTGGCATCAGGATTTCTTTTCTTTTCTTCCTTTCTTTTTTCTTTTTTGATCAAAGCATACTGCATTTATGACATGCGATCGCGAGAACACACACTAACTAGACTGGGGGGTAGCTTAGTGGTTCTCGTGTACATGAGGCCCTGAGCTTGACCCCCACATTGAAATGGAAGCCATTGAATATACGTACACAGGTCAAAGGCAGGATTTAGGTGCCTTTGCAATCAGTCGGCATTAATTCAATACTTACTAGGCTTCTGCTACGTGTCATGTGCAGCCTCTTTTAAGCACCACAGGGAGGCACATGGGTAAGAAAGCCATACAGAGCAGGGCTACTGAATTAGTCAGAAGTACCCAGTTCTGGTGCTACAGCACCACAGGGCTATGATGAATACCAGGGATATACTATGCATTCCAGAAACCCAGAGATGAGGACTTAAGCAGTCTTGGTCATAGATGGGTAATGTGGAGAAGATATGTTTAACCTGATTTAAAGAACAAGGTATGTGTGTGTGTGTTGAAGCATCACACGACGCACCATTAATCCATACAGGTTTTATATTCTTCTGTACCAGTTACCAGTTAAACAAATGAAATTAAAAACTTACAATGCCAGAGAGAGGACAGTAGCAGAAAGCGATGTTACCCACAAGTAAGGGGCAGTAAGGAAGGCCCCTCCAGGGCACAGATGCTGTCTTGTGAAGAGTGACACAAACCTAGGTCATTGATGCTTCGTTTAGAAGGCCCTGCATAGGTGAGTTCACTGTAAGAAGTCTTTCTCCATCCACAGTGCGTCAGGCTGCAGCCCTTTCTTACTTGCGCAAGTTCCCACAGGGTCACCTTTCTCTTTGCTTGGCATAAGCAGAGTTGATAAACGTGAAATCGCACATGCGCGTGGGTCTCGGCATTCGGCTCACACTATTTCCTAAGTTGTATCCTGGTTTGGAGATCAGCCAGGAGGAAGATATACACCCCAGTGAGTGTATTTCCATGCTTCTATGCTTTTAAACACACGGAGACGACAAGTTACTGGAGACTCTGCACAGGGAACCACAGATACAATCCCATTGGCTGCCCCGGGACCACTAAGTGTACTTTATATCAGAAAGGGAATTAAGATGATTGAGAAGGACAAAATGATATGTGAGACTCAGTTTAATTAATATTTGATACGGGCTCAGCTTCTCCTCTAGAGACAAGTCCTACAGTCTTCTCTAAGAAGAGGACAGAGAACACCTTGTTCTTTTCTTCCGTAATGCGTCCGCCTCTTTTATAAGGCGTATGATCTCACATATGTTATGCATCTGGGCTCAACTTGTTTGAGACGTTCTGTGTCAGCTTGACGCATTTGTCGCATGCATGAGAAGTTAGCTTCCTAAGAATGAACTGGACAGCCCCATTCTCCCTTTGGTTGATCACTGAACCACTGAAAACCCACACAGCAGCTGAAAGAATTTTGTCAGAGGTAGCAAAGAAGTCATCTACTATTTTCGTCTACCATTTTCACAATCCAGGCATCTGCTCATCTGTTTCTCAGAAGAACAAATACAGAATGGTTTTGATTTAAATATATATTTAAATAATCTAAATCTTTAAATATTTATGTCCAAATCTCTTGAACCGTTTGTCTATTGGGCACAGAAACATTTGTTTGTTAAATATTCAGCCATGCCCCAGCGCCAGGGACATCAATAGAGTGTGCCTGATTAACTGTAGCACAGCATATGTATGCTGAAGAGGGTGATTTCCCCGAGGAGCCGGCACTCCCTTTGTTGAGCTCCATTTCTTAAAAGGCCATGCAGATGGGCATTTGGACAATCATTTCTGGATGCACAGAACGGATGGCTCTTGCTGAGCTGTAATTTTGAAAAAAAAAAGATAATTTTAATGACTCTTGAGGGCCACTGACTTAGAGCAGATGGGACCCAGCTCTTTGAATCACAACTTTTATGTTGAATGAGTTAAGACAGAACTCATTCTAGCTTTTGTAAAACTGGATGATCATATTTATCTAAAGAAAAGACATCTGTGACATTCTTAACAGTTCTGTACCAAAATGCATCTGCAGTGCCCCAAGTTCACCTTTGATGGTGAAGGAACTGCAATCTGGTCAGCGGAAGTCTTTGCTTTGGCTACTATTTTAAATATGCTAATTGACAACCCTTTCCGCTAGAACACAGGACTGGCAAACAGCTGAGATGGTACAGACAATGCTAATGTTGTTGAAGAAAGATCGTAGCTATCTGGACAAATTATAGCTTTACAGTCTCAAAAAATGAAAATGTAATTTCTTCTCTCATGATAAACAAGATTGGCCATTCCAATGCATCTTAAAAGTCTTCATAACAACCATTTCCAAACAGTGCCTCTTGGCTACTCCAGGAAACTATCAAAGTAGTAATATAGTTCTCTGTGGATGGCATAGTGTCTTACACTTCCTTTTACCAATGTGTGAACAAAAGTGAGAGGAAAGCGGGGTGGTCCTGCCTGACACTGGGCGAGTCAGTTATTTCTGTTACAGTGTCGTGATTTTGCTGGGAGGCAGTGACTATGTGGGATGGGAAAGTCGAAGTAAATATCCACTGGAGAAGTAACCGGGTTAATGCAATTGTTCAAAGCGAAGCACATTTTCCAACAAGGTAGATTTGATAGTCTTTTAACTCACAACACTTTAATGAGTTCTTCAGAAATTCCTGTCTAAAACCAAACATTGTTCTGCAAGATGTATATAGTTCCTACCAAAAAGAACAGAGATTTGGCTTTTAAGCACAGAACAGATTTATGCTTTCTTTACCTCCCGTACAACAATTCACAGTCTGTGGAAGGGACGAAGAGGCTTCTGACTTTTTCAGAAGTGCCTCAGTAATAATAAAGACATGCCGATATGAGCAGGCCAAAAGGAAGATTCACGCAGAATAAATATTAGATTTGTCTGGCAGCTTATTCTGGAGAGTACATTACATTGTGATACAGGAATAAAATGTGAGGCACTATATTAAAAAGTCCATTTTCCTAAAGCATATACTGACATTTACAAGTTTTCAAAGACTACACAGAAACATAAAATGTCACACGTGGATCAAACATTCATCCCATTACACGTATACAGATGTGTGAAGGAGCTAATCAAAGAGAGAATGCAGGCGTAACTTATAGCATAACGGAGAAATTTATTCTATTAGGAGACAGCATGAAGGGAAATAACTAAATGATTGAAAAAAAAACAAACCTTGAACGTCCCAATACCAGGAAAGAACTAATACAGGTTTAACATTGATATTTACACATTCATTCCTTGCAGGCTTCCTTACAGTGGGTGAAGAGAAGATATCAAAGGTTTTCGACCTAATCTGAATGTGATAGGGAGGCAGACTGTATTTATTTGTGTCCCAAGGCAAATGTTGCAATCTGAATTGCAGGATGAGGAGGTGGCGATGAAGCCATCCGTCTACCTCAGTATGTGCTCCACAGCCATAGTTGGGGACTGGAAAGTGACACTACTATAGCTTTAGATAAAATTAGATTAGGGGAAGAATGAAACATTAATTTAAAGCTAGTTCAAACTGCAAGCCAGGTGTATCTACTAGCCATGCTGGGAATAATGCTGAAACGCCAAACGGCTTTTAGATGCTGTGACAGTGCGAATAGCCCTTTGTTTTAATAGCTTTCCTAATTTTACATGGTAGTTTCAGTTTTATAGCTCGTCATGAAATATATTTCTGTAATGCGCTTTTCAAATAAAATGTACAACTTCAAATTAATTGAGCACCAGCACATCAGTACACACGACAGCCTGGGGAGTAAAACACACACCAAGCAGAGAGTACGAGAAGATATTCTAAAGACTCATACTGTTAAGTGCGGCTCTCCCAGTGTGATCTCCGATGTGAATTAATTAATTAAGCTAGCAGCACCTTAAATGATAAAGACAATATATCACTGGAACCTTAATTAGTCTTTATTATAGAATGCATACTTTTATAATAATACCTGGTTTACATGTTACTAAATTTAAACTAATTTATCTTTAAATATCTCTAGCTTGTCAAATATTTTGTAGAGTATTTTAATTATTGAGTATTCAAGTATATATGTAATATAATTACTGCCTGGTCATATAGTAACATATTGTTTTTAACTATAATTTTGTTATTCTAAGGATATAATATTCTTAAACAACAAAACTAACATTAACATGTTATCTAAAGTAATCTTTTTTTAAAAAGATTTATTTACTTGTTTGTTTGTTTGTTTTATGTATGCAAGTGCTGTCGCTGTCTTCAGACACCAGAAGAGGGCATCGGATCTCATTACAGATGGTTGTGAGCCACCATGTGGCTGCTGGGACTTGAGCTCAGGACCTCTGGAAGAGCAATCAGAGCTCTTAACTGCTGAGCCATCTCTCCAGCCCCTAAAGGAATCTTTCTTAAAACTTGGAGGTGTATATAAAATAAACACTGGAAAATATAATTCAGTTTCCTATGGCTTATATAATAAATAAATAGGAGAAGTTATCCTGCAAGACAATACGACATCCTCCAAGCAAAGAACCAAACAAAAAAGGAAATCACTTTTGTAGTTACACTTATGTAAATAGATGTAGTACAGGTTTTAATTTTTTAAAATTTTAATATCTTGGTTTGAATATTGTTCATCTCTCTGACTCCATAAAATGGCGAGGCTTCTGTCCCTTCCCCAATGGCACTCTTAAGAAACTCTGACTCACAGTGAGGCGGGCGGGTGTTAGCAATGAGACAGTCCCACCATAGACTCAAGCCATATGCTACTGGCCACACAGACAGGCCCGGCACAGGGTGAGCAGATTGCTATGCAGTCAGAGCTTGGGGTGGGGGAATGCATGATGAATTACTTCCATCTGATAGTTATTAATAAATACATTCTGTATAGTAAACGTTGAACGGCATCAGAAGCAGGAGAGATAATAGAAAAGATAGCAATAAGGTGATAACAAATTCAAACGCACAGAGCTGAAAATCTTCACTTCCTCAAAGAACTTGACTGCTTGAGGCTTATGTGTCATCTAGACAGAGAAGCTAAGTTCCTCATGACAAGCTCTTTCCGGGGCACTTCCTAAGAAAACCCTCTCATTGCTTCCCAGAGAATCGCTATTTCTCATCTGCCAGGAAATTTTCAGTGTTAAAGTAAGTCTTCTGGGCGTAAGTAAGAAAGGTGGTGTTGTGTGCTCCTTGGAAAGACAGCCTATCTCTTGTATGAATGGAATGCTGTGAATTGAAAGACCAGTTTGCCCAAGTGATACCTTAGAGGTGATGATGCGGGATGGAGACCCTATTGGATGCGGAAGACAAAAGTCTATTTTCTAATTTTTACGGCTTAATGATTTCAGGGAAGAAAGACATAGGTATGTCTAATACCATTGCTTCACATTGTGGCACAAAATGGACCGTGTTTGGCATCAGATGTTACTTCAGCACACGTAGAACCCAGGATACTATATAAAAAGGATCCTACGTGTATTTTGTTGACAAAATTCATAAACCCCATAATCATGGCTAGAACTCTAAGCTGTGCCCCCATATTTTCAGCTGGCTCTGCTGTGGGAGGTGTGGACCTCATCTACAGTGCACATCCACAGGGCATTCTCATGTGCTACAGCGAGTTCAAAAGTTTGTAAGCCCACATAAGAGTTTTCTAATCATTCCTATATCAGAGTATTTGCACATCCTTTCTTGCACTTTAACTTGGCTGTGGTGTTTTAAACTATGTTTCTTCAGCACATACAAATTACCATTGATAGGAATGAAGATAAATATATTGATGAGGCTGGAGAGATGGGTAAAGGACTTGTGTGACAAGCAGAAAGTCCTGAATCTGTGCCCTAGAACTCACATAAAAAGCTGGGTGAGGCGGCTCCCGGGAAGGCACACACAGGCCTGCCAGCAACAACCTGCTCAGCTAACTCCACGGAAGTGTGCGTCTGTCCCTCAGGACAAAAGGAAGGTGGAAATGTCACCCAAGGCCTCCACATGCATGTACACAAGGGAACGGAACACACGGGGACTATGCATACACATGCGGTGCATCAACGAAACACCCCCCTCCCCAAATTAACTTCATCATATAGGGATGAAGACGTAGCTTTTAAACAAGTGTTGCTAAGCCAAATTCAAGTGTCAACAAATTTATAAGAAAACTTTGTATCAGTTCACTACCTGACAGCATATTAATATTCTAAGTAATTCCAGACAAACACCTCTGTCAGGGAGAGTCCCAGGACTGATTCATGATTCATTATCTAAACTTTAATTGGCACAACTCTTGCAATTCTGAGACCATATGGAAAATAACGAGTCCTAATAGGTCTAAGGTGAGAATATGGCAGGGAGGAAGGAGCCAGGAAAGTGTCAATTCCAAGTGCTTAGCAACCACAGCACAGCCTCCCCACAGACCTGGCAGGGGGTTCTCAGCTTTGCAGTGGTCTTGCTATCATGTACTCAACTATAAATTATTTCTGATTCGTGAGGCAAAGTTTAAAAAGAAAAAAAAATATAAACAACTGAAAAAATGGCTTCCATAATTAAACATGAAATTGGCTGTTAATAATAATAATAAAAAAAAATCCACAAATTTTGTGTTACCATAACGACCGTGTGGAACTGTTGACTGACATAGCAATCTGCTGCTTTTTTATAAATAGCAGCTGATTCCCCTCTTTCATCCCAACGCGTTTTAATGCTTATTGGCACCGTGCTTCAGACCTATTTTATTCACAAGTTGTGTACCTCTTCGCTGCTGTCACTGCCATAAAAATCGTCTTCCAACTCGGTGTCTCCCTTGGTCAGTTGGCTGTCCTCTTTTGGGTCCAGAATACACGGGCACCCCTTGGGGGACAGATCGTGACTCTTCCCATGAGGCGCTGATCTTGGTCTGGACGAAAAGGTGAAAATGTCCTTGGGAGCCATCTGGGTTCCCTCTGCCTGGTCAGGGTCACTGTCCTTGCTGGTTTCGAGCCACAGGTGTGATGCAGTACGGGAGTCCCCATCTAGGAGCAAAGATGAACTGCTACTTGCTGGGCCGGAGGGCGGGCCACCGCTTTCAGGGAATATCCACTCATCTGGCATTGGGAGAGATGATAACAACAGAGGTGTCCATTAAGTGTTCTGTTAGCCGGTGGTTAGGTAACGTCTCTCGTTTCTCGTTGAGACAGAGGTTTACCAAATAAGGCAGAAGCCAGGGAAGGCAATTTCCTCCGCCATCTTGTGTCTCGCTAAACAGCTACTCACAGAACACTGCCCACAGCCACAGGCAACTCATTTACACTTCCTCTCCATTTGAGTTGAAACCCTGGCCAGGAAATTTGTAAGTCTGAAATAATTATCACCTGTCTCTCGGCAAGTTCTTTATAGCACAGCCTCATTAATTTGACATCGGGTGAGGGAAGTTGTCCAAATTTAAAGGGATTTGAGTTACTAATACCTCCCTTTTTACCACAGGAAGACAGAGTACAGTACACAGCAAGCTTTTGAAAACAGACCATCTGGCCATTGTGCGAGCGATGCATCAAGGAGAATACGGAAGGATGACTGACGGTTTGTTTCTCTGCCTCTTGTTGATTGAAGCGATTCAGACTAAACTGAGCAGATACCGCAAATAACTCCAGGTCCGCAGAAATACTGTTATTTGAAATACAACTCTATCTTTAATTTTAGAAGGTACTCTGATGTCATTTTTTGCTCGTTTTCCTTAAAATTCTGTATATGACTGGTGAGAAAACTGTGTCCGCTGTTTAAAACCGTTTATCTTGGCTATCGCTCCGAATCAGGTTTATAACTATGTCTAGGCAATGCGAGAGGGCAGTGTTTATGAGAAAGCCATTAGAGGCAACGCTTGCTTCCTTCCTTTAGAAGGATGACAGGAGAGAACTGACTGACTGCCCAACTTAGCCCTTTTCCTTGAATGCACTTTTTCTCAGTGCATTGTTTCAGTGGTGGGCTTTCGCCTGTTCTGCACGGCCGTGTAGTGGGTGGAGTGATTTATGCCTGACCCTTCAAGCTATTAGCTATGGCTGCAATGAAAGTAACTGTGGGATATGTAAGATTTGCCAACTACAAAGCCTACACCCTAAGAGCAAGGCCCAGAAACCTCTTATAAAAACAGCACTTGTGGCACAAATGGAGGACAGTTTGAAACTGCACGCATCGGGTACTTACCATGGAGCACTGTATACAAAGTGACTGGGTGCTAAAGGGGTTGATAAAATGTGCTAGAGAAAGACTTTTCAGGACCATGGCCAGAGCAGGCTGGATCTGCATTATCTCACCACCTGCCCAGTGGTACAGTGGTCTGAGTCAGTGTGGGCAGGTGAAATGGGCAAGTTGACTATTTGGGGCTGGAAACCCTTCTGCATGAGGCTAGGCACAGAGTGGGGCTTTGTAACCTCACGGAGTGCTCTGAAACAGTGTCTTCAACCCTTGATTGGATAAATGAGCTTTGAGGTTGCAAAGATTTTGCTAACAGTAAAAAGATTCTGAATTTGCAACGGTCACCAACTAGTTCAAAATACCATGCACAGTGACTCGCAGGGGTTCCTGACGGTGGTCCCTGGGGTGCATGGGGCTACCTCACTGCACACCATTGTACCACAAACACTGTCTGAAACGCTGGGGGCTTTTCATTGGATGGGTACATTGAGTTTTCTGTTCTCTTTCCTTCTTTGATTTTGTTTTTGGGACAGCATTTCTCCATGTAGACCTGGCTCTCCTGAAACTCACTGTGTATACCAGTCTGAGATACAACTCACAGGTCCACCCCGTCTCTGGAGGGCTAGAGTTAGAGAGATGTGCCGCCATGTCTGCCTCAGAATGTATGATTTAAAAAAATTACTGTTTTAGTCGTTGGTTGAGTTCGACAATAAGAACAATGGAATCCCTGAGTGAAATGTGGCTGAGGATTGGGCAGAGTTTCCAGTAATTGAGAGAACAGCCCTTTCATGCTGTTCGCCGTGACCAGGCCATTTTGGTTTTGACTACAATTCTTATTTGCCTGACCTATTGATTCCCCCAAACAACTGCCCATTAGGGAGGTCTGCTAGCGACCTGGGACTCTCCATCCCAGCAGATACTCTACCTCCCTGGCTCCCTGTGGCGTGGCTCTCCTTCCCCTCTCCTTGTTCTGTCCTGTAAGCACCTGGTCCATAGCAGGATCTGAGTCTTACACTAGGGCCCTTCTGCAGGTTACCCTGGAAACATGGCCTGGTCTGTGTGGTCCTCAGTTTGCTCAGCTCTTTGTCTGCTTTGCTAATAAATATCATGTATCTGTGTGAAGCACCATATGTGGCATCCACAATTATAAATATAAAAATATCAATCAGCCCTGAAAATCTGTCTTAAATATATATCTGGTCACTGTCCATCTCATTAGTATTTGAATTTGCTCTCCACTTTAACAAATGGTAAAATCACACACACACACACACGCACACACACACACACACGCACACACACTCAAGTAATTATCTGAAATTAATTTCTTCTGAAGTTATCACAGATATTTGATTTGCATGCCTGGTTTATATACATATACAGCTGTTGTTTTACAAAAATTTCATGGGCAGAGCCTAAGGCTAAAAGTGGTCATAAAAGCCAATGTGCTACATTCTGTAGATGGACGTGTGAAAACAAAGGAACAGAAAGGATTCTGGGAATCTTCACTGTTCGATTAGACAATTTTTCACGACCTACTTGCCAAACATTATTAACTGTCAAAAAGTCGGAGTAAGAGGACCAACACAATACTAAATACCTTACTACCACAAGCCTTTCTGGAATCTGTATTTTTTTACCTCAAGTATTTCCATATCAATTGTAATGAATAATTTGGTGTGTTTTCTTAGAGAAATATGTAAATTACCGTGTAATCACAATATTGCAGCAAACAAGATAAATGCAAGAATGATCACCTAAACATCTAATTAGTTTTTCTACACAGTCAGATTTATGCTAGAGACACTAATTGCGCCTAACATTTTAATGAAGGTTTCAACACTGCATAAATAAGACTGACAAACTACAAACAATTTCCATTTATTTTCCCTTTTCCCTTGCTCAAAAACAATTTGCCTTTGTAAAAGTAGCAAACACCTGCTAGGCAAGATAGGCTGATGGCTCGGCGCTCTCCATTTACACTGAGCATAGGGAAGAGGACACTAGAGGGTGGACTTTAGGGAGGTGGTGTAAGGGCAAGGCTTAATGTGTTCAAGTTTCACTTCTGAATGGGACAACTAGGGTATCTGAATACTCTCTCATCCCTTCAAGTTGGACATAAAATTGCGAGTGAAAGGGAGACTTACAAAATAGGATAAGTTTCAGCGAATAATTGTATCGTCACTTTTGGAAATGACTGAGTTTGAAATATTTGGGCTACAGTAGTCTAAACCAAGGGCTCTGTGGAGACATGTTAGGGACCTATTCCGAGCTACCCATAATACAGAAGAGCTAAGCCGCATGGGCAGGTCGCTTGTCTGGCTACGGGATCAACGCTCAGGAAGGCAGGATCACCCACCCTTCAGGAGATGAGCCCTCTTTAAAGGATGATAAAGACAGAGGTGGAATAATTAACCATTTAATGGGATAATGTACCTTTCCTTCCAAGCATGCCCACTCCCGAATACCCTGAGACTGCCCATCCCCCTTGGGTGACCTTCATGGTGGCTTAACTCAAACATAACAGCTTTTTTTCCTTCTTTTTTAAAATTCTCGTTCACAAAGCTGCTGAGATTTACAGCTTGTACGTCTTGCAGCTTTTCTTCCAAACTCTAATAAAACTGTTTCTAAGTTCCCGATTGAGCATTTCTTAAATCCTTTCATTAACGAAATGGTGAACCTCAAGAGGAACTCTAATTTCCCAGGTAACAGGTGACAACGGCGTGGAACTCCCCAACGTTTCCAGTAAGTAATATTTGGCATGATTATGTTTTGTGAATGCTAAGGATGCCAACCTGGTGGTTCAGTAGCCGGGGGTTCCGGAGTGCTGGCTCTCACTGGCTCTGTCGTCAGCGGTGTGAGACGGTTGGCGGCCATGGCTACGTCGTCTTCACTCCTGCTATTTCCTGAGGAACTCCCTTTATTGAAAGAGATATTTCCACTCTATTATTTTACTGATATTTACACAAAGTTGTTTTTGGGTGGTGGTATTAATTGTGTATATTTTTCATTCAGTTGTTTAAAAGCAAATGAGAAGCATTATAGTTCACGGCCATTTTTTTTTTTAAATAGTTGAATGTTTTATGAGAAACTCTGTTGTATTTTTGTAGTAGAGCTTTACCTTAAAGTACTATAATATTTGCACGGGGACATTTTAGATTTAACTTTTATAGTTATATAATAAAAAGAATTCCAAAACTCATATAATTTTAAAGGGATCTTATAGTTTTCTTGGATTTCATAGAAGAACTGCACTATAATTCTTTTCAAACAAGCTCTTTCCTTTATCACTCTGAGAAGACAGATATGAACATTATCACGGAATTAGTTCTTCTCCCTGCCCTTAATAAAAATAACATAAAACCTGGCAGATTGAATCTTAAAAATTGGGGAAATAGTGCTAACAGATTTATTCATGACATCCCTGGGCTGTATTCAAGATAGACTCGTAATATATATATGTCTATAAATCTACATAAACATGCCTCCGATCCCATCTTTAAAGGGATAACTTTCTTACATTTATCTAATGCTTAGGTGTGGAAGTGTTTATGTTTGAAACTGTATCACATCGTGTGCAAAGAATCCAAAGGAAGACACAGCAGTGTAACAAGAGTCCTGAAAGGGCCTGCTTTGAAAGAAAGGATATACATTAAATCTGAAAGGTGATAATAAAGCCGGCTTTAGGGAAGGACTTGAGGCAGGAATTTCCTGGTTCACACTGGGTCCTTTCTAAGAGAAACAGCAGCAGCAGTCTAAGCTGCCTTCAGCCTGCCAATGGAGGGAGGGAGGGGCTGGCATTTCTGTGTGGCTGTCTACAGACTCTGGAGCAATAATTCTGCAGAACATTTCATTTCCATAATCCCTGCAGAACAGACATTTATATTTTAAATGAATCGGCTGATAATCCTTTGAAATTTACAACCTGCAGAGAGATCCCACTGCCCCGAATGAGACACTGATGGGAGATAGGATTGAAACCGTGCCGTACCACAGCGCGCCTCGGTCCTGTTTCCACTGCTGCTCCTTAGGCCCAGTCCTCTTCTGCTGCTACCCTTATCTGCTGACGGGTCTCGAGGGGGATGTGGATACGGAGTAGGGAGACTGGCTGGTGCATTTCCATATCAAAGAACAAAAGCCAGAACACAAAGTACTATATTGATTGAAATAATACAATAAATATATTTATCACCATACTGAGAATACTCATGTATCATTTTGAAATAATTTCAGTCTATATAAAAGACACAACTTAGTCCTTTACAGGAAATAGGGGTTCATTCCTATTTCAACAGTGGAATTTCTATATGGGTGATAAATTTCACCCAAAGATCAAGATTTATAATATTTATAGAGGCTATAAGAAGTGTGATTCATGTTACTCATATAATACGGTATGTTAAAAAGTATAAAAAATGAAATTGATAGAAATTTCCTTTTTCTGTAAAAAGGAAGTCTAATGGAGTAAGGAGTTTTCCAAGGAAATATGGTAAAAGAATTCTGAAATATAATTTGGTATTTAAATAATAATCATAGCAGCTACTATTTACTAAGTCCTTCCTTTCTTAGAGCAACGTCTTATATGGAACTGGTTCTTGTCATTGGCTCCTCACCACGACTTTGAGGCACCACCAGAGCCAGGGCCTGGCATAAATGCCTGACTTTTTCTAAAGAGGAAGAAACTGAGGAGCCAAGGGTGAAGAACTTTGAGTCAGGCTTCCGAGAGTCATTGGAGAACCGGGACTTCATGTCTGTGATACTCATTTCCTCCGGCCGAGTGCCATTCCCACGGGCAATACTGTCTATCATGGCTGTCATTAGTTTCTAACTCAAGTAAACTTAACTCAAATGTCTTCCTCTCCTCATTCACTAAAGTCAGGTTGAAAAGGACAGACCATTATAAAACAACCTTAAGTCTTGCGTTCTGTCCTCAACTTTTCTAATAGATTCAAGCTGCAAAGTGCTTTATTTCTGTGTTAGACTTGAACTCTCAATCTGACATGAGACCAGTCTTCCTACAGAGCTGCTTAATTTTTGTTCTTATTTTTGTTTTTTTTTTTTTTTTTTTTTTACAACAATGAGAGAAAATAAACAGTACTCTGCAAACAGAAACAGGAATCAGAAAATAAGCATGGAGTTTCCAAATGATGATGCTAATGAGATACTATTTTACTTTGGCATCATTGTCAGAAAGCAAAACCAGGACACTGTAGCTATGTAAGATCAACAATAAACAAAAGGACAGAGAAGACAAACCCTCCAAAGGTATTTCGACAGTCACTCCCCTTCTCAGTGTTAAATGGTCATTTTCTGGACTTAGGGTTCCATTTTGAACCCTACTTGATTCGTCTCAGTAAAAACCTTGCTCACTTCTTTCTGCTGACCCTTACTTTCTAGTGACTCCTTCTTACCAGGCAGAGGCGTGGTCTGCTTCACAGGGTGAGAACTTCCTTTCTCTCCTTGCTGTTCAGACGGAGGTATCAGCAAGGCTGATGCGTCTGCACTGTTAACATGCTTCTCTTCTGTAGGCTGCTGGCACGACTGGTTATTTTTGTACCCAATGGATCTCACTGTCTGTAAGGAAGGGAATAATATGTATGTTTAATGATACAGGAATTTCATTTATTTTTAATAAAATCTATCTAGTCAAAAACTTGAACAAATAAGCTAGGAAAAAAAAAAACCCAGAGGGACCGTCTCTAAAAGGTGATGGGAAGGGAACTTAGAGAATCCTAAAAATGGAAGGACATAGACAACATGCCACAGAGTGGCAGGCAGGCAGGTTTCCTGGACACAAATTAAAATACCCTGTGGGCTATGCCTGCCTACAACAGGTAGAGCTGAGTAAGAACCACCCGACACATCAAAGAACTGAAGAAATTTAAAAATAAAAGCAGACCACTTGAGAATATGTGGATTGTATGATTGGATCCAACCATTTTTTTGGACAGAGATGGCAAAATATGTTCACAAAGATTTGCCTGGTTTCTGGTTTCCATCGTGCCAGGAGCTAACCCGGTGCCATAGCTCTCCACATCCAAATCCCGCCTGGAGAGAGCTGGTCTCCTAGGAGTGCTGACACACATAAGACCACAGGCTCACAGGAGGGACAAGCTACAGTCAGAGGCAGCAGGACCAGCTAACACCAGAGATAACCAGATGGCGGGAGGCAGACACAAGAACATAAGCAACAGAAACCAAGGCTACTCGGTATCATCAGAACCCAGTTCTCCCACCACAGCAAGTCCTGGGTACCCCAACACACTGGAAAAGCAAGATTCTGATTTAAAAATCGCATCTCATGATGATGACAGAGGAATTTAAGAAGGACATAAATAACTCCCTTAAAGAAGTACAGGGCAGCCCAGGTAAACAGGTAGAAGCCCTTAAAGAGGAAACACAAAAGTCCCTTAAAGAATTAAAGGAAAACATAACCGAACAGGTGAAGGAATTGAACAAAACCATCCAGGATCTAAAAAGGGAACAGAAACAATAAAGAAATCACAAAGGGTAACAAAGCTGGAGATAGAAAACCTAGGGAAGGTATCAGGAGTCATAGATGCAAGCATCACCAACAGAATATAAGAGGTAGAAGAGAGAATCTCAGGTGTAGAAGATACCATAGAAAACATTGACACAACAGTCAAAGAAAATACAAAAAGAAAAAAGCTCCTAACTCAAAACATTCAAGAAATCCAGGAAACAATGAAAAGACCGAACCTAAAAATAATAGTATAGAAGAGAGTGAAGATTCCCTGCTCAAAGGGCCAGCAAACATCTCCAGCAAAATTAGAGAAGAAAACTTACCTAACATAAAGAGATGTCCATAAAGACACAAGAAGCCCACAGATCACCAAACAGATGGGACCAGAAAAGAAATTCCTCCTGTCACATAATAAATAAAACTCCAAAAGCATAGAACAAAGAAAGAATATTGAAAGCGGTAAGGGAAAAAGGTCAAGTAACATATAAAGGCAGACCCATCAGAATTACAGCAGACTTCTCGACAGAGACCCTAAAAGCCAGAAGGTCTTGGGCAGATGTCATTGGATTGAGTGCAGGGATCCCAGTGGAGGAGTTAGAGAAAGGACTGAAGGAGCTGAAGGGGTTTGCAACCCCATAGGAAGAACAACAATATCAACCAACCAATCCCCTCCAAAGCTCTCAGGGACTAAACCACCAACCAAAGAGTACACATGGGGGTACCCATGGTACCCACTGGATATGTAGCAGAGGACGGCTTATTGGGCATCACTGGGAGGGGAGCCCCTTGGTCCTGTGGATGCCCAGGGTAGGGGACTGCTAAGGCACTGAGGCAGGAGTGGATTGGTGGGGGAAGGAGCACACTCATAGAGGCCGGAAGAGGGAGAGGGGAGAGGAGAGAGGGGATAGGGGGTTTGTGGAGGGGAAACTGGGAAGGGGGATAACATTTGAAATGTCAACACATAAAATAACCAATAAACAATGTAAGAAATAAAAAATGTAAGATTTGCCTGTAACAACCTGTTTAGTAAAAGGACTACAAAAGTTTTTCAATTATGTTGACATGACAGAAAAAATTTTTGAAGTCTTTTTAGATCCAAAATTCCTGTTGAAAAATTATAAGCCTACTTCAGGCACATAGTTAGCTTCTCCCTTCCTTCCTTCCTTCCTTCCTTCCTTCCTTCCTTCCTTCCTTCCTTCCTTCCTTCCCACAACCCACGCGTCTGTTATTACCTCCTGCCCCTGTTTAGATAAGGTTTTCAAACCTTCTGCCCACCTCAGCGGATAGCCTTAGGTTATTCCGTCTGCCAGAGGGTGGAGGTGGTCCAAGAACCCTGGACCCAAAGGCAATGTGGCAGACATCTTGACTTTTACTGCTCCGGACACTGCCTGCTCTGCTGCTGATGAACTGGTCTGTCAAAGAAATACAGCCTGTTAGCGGGAAGTAACGGACGCCATGTCAGCAGTACGTCTTCAGGTTCTGTTTCGATGCCAACATCAAAATGCAAATAGTGTGTCAGATATATAGAATCTATAGGGTGTTTCTTATCAGGCAAGAAAACAAAGGATTATGAGAGAAATTTTAGAAACTCGGAAGGGGCTGGCACACCTTAGATTCCATTTCCCAAACTCAGTCACGCCGCCCGCGTACCTGCAGAATAGGCTTAAAGAGGTAATTTATCTGTATGCCAAGTAGAAAAGGCGACAGGAAACACTTGCTATGCTCGAAGTAGCCCTGGTTTGTTTACTTTCTCCCTGAAACCTTCGTGGTTCCTCCACTGCCCACACATTAAAATATGCTGTTAGCGTCCTAAGGCTTTCCACAGGGCCCCAGCCTCTCCGTCCAGTGGGTCGAGTCCCTAGTGTCTTCCTGAGCTTGCCTGCCCTTTCTGCCTTCCTCCTCACTGAGACGGTCCCTTCCTTCTGCCTAGCGCATCCCACACTTGCTGGTCTTGAGCCCTCGCTTCATTCCCGCTGCTTCCATGAGCTGCTTCTCTTGGATCACATCCCTCGAGACTCCTCAGGAGGAAACACCGTATCTGCCATTTGTATGACTGATAGTCTTTAGAAAAATGCCTGAGAAACATACAATTCAATATTTGTTTAGTTGTGGTGAATTATTTTATTTAAATTGCTTACCTAAAAAGAAAACAATACATATTTTGATGTTCCATTAAATTAATTCTATCTAAATTATTTCCCTAAGGCAAAATGTTTTTAGTATCTTAATAAAACAGTCTGTCTATAGTAATTCTCAAATAATGGTGAGTATACAAATTACCCAAGATATTCTCGTGACTGTTCCAGTGTTCTGTACTTTCTCCAGAATGCAGCCAGAGGTCTTACAGAAAGGGAAGTGAATCATCTCCTTCATTTTCCTTCACTTCAGCACCTCAATGGTTACCCAGTTGTTTTGAAATCTCCTGCCTCCTGTAAACACCTGCCCTGATATTTCCTTCCATCCTACCCCTTGGGCCCTGCTCTCTCCACTCTATGGCTTTACAGTTCTTCCTCCAAGGTGTCACTGCACGTCATCCCTGGGGTGAGGAAACGCTTACTTCTTCTCTGTCTTAATGTCTGAGTTATCATTTTTTCAGACATGTCTCTGTGTCTTTCTCATGAAGACGAGATTCCCCTCATCAGAGAACTTTCTGGAAATTCACGTTTATATATCTCTACGGCATTTCCTGTAGTGCTCCACTGGATTAAAAAGTCAGTGGTGGCCTTCTTTAGACACCTTGACATGGAGTGAGCATCTAATATATTCTTGCTAAGGCAAATGAATGCATCATACTGAATACAAAAGGAAGCTGGATTAAAACCTCAGATGTTTCTAATTATGACCACAACAACAATGACAACAACGAAACAACGACAGCAACATATCCACCTGGGGTATTCTTGTGTGAATCAATGAGGAGGATGTGAAGGTTAGGGTGGAAAGGTTACAGTTACCCTGAGTGGCTAGGCTCTGAATGCCAGTAGGGCTTTCACAACAGTCTCATGCCTGTTGGGTGACATTCAGAACTTCCTACTATTAAACAGACACACCTCCCCCACTTGCTTCTGTGTTTTTCCATTTACTATAAATGTTCATCTGAACCAACAGGACATAGTTTCTCAGGTTGAAAGTAGAAAAAAGAACTGTACTCCAATTCCAGGCTATTTGTGAAATCTATTACGGTTATCATCTGTAGTTTTGATGATCAAGTAGAATGCTTACTAGATGACAGAGTACTGAGAGGCTCTGTAGGATGCAGTGAGGGCCTATGGAGGATGGAACCGCATGGGCAGAGCCCTTCCTTCTCTGCCCTGAGAGCTGTCCAGGTCCAGGTCATCTTTCTCTTCAGATTCCTCACGAGGCTGATGTCCTCGTTTTGTTTTGTCCTTACACTCATCATCTAAATTCTCTTTCCTTCGAACCAGTTTAAGTTCTTTGCTGTGAAAGACCATTCATTTTGTACTCTGTGTGCCTGTCTGCCAAGCACATGGGAGAAAATGATTAAATTTCACCAAAATTACAGACATAATGTAAGATTAATACAGGGCTTGGGCTTGGAGAGTTTAGCAATCACATTGATGAAGTCCCATCCTCAATATTAAGAAAGAACCCATCAACTGCTCAACTTACACTTAGAACTTTCTAAATTGAAATATTTTATTTTTCTGAGAATTTTACACATGCCTCCTTCCTCCAACTACTACCATGGCCACACCCACTTCCATTCAAATTCATGATCTCTTCAATTACTGGTACATATATACACATTTACTTATATACATAACACATACATGCACACATACACGACGGGTGTACATGCATGCGTGTATAAAACCTACCGAGTGTATTGAGCATGGCATGTGTTTAGGGCTGCCCTGGGATTAGCTAACATCAGGGAGCTTGTCCCCAGGAGAAAACCAATTCTTATCTCAGCAGCCGCTGACTGCCTGTGGCTCATTATCTAGGAGTGAGACCTGTGAGATTTCCCCCATCCACACTGGCCATTATGCAGGGCTTTTTTGGACAATCATATTGTTGAAAATTTATGGGCATAGCTTCCCCATCATGTCTGGAGGACATTGTCTAACAGCAAGGCACCCTGGTCCCGTGGCTCTTGCAACGTCCATACCCTCTGTTTCCTGAGGCGTCAGTGTGGGGGGATGTATTACAGACTTATCAATTTGGGCCAGTACTTCATGATCATTTTTTTTTATTGTATTTTCTTCACTTGTGGGTCTCTAATGGTCTGTACCTGTTGCAGCCAGGTTGGACGACTGATTACTTCCCTCTCTTGGATGCCCTCATAGCACCTTCTGATACTGAGAACTAGACATCGGGGGTGTGGGGGGAGGGCAGCTTTCAAGTGAGTCCTAGATTGAATCTCTCTAGTCCTGTGTCTGCAGAGTGTGGCGCCTTCACTTTCTGGGAGGCACACAAGGGCAATGGCAATAGACTATCTTGTTTTATGCAGTCTTTTGAACTCTCTCAGAGGCAATGACTCAGAAGGTTTCTTAATGCCTGGTACTGGGTTTTTTTGTTAGGTAGTCTATGGCTCATGTTGGGAGTATTATCACCTCAACTAGTGCGGATTCCCTGAAACTCTGTTTTCTCTCTCTCTCTCTCTCTCTCTCTCTCTCTCTCTCTCTCTCTCTCTCTCTCTCTCTCTGGCTTTATCAAATATCCTTAGTTATTTATTCCTTTTATATTATCCTGCCTCTCCGGCTCCTGAGTTAAAAGTGATCCCTTTGCATCTATGTCTTCTATAGTTCTCTGATTCTTCAAGGAGTCTTTCACCCAGTGATGGACGTGCAGTGAGTATTAAAGATACAGGTAAACCAGAAATGCTGTCATATCCTAAATCACCAGTGTCATGAGAGTCTACCAGAGATGAGCCCTTAGATAAAGTTTATAGCCATTTAAAGTCTTTATTCTAGACAGCTAATACCACACCCAAGTGTTTGGGGGCAGGGAGAACTGAGTGGCCCTGAGTTTTCTAGAACCCAGAGTTATTAAAGGCAGAAACCATGTCCTGGGACCTTACTTGGTTGCCACAGGGGGTTTTTGCAAAAGTAAGTCATTTGAAGCAATCTGTTTTACCAGAAGCTCAGAAAAACAGTTAGCTGGAAGGGGAGGATTGAATAAAAGGCAGTTTAGCAAAAGGTAAGATTAGTTAGCTGGGACATCCTGGCCTTGGCTCCTAGAACAGAGTTGGGCAATTTTCATGGGACTCCCCATCAAGCAAATTCTAGTTAAGCCTGAAATGGCCTCAGCAGGAGTACAAGATGGAGGAACCTTTGCACTGTCTTACACTATCCAGATAATATACTGGATTTTAGGAAAGGACCTGTTGTCGGGGTTACAGAATAAGCCACCACCAATATATTTAAATTTAAGTCTATTTATAAAAAAGTTTACATTTTTGCCCATAAAAGTGTACAAATACTCCATTATTTAAGGTAAGTTTATGATTGATACTACAACGAACATACCAGTTTCGCAAATCCTTCTCTGTCTTAATAATTCACTGCTTAGAATCATATTAGCTGTCAAAGTTAATTCTCCATTAACGTGCATTACATTATGCATTCGTTTGGCTAGGCTCCTAATTAAATCCTACAAGGCTAAGCAATTTAGGTTTTTGGTTTCTAAAATAAGAAGTAGAAGGGACTAAGCTTTTTTTTTTAACAAGAAAAATCTTAATAGAAGAAAACTATAAGCAGAAATGCGTGTGCTCTGAATTTTAAAAGTAGCTATTTTAAAGGCTGACATCAATCTGCATAAAAGTGAGGTTAAATATCAAGATTAGATTAAAATCCTGCTCGAGGCATTTCATTTTCTTGAGTTTGTAGAAAGTGAACTTGATAGAGGTCAGGGATTTACCATTAATTATTTTGCTATTTTACTGATGGGTGCATGCCTTTGTAGTTAAGATCGTAAAACCTGAGGCTGTACTCTCTAATTGTCTTTTATAGAAATAAACATTCTTTTTTTTTTTTGTCTCAAGATACAATGTTCTAATTATTATCATCATTTAAGCTTGCAAGGTTTTCAAAGCTTAGCCAGCCAGACCTGCTACATTTCAGTCCTCACACTAGGGTCATGCCTAACGCTTTCACCTAACAGTGAACTTGGTGTCAGGGTCCAGGTTTTCGGTTGATTTTTATTTTAGCGTATTGTGTTGTTTGACAGCACATACAAAACATGAACAAAAGTTGATTCTAGTACGGCAATATTATTTTGGACGAGGCATCTGACCTTTTAAAGCCTTATCGTCTTCATTGACAAGATTGGGATAACAATGTAATTAAGTCCTGGCATTTTCTGCTAAGACTGTATGAAACCAGACACGTTACATGCTTACATTATGTCTCGGAGGGAGTGGATGGCTAGTAAACAGGTTGTTAATACCTTTCCACCTTGAATAACATTTAAAGCTTACAGACTCTGTTCACACTCCCTTATTCCTTTCTTCATTCATTCCTGAGCAGTGACTGGGTGCTGCCTGGCTGGCGCTGACTGAGACAGGGAGTAAGAGGCAACACTACCTCATCCAATGAGCCTGTACCCTCCTGGGTACAGTGGTGACAAATCAATGATTATGATTATAGCAAGGATTACAAGGAAAAAAAATATAAATGGTTCTACTTTGCTCAACAGGGCTTGGTGTCTAATCTCTGGGGCCAAGGAATTCTCACTTAGACCTAAAGGATGATGGATACCTATACGGTTCTAAGTCCTCCGCTATGTGTGATGTTCTCATTCTTTGTACACGGATGAAGAAATTAGGCTATGCCCATGGTTTGAGCAGGGGCTCAAAACCACATTTCTATTCATTTGCCTTTTAAAAAAGTTACATGATGTTGTCTTCATTTAATATACATTAGAGGGGACCACATGCGATCCTTCCCATATGCAATATTTGTTTTCTATGCAATTTTATAAAGCCATCTAAGTATAAACACATTATCTCAAAAATGCATGATTAATGACTCTATTGATCGGAACCAAAACTTCATGAATATTATAACCCAATGCATGTCAAGAGGTTAATGAGGTCTATGAGGAACTAAGCAGCTGACATATGACTTTAATGTCTTATTTCAAAGGTAGGGGAGTTGGGGGTCGGGGCGCGGAAGATAAGAGAAGGCTTTAGTGCCTGGTAGGTAAGGCATTCCAAAAGGTACTTGTGGGCTGTGGGGTAACTGGCTAATTTGAGTCAATGCCCAGTGTGTGGTATTCAATTGAACGCTGTTTTCTGACTGTTGGAGAACTGTCAGTCTACAAGCCATGGAAACATGATGAAAAGAAAAGCAGAGAGGTAAATGCCTCAAGCGGGAAAGGCTCTGGGAGATTATAATCCCTCTTCAACTTCTGCAAATAATTAAAACCAGTATGTAGCCTTCTCTCATTAATAGAAAAGTTTGTGACACTTTTTAAAGGCAATAAAATAATATTAACAACTGCAAATAGATTGTATCTTTCTGTGCTGACCTCAGATAGTGTGCGAAGCTTGGCCAGCTCCACAAGATACAAGGATACAAGTGTGCAGGATATAGTTTTCTCTACAAGGTCTTGATTTATTGACAAAGAATAATTAGCCTAGTTTTATTCCTTATGCTTATGAGAAAAAAACTAATTTTAAGAGACATGGTTTTATTTTGAGAAAGCGTTCTATTCTGAATAAGAAACATTGTTTATTTTGTCCAGGATTTGGGTTGGAAATAGGGCATTTCCCCATAAATCAAGCAGGCTTCTGGGAAATAATCTTCAAGATACCGAGGGGGGATTGTGGAGGGAGTCAGTAGTGAAGGTGCACCTCCAACGCCAGCCTTCTGCTCGTGTGCCAGCTCGGCCACTCGCTCTCTTCATCTGTGACAGGCCAGTTTCCTCGTCTGTGAGTGTCATTTCGACGGTGTTGCCACAGTAGGCTGCGTGAGAATTAAAGTGCAACAGCTGTGCCTGCGCTGTAGATCGTGGAACACGGCGACAGCTCACTAAATGCTAGCTTTGGGTATGACCATGATTAATTGTTTGTAAATAACCTGTGTTCAAGTCATCTGGGTAGCATCATTTTGTATATTCATTTGATCACTCCCGGGCTCCTGGTAAGTATTTGTATTAAGGTGCTAAGTACTAAGTTAGTTTCTAGGAAACACAACCATAAATGGGTCCCTGTAGTGTACCCCCCTTGCAACATCTGTCCATCTGTCTGTCTATCTATCATGTGTGTGTGTGAAGGTGCAAATAAGTTGAATAATGGAGGAGTCAGAGCCCCAACCAGCCATCTCTTTTTACCCAGTGAAGCTTCCAGTACTGAGTTTGGATTACATCTAATTGAGTTGTTGGCCAAAAAGGACCAAATGGCAACCCCAAAACAATGCAGGCTGTTGCCACGACTACAGGTTGCTCTCCACAAATTGACGGCAGGGCTCCATTGTTGAAGACAAGACCTACACACTGAAGATGGAGATGTCAAGCTGGTGCCTCTAGAGAGACTTCCCCTCTACTTTACAGTATCTTTGGTACAGGAAATTACTCTACATGCTCTCAAAAGAGAAACATAAAGACCAAGCCAGCCACAAATCCTTTATCTACAATGGTGTACTGCCTCAAGGTTTGCTATGGCAATTGTGATACAAAGCTTATGGGAGTAACCAAACAATAATTGATTTGACTTAATACCCACTCCTTGAGATGAGATCCATACCCGATACTCCTTGGGTTACTAACAAAGACTAAATAGCCCAGGCATCTAGGGCAAAACCAAATAATATTGATCTAAAAGAAAAAAAAAGTAATGATTAAATGACTCCCAATGATATTCTGCTATATTCATAGTTCAGTGTCTTATTCAGCTATCAGCACAGAAGCTTCCTCCTGCAGCAGATGGGAACAAATATAGAGACCCACAGCCAGACACTGCACAGAGAGTGAGAGTCCATGGAAGACACAGCTCTAAGTGGGTTGTCACGACCAAATTCCTACCCACAGAACCAGAGTGTAAATGCCAGAGAGGATGGAGGACACCAGGAGAACAGGGCCCTCTAAATCAACATGAGGGAAGCTCACGTGAACTCAGAGACTGAGACAGCAAGCACTGGGTCTACATGGGCCTGCATCAGGTCCTCTCTGTGTACATCATGGCTTCCAGTACAGTGTGTTTAGGGATTCCTGGGTGTGCAAACAAACGGGCCTCTGATTCCTCTGACTCCTCTGGAGTGCTTTTCCTTTTGTGGGGTTACCTTGTTTACCTTCAATGTAACAGTTTTTGTTTTATCTTATTTTGCTATATCACAAAATGAATGAATGAAAACCTAGCCATTAGGATGAAGGTTAACAACTGAAGTGTCACTTATATGTGCTGGGAGAGGGAAAATCAACAGAGCGATATTAGGTATATCAACAACTTCAGGACAGGCTTTGCGTTTAGGTGTAGTTGACCAATATTAATGGACTATACATTTTTTTGGTAGTTTTGTTTCTATTATTTGGTTACAGTTTGGTGAGTTTTTGTTTGTTTTGCTTTATTTTTCTTTTTGTCTTCTAGGTTTCTGGTATTTTGTTGTTGTATTGAGTTTTTCTTTGTTTTTTTTGAGAAAGAACTTAAAGTTGAATAGGTAGGGAAGGGAAGAGGATCTGGAAGGACCTTGGAGAGGGGAAGAAAATGATCAACATATATTTAAATAATATTAATATGTACTATGCAGCACAGGCTGGCTTCAAAGTTAAAGTTCTCCTGCTTCAGTCCCTTGAGTGCTAAGTGTGTCACCAAATTCCAGCTTCCATCGTATCTTATTAGTGAAAATATTAATATTTGGTAAAGAAATATATTTTAATTTAATAGCAATTCTCAGGAATTTTTAAGCTTCATAATATATAAAGAAGAATCTACAAATGTTCAGTAATTGTTCTAACATAATGAATAAGTAACATGAACCATTGATATAGTTAGAAAATTAAAATTCTCTAATACACCGTGTCTTGAGAAAGCCCGTTCTTCCTCCTACCCCTGTCTGCATTAGTTTCTGCTTCCAGAGGTAATCATTACATGTATTTAAAGTTTCCACATATGTCATACCTAGATCACAATGTCTTTTATTCCATCAGTGGGACTATGTTAGGACATTCCATTTTTGAGATCATATTCCAGACCATGACAGACAGAGTACACTGCTCTTTGCACAGCTACACAAAAGCTTACCATATGCTTTTGAACCAGTCCCCAACTGTGCATAAGTGGCTTGCCTTTGGGTCTTGTTATATCAAGCAGTATTGTATCAAATAGCTAAAGGAGAAATGTGCCAGGAATGGGAGCACACACCTGTGATCTCTATGTTTAGGAGGCCAAGGCAGGAGGGTCTATGGAACTTAAACTAAAAAAAGAGATGGAACACAAAGATTGGTACAAGAACAATTACCCATGTATCAAGTGGATTAAGCACAATTTATTAGTTAATGCTATGTGTATTACTGTATAATTTGCATAGAAAAAATTCACTCTATAAATGGTTTATGATAATGTTTTCTATAAAAGACCTCAGAAGCACTGATCAATATCCTTCTAAGGAGTATTTATTTGTATCTGTTTCTGTGTCTGTGTGAAAGAAAGTATGTGCAGATACACATACTGGACGTAAGAAGAGGGCATCAGGTGTTTTCCTCTATCATTCCCAGATATTCCTTTGAGGCAGGGTCACTCCCTGAGTCTGGACTCCTGTTTTCTTGGCTAGGCTAGAAGGTAGCAAGCACTCAAGATCATGATCCTTCTGTCTCCATATTCCTCAGACCTTGTGACTGGTATGCTTAGGGTGCCTGGCTTTGTTCATGGGTGCTGGGATCTAAACTTTGGGTCTCATGTTTGCACAATGACCAATTCTAACTGTCTAGGCATTTCCAGCTTTCAATATCCATTTCAAATTCTTTCTAGACTGAAAAACTTTAATGAAGAAATATGATCAGTTGTGCTGTTTTATTTTATTGAAGATAGGGAAAGAGGATGCATAATTCAAATGTACAAGATGAATTTATTTAAGTTTAACCAGAATTTGATCTGCTTTATGGAGAATCCCATGGAAAATTAATTAGCTCTATTCTAGGAACCCAAGGTCAAGGTGTCCCAGCTAATTTATCTTGGTTCCTGTTAAACTGCCTACTTGTGCAAACTTCTCCCTGTAGCTAACTGCTTATTTTAGCTTCTGTTATACTGCTTGTTTGTGCAAAACCTCCCTCTCCAGCTGCCATGCAAGATAACAAGGTTTAGTTTTGTCTTTAAAAGTCCCCTATATTAAATGGTTGGGGTTATACTTGGGTCCTAAATATCTAAGGATAATATCAGTTAGCTGAAATTAAGACTTTCAGTAGGCTACAGATTGTGCTGGCCTGGTCTTTGGTGGGCTCCCTGTAATATGGCAAAGATTTTATTTTATTATTTAAACCAGCAGGTTTTAATTTCATGATACCAGAGTTGTCAATTCTTGGTGTTATTCCTTGAGCATCCAGAGTCTTTTTCAAAAAGTTCTTGCATATGACTGTTATCTTAAAGTGTTTTCCCACGGTTTCAGAGTTTCTCATCATGTATGAATACCTTTAATCAGCTTGAACTGATTAATGTACGAAGTGTGAGACAAAAATCTAGAATCACCCTGCTACCTCTGAATATCCAGTTTTCCCTGTACCATTTGTTGAAGAGGCTGTCTTTTATCCACTGTATCTTTTGGACATCTTTCCCAAAATAGAGGTGGCTGGAGGTGGGTTTTTGTTTGTTTGTTCATTTGTTTGTTTGTTTTTTTCTTTTTTTCCTTTATTCTATTCTGTTGATCTATATATCTGATTTGGTGCCAGTATTATGCACTTTTTAATAATTATGGCTCCATAGTATAATTTGAAATAAAAAAATTGATACCTCTTTCATTGTTCTTTTTGCTCACGATTGCTTTGGCTATCTGGGGTCTGTTGTGCTTTAATAATGAATTTTAGGATTTGTTTTTTCCTATTTACGTGAAGACTTTCATTGAAATTTTCATAGGGTTTGCGCTGGATCTACAGATTGGTTTTGGCAATTCAGCCATTTTCACAGTATTAGTTCAACTGACCCATGAGTTATAGGTGGTGTCTTGGCTCTTATGACAAAATGTACTCATTTTTTAAAAGATCTATTTATTTATTTATTTTATGTGGGTACACTGTCACTGTCTTCAGACACTCCAGTAGAGGGCATCGGATCCCATTACAGATGGTTGTGAGCCACCATGTGGTTGCTGGGAATTGAACTCCGGACCTCCTCTGGAAGAGTAGTCAGTGCTCTTAATCACTGAGCCATCTCTCCAGTCTAATTTATTTTTATTTTAGGTTCTGTTTCACAGTAGATTTTCGTCATTGGTTTGAGTCTTCCTTTCATAATATGGACTCTAAAGAAGAATGTAATACTTATTTTACCAGTGCAAAAGGCAGCTTACTAATATATCCTTCCTTCCTTCCTTCCTCCCTTCCATCCCTCTTTACCTTCCTCTTTTCCTCCCTCTGTCTTTCTTTTCTCTTTAGATGCAGAGTAACTTCGCTACTCTGAAGTTGTAGTTGGAGGTTGGAGTGCCAGTTTCCTCTTATTTAAAAAGGAAGTGTAAGCCCAGTAAGATACCTGCTGTGAAAAGGTAGGCATTAGGGAAAGCCACCTTCCAATTTTTAATTACTACTTTTGATTTGTGTTTGGTGGGCCACTGTATCTTGTCATTAATGCTGAAAGCTCCATTTCAATAATCAGACCACATTCTCTGGTTCAATTAAACTGGGGTCCTATTAATGAAAGTAAGATTATTCGATTCCCCAGTCCTAAAGTCATTAGCTAATATGAACTGGGAGTTGATAGAGAAAATGGCAGGAATGTGGAGCTTTTTGGAAACAATGGCTTCTTAGGAACAGTGGTTTTATTAATTTCATCCAGTGCTCTTGATTAAGCTATATCACATTAAATAAAACACAGTCTAAAACAGTTAAAAAATTGTTCTTTTTTTGGTTGTGTGAAAATCCACAGGAAGTGGCTATTTCTCTAGAGGCTTTATTGGGCTCTTTTAATATGTGCATTTATGATGAAATATCAAAATTCACATCAGCACCACACATTTGTTTGTCATTGAAAACACTCTTCCTGCACTTTGTGGCAAATTTTAAGAGTAAGCTGCCACCTGAAAGCCAGTGAGCTTATGTTTCTGCTTTTTTATATGTTTTCCCATGGCGCCTTAATAAACACTGCTTGCGTGAAATCTTCCTATTTCTCTCCGTGTCTCGTTCTACATAGTATAGATAGCATGCACATATATTTCACCATTTGCCCCACTGCCAGCAAAAGGTCCCATTCAATGCTGAGGATTATAAAGCAGGTGAGGTTTGCATCATACATTGTCTCTCTGCTTTTCTGTGAGTTTGGAAATGGTGCAATCAAGAGTTAATAATGAAGTGCCCACTGACATACAAACTCCTTTTGTATTGACAAAAGGACAAAAAAGAGGCCGATTTGTTATGGATCTATAACTTCCACAACTGAGAGAGAAAAGACAGGTGGATAAGGAGGTTCCTGCTCCCAACCTTCATCACAAACATCTGTTTCTATTTGACCTTCTTTCAAGTTCTGAGCACGCTCTTGACCATCTCTCTTATCTGAGAAGCCACACATTGCCATTGTTCCCCCAGCTTCCCTCAGAGCCACTGCTTTCTAATGGCCCAGCTTCTGCCATCCTGGACCCTTGTCATTTTATGTCTGATCACTGCAGAGACATGTTAGTTACTCTCCATGGTCTTTTACCTCACCTTGTTTCAAAATTCACCTGGCATCCTGCTGTCAAATTCACTTTCCTAAAACATCCCACCTCTTTACCTGAGGAATGTAAGCTACTCCCACAGTGTGGTTCTAGCAGAGTGTTCAGTCACTCAAGCCATTCCTTTACATGAAGCCTTTGAAAGATAGATTGCTATCTCCTTGCTTTTACTCAATCTTCTGCCCTGACACACTTCTATAAGTCTCTTATTAATTTATTATAAATATATAAATAGACACAGAATACTTCCAGGATCTACTTCTTCCACAGATGGTCTCTCACTATGGCGTTTCCTTATCTTCCTTTGAATTAGCTCCTTATATCTGAGTGCTACTTGAATCACATGACCTTCCCAGGCTGTGATCCAGTATTCTCAGTGATGGCTGCATATAACAATCACTGGAGGATGTTAAAAACAAAACAACCAAATTAACAAAGAGTCTCTCTGAGAGGAGTGCAGATATCAGAAAAAAATATTTTGTGCTGTTAAATGTCGTAATTTAAAAATATCCTACGGGTTCAAATATCTCGGGAGTTGACCTTATATTGGGCTTGATATAAAGTTGTTTCATTGATTTAGTCAACTGGGATTAGGTTTGTACAGATGTAGAACATGGGAAGTCTCATATTTTGTTTAGTTCAGGAGGTATTTAAAAATTTTGGGGGGGAAACTGGGAAAGGGAATAACATTTGAAATGTAAATAAAAAATATCCAATAAAATAAGATGAATTAAAAATATTTGGAGACTATTTAAGATTGAAGGATACATATTCAAGCAGGACAGCACTGTCCACAGCTGAACTGCAGCTCCTTTTTAAACTGGCAATGAACTTGCATCCCGCTGCAGTCCTTCCATTCCCATAGTTCCTTCACAGAGGACAGCATTGCTTGCCTTTCACCGTAGTACTTGAATAAGTGCATTTCAGTAGCGGAGTAACCACTCTATGGAAGAGGGACAACCAGTCTACAGGAAAGCATTGCTTCACGTGTCTCCCTATCTTCTCCTTTCTCTCAGCAGATCACAGTACTGAAGTAGCAAGGGTTTTATGTGGGTCAAATGTTCACATGCCAAGTTCTTCATGGCATAGGTTGTTTGCTGGGCTGGCAGTGACCTGCATTTACAGGCCTGGCCTTGTATATTGACAGTAATGTGGAAGAACAAGGCATAGGGCCATCTTTAGAGAAAGACACCTTAAGGGGGAAGGGTCCACATATCATGCTTATAGGAGCCTCTGTGCATACCTGATTCTGCAGATCTTAGAGGATGACCTCCAAATTTAATTTCAGTTTGGCGAAGTTTTGTCATGTTAAGCAGCTGTGTGACATGTGGAACATCTGTTGCGAGTTGACAGCTTCGTGGAATAATATCTGTGGGTTCATCTATTAAAATGGAATACCACATATTATTCAAAATGAACCTCCATGCCCCAAATGTAAGCCATTGCTGCCAACTGAGCAAACTTTATAATGAAACCAAGTAAAGCAAAACATTTTAGAGTGCAACTTTAGACAACTTATGCAAACTTTTAGCCTTGGTATCTATAGAAAGCATGGCATTTCTTCTGTAAATGGGAAATTAGAAACTGCCTCTGTATGACTTATGGAGAAGAGTCCCACTCAGGCACCATTCTTATGAATGAAAGAGTCAAGTAACATTGGAAATACAAACAAGCTGGGGTGAGAGCTACACAATCTTCTGTACAAGTAGTTGTCAAGAGTGGCCATTGACATGTGCTACTTAACATGGATGCAAGCTAACGCTGATCGTGAGAGAACTAGGTGGCCTGAAGAGATGCAGCCAGAGGACGTGCTGAGGGCAGAGAGAAGCCTAGAGTGGTGCTGGCTGTGAAGCTGCTGCACAAGGATTGTATGGGAACTTGAGCTGAGACTCTCTATAAGCCGAGGATGCTCTGGCAGGCACCACCCTGCTACTACATAGGCATGCAACAACATGGGAACCCAAGAGGCCTTCCATTGGCCAGGAAATGCAAGCTTTCTCGTGCAAGAACCAGAGGACACTGGGGCTAAAAGACATATGAGATCCCACTGGGGAGAATACCCAGCAAACATATACTCAAAAGTAAATACAAAGGACAGAATCTTCTAGACCATCTCAGAGGCCTAGCCACTGAAAGTCCTCAGGAAAGTTTAGGCCCTAGCACAGCAGGATGGGACTGGAGCTGGCAGGCAAGGGGTGGGAGCCAGACAGGTGTGATTTCTTCAGGCTTACACAGAAGTTCCTCTAAACAGGGAAGACACATGGTTTACATTATTTGACTTCTTGAGACTAGTAGTTTTTCACTATTAACAGAGGCTGTTAGAAAAGACAGTGCATGAAATCACATGGGAAGAAACAGTGACAATCTTATAGTGTGACAGAGCAAAGGTTCCTTCACCTCGTCTCAGTTGGAGCCATCTTTGGTTTAGCCTGAAACTGATTTCCCCTTCCCCTCTGCTTTCTATCCCTGCCCTGAAAAGTCCTGTATCAGAGTACTAGAAACTTGGTGTCAGAATGCCCCAGTTAACTGCATGCTTTGGCTTCTGTTAAACTGCTTGCTTGCTTTACTTCCCCTGCAACAGCCAAACATGATGCAGTTTTTCTGTTTTATTTGCCTTTAAAAGCTCCCTGTACAATGCATCTGGGGCTGCTCTGTGAGAACTGTTTCCAGGCAGGCCCAGGCCAGCTTAATACAGACTCTTAATTTGGGCTTTTGTGTTGTCTTTGGGTCTCTACTTCGTAATAATAGTACCTTCTGGTTTTATTTATTTTTTTTAAATCAACATTTTTAAAAGCCTTATTTTATGTGCATGGTTGTATTGTCTGCATGTATGTGTGTCACATGTATTCAGTGACTGTGGAGGCCTAAAGTGGTTGTATAGCCTGGAAGTATAGATGTTTATAAACTACTGTATAGGTGCTGGTCTTAAAAAGCAGCCAGTGCTCTTAACTGTGGGGCCATCTCTCAAGCTCCGGTTGACACTTTTCTGTACTTCAAGGTTTTAGTTGTTTTGTTTTAGCTTGTATTTTACCCAAACAGGCATTCATGACTATCTCTACTTGTTCTAAAGTTAAACTGTAACCATTTTTTATTTTCTCATAGCTCCCACTCATATATTCTATCTCTTATTCATAGTTCACTTTCCCCTTTCCCATCTACCACCACGTGTTTCCTTGTTTTTTTGACAGGGTTTTTCTGTGTAGCTCTGGCTGCCCTGGGAACTGTAGACCAGGTTGGCCTCAAACTTAGGGATCCATCTGCCTTTGCCTCCAGAGTCTTAAGATTAAAGGAATGCATCACCACACCCAGCTCCTTTCCCCTTTAAACTCAAATATTAATAACTTCAGTTCTAAAAAATTAAAAACTAAAAAATAAACAACAGCCTTCCAAATCTATAATCTACATTTTTCTCACTCTGAATCATGTGCCTTAATCTATGAACTTTTTTTGGAATACTAGTGACTCAAGCCAATCTAAGGGCTCTGTCAAGTAACTGGCTATATTTCTGCAGTCAGTTTTCCCTTCAAATAGTGGTGAGGAACATAAACTCAAGTCGAGACAAATTATTAGAAGAATCATATAAAATCAAACGAGGAAGCAAAAACAAAAAGGTGAAAAAGGAAAACTAAAACTGGGGGAGACATCCACACCAAACAAACAAAACATATAACTGAAACACTGGTGGGTACATAAGGTCACACAGGTTCTGCCATTAATCCTTCCATCTTCACATATGTCATTAATAAAGAAACCTAAGAACACTAGATTTAACAGCATTCTCCTCCAACAGAAACCAAAAGTACATTCTCCTCAGCAACTCTAGAAATTTCTCCAAAATTATTCACATTGTGGGCCATAAATCAAGCCTTATCAAACACACACACACACACACACACACACACACACACACACACACACACACACACACACAATGATTCCCCACATCTTGTCATAGTAGACAAAAAATAGAAAGCAATAGATACAGAAACTATACAAATCCATGGTCACTGAAGAAACATGGGGTGGGGGACTAAAAAATTCATAAACCCACATGGAAACAACGGCACAGTAAGTGCAAGGATTGAGATGCCGTGAAGGCCAGCCCAAGAGGAACATTTTTTCAACTGTGGAGAAAAATTAGTGCCAGAAAAAAAACCTTCCAATTAATAAGTAAGCTAAAGAATTGAGCAGACAGTTCTCAAAGGAGTAAATACAAATGCCCAGTAAATAATCTGAAAAAGTGTTCAGCATTGTTAGCTACCAGGAAAATGAAATTAAAATAAAGTACAATAAACGCTGGCAAGGAAGTGCTGTAGAAGAACATTCAAATGCTGCTGATGTCCTGTAATGTCAACTGGGCAGACTCTACAGAAATCAGAATAGTGATGTCTCAAGATACTAGAACTAGAACTGATGTATGACTTGCACAGAGATGCTTGTCCACTTATATTTATTGTTGTACTGCTCACTGCAGCTAAAAAAGAAATAATTTAGATAATTTAGAGCATCAACTGCTGAGTAAATCAGTTAAAGTTTACATTACACACAATGGAATGTCACTCAATGTAAAGAAAACTGAAATCATGACATTTGTAGAAAAATGGATGGAAATGTCAGTCATTGATATGCAGAGAAAGCTGGATCCAGAAAGACTACTGCTATGTTTCCTCTCAAGGAGAAGCTAGATTTAAATCTGTATATATGTTTTTGTTTGTGTGATGGAACTACAAAAGGGGCTATGCAAGGAGGAGAGGAGAGATCTTAAGGGAGGGGACTGGCAGGTAATGGGGTACACAAGGCATTACAACACAAGAGGGCCTTTGGTGGGGAAGGGGAATTAGAGGGTTTGGCAATGGCAGTGGGGAAAGAGGATGGGTAACAACACTGTTTGAAGAAGCCAGACTGAAACCAAGTACTTTGCATACTAGTTTAAAAAAATAAAAATAATAAATGAAGAACTAAAAGGAGCATGAGAATTTTGGTGCTTACTTTCAGGCACTGGGAGGATAAAATTAGAGAACACATTCAATACACAGTATGATCACAGAACTGTGCACTGAGTCAGGCATGCATTTGGCTAACACACATAACACACAACAAGATCACGGAACTGTGATTTGAGTCTGGGCACACACTGGGAAGACTTCGTGTTCAATTAAAAAAGATACTTGTCTTCTTTGTGTTTAATTCCTTTTTAAAGTTAGCTCACGAGCAGTGGTTCTCATTGTGGCCTCTTCATCAGCCTATTTATTCCACTGACTTTTCAATTCCCGAGGTGTAAACTGGGGGAACTGGTTACGTTCAGGCCAGTTCAGGTTCAGAGTGTACAGGGCTCGGTCATGAGATCAATAAGCATAAAGACATTACTGAAAACTAAAATACCCACAGCCATTATTTAAGTTAAGCTTTCTATCCTCGAGTAGTTAACACACACACACACACACACACACACACACACACACACACACACACACACACACACACAGAGCAAACGAAAAGAGTCTCCTGTCAAGTGTCCATCCAGCTTCCTCTAACATTAGCACTTACCTGTGAACGCTTCCAAGGGGAGGTCATCTGTTATAGTTCAAACTGTTCTTTAACTTCATTCATATTTATATGGTTATTTGAATATTTTGGTGAATTTTTTTAACTTGTGTTCTTATCGATTACATTTGATTTTATTTATTTGTATGGTTTTTTAAATTGTAAATATATTTATTAATCCTCTCATTTTAAGAAGCAGATTTAGAAACTGGTATTAATAATCCACAAATCAATTCAATGTATATAGCCATAGTCTTAAAATGGCTATAGAACCACAGTAATTTTATTATTATTTTAAGTATTTGTAGTTCTTTTTTTCTTTCTTTCTTGGTGACAAAGTCTCGTTATGTAACTCTGCGTAGCCTGAAACTTACTGTGTAGACTAGGCTGGCTGCAAACTCCAAGATCCACTTGCCTCTTCCTCCCAAGTATTGGGATATAAGGTGAGCAAAACCATGTCCGGTTTACTTAGTACTTTTAATTTATCTCTATTAGCAACTCAAATATTAGATATTTGGTAATCTGTATGAACAAGTGTTCATAGTTAATGAAAAAGAAAACAACTTAAATTCCTAGGACTTGAAGCATACTCAACACAGTAGTGTTTCTTGTGCTTCAACAACAACAACAAAACTGAAAAATAAGACAACAAAAGTGAACAAAACAAAACACCACACAAGGAAATGTATTTTCAAGATGGTGATGCTATGGGAAAGAATCAAAGAGAAGTCGGATGAAAGTAGTAGACAAAACTCTCCAGGGCACAAAACAAACCCATGCAACATACACAACAGCAAGTGACTCAAAGGAAATGTAAGACGACTTTATGTGGTTCACTTAGGCAACATTTAATTTTACCTTTCACTTCTATGTCTGTCTGTCTGTCTGTCTATCTATCTATCATCATCTATCTATCTATCTATCATCTATCATTTGTATATGTATACACATACACATACACACATTACTCTTCATTATTTCTTGGCTGTTTTAGAATCTAGTGGAAAATTTGAATATGTTGACTATTCGCAAGAAAAATTTAATCCAAACCATCGTTATGAAAGTATAAAGCCCTCACAAGATGAAGACAGAGTAGCATTTGCTAATGTTCTAATCCTGAGGTGGGAAATGAATGATTTAACTCAAACCCCTCAACACTTAGTGGCAATACAGTGGTTTCCAAGAGTCAAAAACCAGGTTTACAAATTGCATTTTTCATCTTCTTATTTCTAACTCATTTATATTTTTTGCTGGCATTTAGAGAGTCAACATGAAGCTGGGTGTGGAGGCACACCCTGTAATCTCAGAACTTAGGAGGATGATGCATACTAGCAACCTGGACTACTCAGTGAGATGCTCAAACCCACACATTAAATAAAACAAACAAACAAACAACAACAACAACAACAAAAACCAGTGTGAAGTAACACAATAAATGAACTCAGAAAACAGAATACATTTGGAAAAAAATAACGAAACTAAATCAGATTCACCTGTTATGCGATATATTTTGAATTCCTTCATGTTTCTCTAACGATACCATTACTATTAAGATTTCATGTTGAAAGAGGCTTAGAACTGTGGAGATCAGAACCTAACTGTGAAACTGTATACTGGATCCCATAAAGAGAAATCAGGAACTCTGTATTAAAGAGTTGTGTGAGCAGAGTAGGATACAAAGCCAGAAGAGGCAACATCGAGCCTGAGTTTATAACTCCCAGGGGTAGTCAGACATCGAACCTGAGTTTATGACTACCAGGGGTAGTCAGACATCAAGCTGAGTTTACGACTACCAGGGGTAGTCAGAAATCCCCGGGGATGGAAGCTCAGTACATTTTCCTTGTTATAGTGAGATGCGGTTTATGATGTAGCCCAGGCTGGCTCTAGATAGGTACAAAAATGCAGGACGATGGTGCTGCAACTCCATACCCAGCCTACATTCTTTGATGGCAGACAATCTATGACAGAACTCCTGTAGGAACATAGATCACCTGGAAGTCTGAGTCTGACTTATCTGCTCTTTTTTTTCCTCTAAGAACTGTTAGAACTTAAATTATTCTCTGAGGGAAATTTCAGGTAGCATCATACAACAAAAACATTACTTAATAAAGGCTAATCATTGTTTAGCTCTGATGTTAAATGTTATTCCTATCTCAGGGTTTGACTTCCAGCTGGTATTTTTTTCTTTAATTTTTATTAAATTGGGTATTTATTATTTACATTTCAAATGTTATTCCGTTTCCCGGATTCCTGTCCATTAGCCCCCAACCCCTCCCTCTCCTCTTCTATATGGGTGTTCCCCTTCCGATCATCCCCCATTAAACCCCACTCCTACCGCCCAACAATCCCCTACACCAGGTGTCCAACCTTGGCAGGACCAAGGGCTTCCCCTTCCACTGGTGCTCTTACTAGGATATTCACTGCTACCTATGAGGTCAGAGTCCAGGGTCAGTCCATGTATAGTCTTTGGGGAGTGGCTTAGTCCCTGGAAGCTCTGGTTGCTTGGCATTGTTGTTCTTATGGGGTCTCAAGCCACTTCAGCTCCTTCAGACCTTTCTCTAATTCCTCCAACTGGGGTCCTATTCTCAATTCAGTGGTTTGCTGCTGGCATTCGCCTATGTATTGGCCGTATTCTGGCTGTGACTCTCAGGAGAGATCTACATCCGGTTCCTGTCAGCCTGCACTTCTTTGCTTCATCCATCTTGTCTAGTTTGGTGGCTGTATATGTGTGGGCCACATGTGGGGCAGGTTCTGAATGGCTGTTCCTTCAGTCTCTGCTAGAAACTTTGCCTCCGTATACCCTCCAAAAAAGGGTATTTTTGTTACCCTTTTAAAGAAGGAGTGAAGCAACCCCATTTTGGTCATCCTTCTTGAGTTTCATGTGTTCTGTGTATCTAGAGTAATTCAAGCATTTGGGCTAATATCCACTTATCAATGAGTGCATATCATGTGTGTTTTTCTGTGATTGGGTTACCTCACTCAGAGTGATATTTTCCAGTTCCATCCATTTGCCTACGAATTTCATAAAGTCATTGTTTTTGATAGCTGAGCAGTACTCCACTGTGTAGATAGATGTATCACATTTTCTGTATTCATTCCTCTGTTGAAGGACATCTGAGTTCTTTCCAGATTCTGGTTATTATAAATAAGGCTGTGATGAACATAGTGGAGCACGTGTCTTTTTTATATGTTGGGGCATCTTTTGGGTATATGCCCAAGAGAGGTATAGCTGGATCCTCAGGCAGTTCAATGTCCAATTTTCTGAGGAACCTCCAGACTGATTTCCAGAATGGTTGTACCAGTCTGCAACCCCAACAACAATGGAGGAATGTTCCTCTTTCTCCACATCCTCACCAGAATCTGCTGTCATCTGAGCTTTTGATCTTAGCCATTCTCACTGGTGTGAGGTGGAATCTCAGGGTTGTTTTGATTTGCATTTCCCTTATGACTAAAGATGTTGAACATTTCTTTAGGTGTTTCTCAGCCATTCGGCATTCCTCAGCTGTGAATTCTTTGTTTAGCTCTAAACCCCATTTTTAATAGGGTTATTTGTCTCCCTGCGGTCTAACTTCATGAGTTCTTTGTATATTTTGGATATTAGCCCTCTGTCAGATGTAGGATTGGTAAAGATCTTTTCCCAATCTGTTGGTTGCCGTTTTGTCCTAACCACAGTGTCCTTTGCCTTACAGAGGCTTTGCAGTTTTATGAGATCCCATTTGTCAATTCTTGATCTTAGAGCATAAGTCACTGTGTTCTGTTCAGGAAATTTTTTCCAGTGCCCATGTGTTCGAGATTCTTCCCCACCTTTTCTTCTATTAGTTTTAGTGTATCTAGTTTGGTGTGGAGGTCTTTGATCCACTTGGACTTGAGCTTTGTACAGTGTGATAAGAATGGATTGATCTGCATTCTTCTACATGCTGACCTCCAGTTGAACCAGCACCATTTGTCTAAAATGCTATCTTTTTTCCATTGGATGGTTTGGCCCTTTTGTCAAAAATCAAGTGACCATAGGTGTGTGAGTTCATTTCTGGGTCTTCAATTCTATTCTATCTGCCTGTCTCTGTACCAATAATATATATATATATATATTACATATATACATATATATATACATGGTCAGGGATGGTGATTCTTCCAGAAGCGCTTTTATTGTTGAGGATAGTTTTAGCTATCCTGGGTTTTTGTTATTCCAAATGAATTTGCAAATTGTTCTATCTCTATGAAGAACTGGATTGGAATTTTGATGGGGATTGCATTGAATCTGTAGATTGCTTTTGGTAGAATGGCCATTTTTACTATATTAATCCTGCCAAACCATAAGCATGGGAGATCTCTCCGTCTTCTGAGGTCTTCTTCAATTTCTTTCTTCAGAGCCTTGAAGTTCTTATTGTACAGATCTTTTACTTGCTTGGTTAAAGTCACACCGAGGTATTTTATATTATTTGGGACTATTATGAAGGGTGTCGTTTCCCTAATTTCTTTCTCGGCCTGTTTATCTTTTGTTTGAGGCTACTGATTTGTTTGAGTTCATTTTATATCTAGCCACTTTGCTGAAGTTGTTTATCAGGCTTAGTAGTTCTCTGGTGGAACTTTTGGGATCACTTAAATATACTATCATATCATCTGCAAAAAGTTATATTTTGACTTCTTCTTTTCCAATCTGTATCCCCTTGACCTCCTTTTGTTGTCTGATTGCTCTGGCTAGAACTTCAAGAACTATATTGAATAAGTAGGAAGAGAGTGGGCAACCTTTTCTAGTCCCTGATTTTAGTGGGATTGCTTCAAGTTTTTCTCCATTTAGTTTAATGTTAGCTACAGGTTTGCTGTATATGACTTTTACTATGTTTAGGTATGGGCTTGAATTCCTGTTCTTCCCAGGACTTATTTCATGAAGGGGTGTTGAATTTTGTCAAATGCTTTCTCAGCATCTAATGAAATGATCATGTGGTTTTGTTCTTTCAGTTTTTTTATATAGTAGATTATGTTGATGGTTTCCCATACATTAAACAATCCCTGCATACCCGGGATGAAGCCTATTAGATCATGGTGGATGATTGTTTCAATGTGTTCTTGAATTCGGTTTGCAAGAATTTTATTGAGTATTTTTGAGTCAATATTCATACGGGAATTTGATCAGAAGTTCTCTTTTATTTGTTGCATCTTGGTGTGGTTCAGATATAAGAGTAATTGTGGCTTCATAGAAGCAATTTGGTAGTGCTCCATCTGTTTCAATTTTGTGGAATAGTTTGGATAGTATTGGTATGAGGTCTTCTATGAAGGTCTGATAGAATTCTGCATTGAACCCATCTAGACCTGGGCTCTTTTGTGTTGGGAGACTTTTAATTACTGCTTCTATTTCTTTAGGAGTTATGGGGTTGTTTAAATGGTTTATCTGTTCCTGATTTAACTTTGGTGCCTGGTATTTGTCTAGAAAATTGTCCATTTCCTCCAGATTTTTGAGTTTTGTTGAATATAGGCTTTTGTAGTAAGATCTGATGATTTTTTTAATTTCCTCTGAATCTGTAGTTATGTCTCCCTTTTCATTTCTGAGCTTGTTAATTTGGACACACTCTCTGTGTCCTTTCGTTAGTCTGGCTAAGGGTTTATCTATCTTGTTGATTTTCTCAAAGAACCAACTTTTGGTTCTGTTGATTCTTTGTGTGATCCTTTTTGTTTCTACTTGGTTGATTTCAGCTCTGAGTTTGATTATTTCCTGCCTTCTACTCCTCCTGGGTGTATTTGCTTCTTTTTCTTTTAGAACTTTTAGGTATGCTGTCAAGCTGCTGACATATGCTCTCTCCTATTTCTTTCTTCAGGTACTCAGAGCTTGAGTTTTCCTCTTAGCACAGCTTCCATTGTGTCCCATAAGTTCGGGTATGTTGTACCTTCATTTTCATTAAATTCTAAGAAGTCTTTAATTTCTTTCTTTATTTCTTCCTTCTCCAAGTTGTCATTGAGTAGAGCATTGTTCAACTTCCATGTATATGTGTGCGTTCTTTCCTTGTTTTATTTGAAGACCAGCCTTAGTCCATTGTGGTCTGACAGGACTCATGGGGTTATTTCTATCTTTCTGTATCTGTTGAGGCCTGTTTTGTGACTGATTATATGGTCGATTTTGTAGAAGGTACCACGAGGTGCTGAGAAGAAGTTATATCCTTTTGTTTTAGGATAGAATGTTCTATAAATTTCCGTTAAGTCCATTTGGTTCATAACTTCTGTTTGTTTCTCTACGTCTCTGTTTAATTTCTGTTTCCATGGTTTGTCCATTGATGAGAATGGCGTGTTGAAAACTCCCACTATTATTGTGTGAGGTGTAATGTGTGCTTTGAGGTTTAGTAAGGTTTCTTTTATGTATATAGGTGCCCTTGTATTTGGAGCATAGATATTTAGGATTGAGAGTTCATCTTGGTGGATTTTTCCTTTGATGAATATGGAGTGTCCTTCCTTATCTTTTTGATGACTTTTGGTTGAAAGTCGATTTTATTCAATATTAGAATGGTTACCTCAGCTTGCTTCTTCAAACCATTTGCTTGGAAATTGTCATTTCCAGCCTTTTACTCTGAAGTAGTGTCTGTCTTTGTCTCTGAGGTGTGTTTCCTGTAGGCAGCAAAATGCCGGGTCCTTTTAAAGTATCCAGTCTGTTAATCTTTGTCTTTTTATTGGGGAATTGAGTCCATTGGTGTTGAGAGGTATTAAGGAATAGTGCTTGTTGCTTCTCGTTTTCTTCGTATTTGGAGGTGGGATTATGTTTGTGTACTTCTCTTTTTTTGGTTTTGTTGCAAGGGTATTACTTTCTTGCCTTTTCTAGGGTGTAGCTTGCCTCCTAGTGTTGGGCTTTGACATTTATTATCCTTTGTAGGGCTGGATTTGTAGAAAGATATTGTGTAAATTTGACTTTGTCATGGAATATCTTAGTTTCTCCCTCGATGTTAATTGATAGTTTTGCTGGATATAGTATCCTGGGCTGGCATTTGTGTTTTCTTAGGGCCTGTATGATATCTAGCCAGGATCTTCTGGCTTTCATAGTCTCTGGTGAGAAGTCTGGTGTAATTCTGATAGGTCTGCCTTTATATGTTACTTGACCTTTTTCCCTTTCTGCTTTTAATATTCTTTCTTTATTTTGTGCGTTTGGTGTTTTGACTATTATGTGACGGGAGGTGTTTCTTTTCTGGTCCAATCTGTTTGGAGTTCTGTAGGCTTCTTGTATGTTTTTTTGGGCATCTCTTTCTTTAGGTTATGGAAGTTTTCTTCTATGATTTTGTTGAAGACATTTACTGACCCTTTAAGTTGGGAGTCTTTACTCTCTTCTATACCTATTATCCTTAGGTTTGATGTCATTGTGTCCTGGATTTCCTGTATGTTTTGTGCTAGGAGCTTTTTGTGTTTTACATTATCTTTGATAGTTGTGTCGATGTTTTCTGTGGAATCTTCTGCTCCTGAGATTCTTTCTTCTATCTCCTGTTGGTAATGTTGCATCTATGACTCCTGGTCTCTTCCCTAGGTTTTCTATCTCCAGGGTTGTCTCCCTTTGTGCTTTCTTTATTGTTTCTATTTCCATTTTTAACTCATTCATGGTTTTGTTCATTTCCTTCTCCTGTTTGGTTGGTTTTCAAGTAGTTCTTTAAAGGGATTTTTGTGTTTCCTCCCTAAGTGCTTCTACTTGTTTACTTGCATTGTCCTTTAATTGCTTAAGGGAGTTATTTATGACCTTCTTAAAGTTCTCCATCATCATGATAAAGTGTGATTTTAAATCTAGAGCTTGCTTTTCCAGTGTTTGCTTTAGTGAGAGATCACTGGGTTCTGATAATGCCAAGTAGTCTTGGTTTTTGTTGCTTGGGTTCCTGTGCTTGCCTCTAGCCATGAGGTTGTCTCTGGTGTTAGTCTTTCTTGCTGTTTCTAATGGTGGCTTGACCTTCCTGTGGGCCTGTGTGTCAGGAGTGCTGTAGACCTGTTTTCCTGTTTTCTTTCACCCAGTTATGGGAACAGAGGTCTGCTCTCAGGCGTGTAGTTGCTCCTGTAGGCTGGCTTTCAGCTCTCTGTGAGGGTGGCACCTGGAAGGAAGGGTCCTGACCCTACTCCTCCTAGGTCCTAGTGTGCAGGGAGCACAGGTGGCCCTAGGAGTTTTCCTCCTGAGTTGGGAATGTGAGCAGAGAGTAGTCTTCTCTGGGTTCTCAGGGGTGTCTGCACCTCTAAGGCTCTAGCTCTCCCCACCCACGGGATTTGGGTGCAGAGTACTCTTTGACCTGTTCAGTTCAGATGCGTGCGCAGATCTGGACCACGGGGCTCCTCCACCTGACTGACTGCTCCTATATTCCTGTGTTCAGAGGCACTATGCAATTTCCTCTTGGGCCAGGGATGTGGGCAAAGGTTGGCAGAAGTGGCAATCTGTCCTGCCCTGCAGTCTCAGGATTGCCAACACTTCTGGGTGATCAGCTCTCTCTCCCACAGGATTTGGGAGCAGGGGGCTCTGGGTGGGGAATCAGAGAAGTTCCCAGCTGGTAGGTTTTAGAAATGGCAAGGCCTGTGAGAGGTGGGGCTGAGTCAGCATTCCTCAGGTTATTGAGAGCATGCTTCAGAGAAGACTGTGGAACCTGTTGTCCTTTTTTCTTCTCTTTTGCTTCTAGGCCATAGATAAAGGGTTTGGTGTTCCTACATGGAACACCCTGTGGAAGCTTCCATACTGAGTTGCTGCTTTGCCACTGTTCCAGAACAACAAAACAAACTGGCCATGGCCTATACCTTACCAATTAATGAACTCAAAGCTTTCTTCCTCATAAGTGGGCCACCTCACGTGTTTTGTGACGGTGCCTAACAAAGCATTGTGCCAGCTTAGGGTTTGGCTCACAGTGCTGTTCTCAGACTTCATGGGACATCGGTCGCTAATGAGGCCTTAGTCTCACTTTCATCAACCAAAGTTATAAAGGCACCCTGTGACCATCTAGTACTTGACAGCTCAGTGCTCTCTAGGTCAAAGGGGAAATGAACTCATCTTCCTACCACTTACATCCTACCTGCTTCCCTCCTCCAGGCCAATTACTAAGCCATTTTATTTTATTTTTAACATTTATAGCTTGATTTAAAACTTTGGACTAATTCTGAAAAACAGCATAGAGCTTACATAAAGTCAGACAGTTCTGAATGAGGAGTCTATGGAGAGCATGTTGTCTTAATTCCTGTACGTCCATTCAGTTTCTGTTATGAGTGGACTCGTTAAGACTTTGCTACGGGTAGTCACTCTCTACTGGCTTGGAATCTAGCGGGAGGCCAGAGCAGCCTTCTGGAAGCTCGTACCCAGCAGAGGATATGAAAAATATTGGGATGGCGAAGGGCAGTTAAACAACAATTGGTGTGTCTGAGAATACAAGAAAAGTGCCTGAGTATTCAGCAACAAGTACATGTTTGTATTGGCAGTAGGCAAGGAGGCACTGGCATGATAAAAAGCTCAGAGGTCCAGATACTGTGATTACTAGTGGGTGACTTTAATAGCTGACTCAGATCGTTACTACTCGACAAAGAAATGTCATACTTTAAGTAGAACACAGGCAAATGCTAAAAAAAAGTTCTACCAAGGAGTTCCAACCAGAGAAGGCTGTTTCCAGCGACATTGCTCTTAACAGTCTAGGAACAGTTAACAAGCCAGCACTGTTCAGTACACATCACAGAGTACACTGTGATAAATATCACACTACAGAGACACACAGCACAGACAGATCCACGGTGAAGGTACAGGGCCCTGCGATCCCAGTTTCATTACGTTCAAAAACAGGTACAATTAATCTGACAGAATCGAGGAGGGAGAAGCCACGATCAGGTGAGGACAGCGGTATGTTCATGATATTTTTAACACTCAAATTTCTTGATCAGAATGGTGATTACAGAAATAGAGAAATGTGTCCACATTGGTGTAATTCCACAAAGGGCATATGTAAAATATCGGCGTAATTCTATATCCACAAAATGTTGACATTATAACACCTGTGGTTCAATACAATGATTATTGAAGATAGTTGAAGAATGAATTACTCCTTTTTTAATATTAATGTATTGACTCACAGATAAAACCTCCCCGGCCATAAATTCCTTCTTCCTTTTAGTTTTAACTTGAGTCACGTGCCTGATGTACCTGAATCTGAAAGCAGTGGTTCAGTTTCGTCAGGGAGCACATCTGCTGTACGGTTATAGGCTGGCAGAGAGGCAAGCACTCCTACAGCCACCTGAGCCAGCTCTGACCACTCTCCCCAGCTTATCCTCATCCTCCGAGGGCCACGAACTCCCTGCAGATTTCTGGCCAACTTCTGTGTAGGCTTCAGCTTTATGTGTTCTCCTAAGACACTCCTTCAGCTTACAAAAAATGGAGAGGCGCCTTTAAAAGGTTGTTTTCTCTTCTCCCAGGCTGTATCCTGTGACTTTATACGTTGAAAACTTTTTCTGTATCGTAATTTTGATGGGAGCTTAGCAACGGATCAGATATTAAAGCGTTCATTTGACTTGCTGAGCTTCTCTTTACTTCATGTATATTAATCAGGCTGTGATTAACTTCCTGCGGCTGCTGGAGAGCGTGTGTAGCCTCTTCTCAGAGGGCTTCTGTCTTACAGTGGCTTCAACAGTAGCCTCGGAGTGATGTCAGCTGAGCAGGCTGTGATCTGCTTGTGAATTCTCTGGGGACTGTCAATGTGCATGGCTAAGTTTATTAACAAAGGACATGTATGGCACAATGTCCCGTGCAAGACCCACATCCAGGAGGGACACAGGTCTAGAGCGCACAGATGAACTTCTACGAGATCACCCGACATCTTGTGGGCAGCTATGCTTCCAGCTTCTAGAAGGATCGACTTTTAATAAAATAATCCCAGGTTAAACTAGAAGGGAAACATTAGTATTCCTTCAGTAGCTTCTGTTGTTTATAACCCTTATAACAAGCATGCGTGTTAGCATGTAAGTACTAGACAACCGAGTAATCGGCTGATTATATTAATCAAGCTAACAATAATACACATATTCTGGTCACTATACAAACAATGTGAGAAACAACTCAAATTTCTTTCCATTTCTAACACATTCAATAGGAAGTTATTATTGCCGTTAAATCACTACCCAAGCCAAACGCAGGGAAGAGGGTGAGGAAGCTATGGGGCTCTTGGATCCTCAGTCATTTGCATATCCTTAATTTGGTGGCTTTCCCATACACTGTACCCTGCTTGGCAAAATCCGAAACCATACAGCCTCCTTTGCAGCATGTAATTCATGGCTGTAGACTACAAGCCTGCGTTTCTGGATATCCTTGCTATGATATACTGTACACTGGCCAGTTTCTTGAAAAAAATACCTCTATTTTCTTCAGCCACCTAAAGAGAATTCTGTTTGCAATTAAGTCCCAGCTCAGATGCAAAGTACTATCATAAACAAAAAGAAACAAACATGAAATATAGACATGTTTTTGCTATATTAAGCAGTAGTAAACTTATTTGATCCAGAACAAATTAATATAATTCTAAGCAAAATTACTTTATTAGAACAAATCAGTTACTAAAACGCACACGTACTACCCTACCAGTGTGGGTCATTTTAAAACACAGCAGAGCTTTTCCAACTTCCAGAAGTTTACATCTTCAACATATTCCTTAACAGTCTTCTGAATTTCATTGGTGTCTGCTACAATTTTTCTCTTCTCATTTCTAATTTTATTAAATCTACTAATTATTAATAAAAATAATATAAATTAATAAAAGTAATAACAATTATTTAATAATTATTAAATTATTAATTTGTATCTCTTTTTGGCTACATTGTCTAAGGGTTGCGAATTTGTTTAGTGTGGGCTTCCCCTTCCTCATGGGCTATTGGCAACTGGTCCTTGAAGGTGAGGGAAGCAGGGACTGGGCAGGGGTCATGGGGAGGGAGGCAGGGTTCAGAAGGGCAGATTAACTTCCAGGGATCAGCTTCATTGAGAAGGCTCACCTTTATTGGGGTGACCAAGGGCTATAGAGATCTTGAGAAGTTGGTAGGAATTTCCAGGGCGTGTATACATTATTGGCTAGGGCAGAGGTGCTGGGAATGCCTCATTTGCAGGAGAAGCAAGTCCAAGAACCCGCCACTCAGGTTCTCATCAGGAAAGAGGAATTCAAACCTGTATTTTGGCTGAAGACTATGTGACTGCTCTCAGAGGTGAGGGAGGTAGAGGCCATATTCCTGAGCACATAGGGTTAAGAAACGGGAGAGTGGTCCTAACTCCTGAAGGTCTCAATTTCACTCTTGCTTCAGGTCCGCTCCCCCAGTCATACATACCCGCACTTTATTTAGTATTTCGTAGAGCCAGGTCTTTGTTTCACTTGGATCTCTATATCTTGTTTCCTTATCATTAAACTTGCCCTATTTGAGTTATTTCTTTATACTGATTTTGAGTTTGGCTTATTCCTGTTTCTCCAAGATCTTGATGTGTACCATTAAGATACACATCTGATAAGCTGGGGAGGTGGCTCAGTGGTTAAGAGTACTGGATGTTCTTCCAAGGACTGTTGAGTTCGATTGCTAGAAATCACAGAGTGGTTCAGAACCATCTGTAATGGGATCTGATTCCCTCTTCTGGGTTTGTGTAAGGACAGATAACACATGTACATAAAAATAAATATTTGTTTAAAAAGATATGAGTTTGAGATTTCAGTTATTAAGGTAGGCATTTGTATTTATAAACTGCCCCTAAGTAACGCGTCCCTGTGCCCACATGGTCTGGTGTGTGGTGTCTTTGTTTACACTCAATTCGTAATTTTTAAATTTCCTTCCTGTTTTGTTTCCCCATTGCCCGGCTATTATTTAATAGTGTGTTGTTCAAACTTGATGAGTTCTTATAGGCTTTGCAGTTTTGCTTTCTTATTTTTTTAGGAAAAAAAATCTGGACACGTATAATCTATTAATTATGAGTATATAAACTCAAATTGACCTGTAATGAACTTTGAGATTGAAGTAGTAATAAAAAGCTTATAAACTAAAAACTACATGCTCAGATGGACTTGCTACTGAATTCTGTCATATCTTTAGAGGAAAGGTAAACACCGATCTCCATCAAACTATTTTGTAAAATAAACAGGAAAAGAACAGTATCGAATTCATTTTAAAAAGTCAGTGCTTCTGATACATAAATGAATAAACATACACACATAAAAATAAGATTATAGGCCAGTCTCCCTGATATGAAATTTTTCAATAAAACATTTGCAAACCAAACACAAGTATACATAAAAAGATCACTTATCGTTGAATAAAATTTTATGATATGTATGGATCACATTTTTATTTTCCATTCATCAGTTGATGGGCCTGTAGTCTGTTTCCATTTCATAGATACCATGAATAGAGCAGTGATAAATATGGATGAGCCTGTAACATGTAGCAGGACATAGAGGTGGTATGAGGGCAGATAGCAGAAGTTCAGTGGGAAGGAATTCTCCAAAACAAATAAAATATTATATCTATCTATCTATCTATCTATCTATCTATCTATCTATCTATAACACATATACACGATAATACTATTATCTTCTGTGGGTGTAAGGAGAGAATGTAGTTAGGGATTATGTTGTTTTAGTAAAATGGCAGTTGTAAGTTCTCCGTGATCCATGACTTCACCAGCCCTGGGTAGCTGGCTGGATTTCCAGTACCAAGCACGATTTCCCTCTTGCTGAGTGGGGCTTAGGGTCAGTGGGAGAGTTGCTGATTATCACCAAGGGATCGCACTGGTCACTGTTGTAGTTCACAGGGCTGTTGTTTCCCTCCTTCGGAAGCTTGTACTGTACCTTCTGGAACCATGAAGATGGGTCCTCGTGGAGGAGGCATTCAGTTAGTTCCAGCTCAGGGGATGCTGTGCTCTCTGTCTGAAGTGTCTGATGTCGCCAGCAACAGAGACAGACCTTCTACATGGAGCATGGAAGTCTCTTGGAAAACCTGGCAATCAACTCAAAAGAGGGCGCCTGAAGCTTGGCGCTTTTGCTAGGTGCTCTACGGCTCTTGAAGAGAAGGAACAGTCCGGGGGAGCAGATCTTCAAGCTGTACATTTGTACAGACTTACTACATTCATCAGAGGACTTTTTAGAAATATAGTTAATAATATGATTCCCATGACCTTTCAGACATCCTTACTGTCATTTTATTCTCTTCCCTCCTTCTGTATTCATCTTCCCACTCCCTTTAGAGCCCCTGCCCCTGTTTTTCTCATTTCCCCATCAGATCGCTTGTACTTTATTTCTTCTATTGCTCTTCCCTCCCCACACCATGTTCCCATATCGAGAAAATTCTCAACAAATAGAGACCATTAAAGAAAACCACAGCTAATTGAAACGCAGAGTTGTGGAGCCCAGTCCCAACCATGGAACAAACTCCCACACCTAAGGCTCAGAGGTCATTCCTGAAGTCTGAGGAGGAAGACTGTAAAAGGCAGAGGAACAGGGAGTTTGCTGGGACATTGCCTCCTAATGATGTCAGAGGCTGCCCTGTAAGTCATCACCCACGTGACTGCCTCGGGATGAGCTGAGCGTGAAGACCAATGACACACATGCCAAGGCGGACAGGGGGAAGCTGCGTGCCTCGACCCTACACAAAACTAAAGGCAGCCAAGGAATGCTAAGTCGGACCTATCTTTATTCCATTTGAGCTACTGAATTTTTAAAAACTGGGTTTCATAGTCAGAAAATACAATTCTGTGTTCTATGAAGACATCTTTACCTTTTAGTACTTAGTAATAAACATTTTTTGAGGTAATATTATTACATCACTTTCCCTTTCCCTCTCCTCCCACCAAGTCTCCTATATACCTCTCCTTGCTCTTGTTTCAAATTCTATATCTAAACACATAAATTAAAGCTGCTCAGTCCGTGTAATGTTATATGAAAGAAAGTAAACAAGGGAGCAGGGAGTCAGTGTCTCTATTTGAAGAAAATATAATCCTGTGCATGAGAGAGTCTAAAGACTTTAACGTAAAATTTCTAAAACTGATAAAACACCTTCAGCAAAGTGTGAGAATATAAGAATTAACATATAAAAGTAAGTAATTTATCTATATGTCAAGCAAGAAATGTGATGAGATTACTCAGGAAAACAACCCCATTCACAATAACTTCAACTATTATCTTGGAAAAAGCATAAATAAGAGAGTAAACGATATCAATAGCAAAAAATTTAAAACATGAGAGGTGGAAAGATCTCCAGGCTTGTGGGTCAGCACGATTAATATCATAAAAATGGCTTTCTCGCTGAGAGTTATATGTTCCGGGCAGTCTATATCAAATTGCAAATGACATTGTATATCTGAATGAAATTCTCAAAGAACAGACAAATAAAATAACGTTAAAAAAGGCAGGTAGGTTTCTGAGTTTGAGGCCAGCCTGGTCTACAGAGTGAGTTCCCTACACAGAGTAACTGTTTTTAAAAACAGTAGCGTCAGGCAGCAGCATGGACAAAAGGAGCTATGGGAAGAAAGAAGACAGTTCGCCTGTGCTCATGTGGTTCTCCTGCTCCTGCTGCTGCTGCTGCTTCTGCTACAGCTGCTGCTGCTGCTGCTGCTACTGTTGCTGCTGTTAGAAGCAGCATGTCCAGGCTTCTGTCCCTGGCCTTCACTCTAGATTGGCCTTCCCAATCTTTGGCAGATTGGGACTGAGGAGACACCTAGCCCATGTGACCAGGCAACTCCTGGGTTTCTGGCCTCTCCTGTGTGAGACAGACACCTTGGACTACACAATTAAAAAGGCACCCAGTCTCAAGGACAGAGGGACGACCCGGTTCTCAGCATCTCAGATATGAAACAACCATTGTTATCATTTCAAAGAAAGCTGATTCAATAATTTCTTTTAGATATACACACATGCACACCCATGCAGACACACGCACCCACACACAGAGGGAGGGAGGGAGGGAGGGAGGGAGGGAGGCGGGAGAGAGAGAGTGCACTACCAGGAAAACAACTGTAAAATTAACATGGACACACAGAGGACAGTAAACACCCGAAGCAATCTTGAGCAGAGAGAACAGTGCTAGCGGCCAATAAGCAATGTTAACATCGCTATCACAATGTCTGCTTTTAACTCCTGTCACATAGACATTTTAACAGAGACAGCACTGCACTGGTACAAATCAGATACACAGAACAGAAGAATAGAAGAGCATAGAGGAGTAATAATTAGACCCATGCAAATTTAGCAAAATGATGTTTTTCTTTTCTTTTTTTGGGGGGAGGGGCTGGGGACCGAACCCAGGACCTTGCGCTTCCTAGGTAAGCGCTCTACCACTGAGCCAAATCCCCAACCTGGTAAAATGATGTTTTAAGAAAGATGCTGAAACCACAGAAAAGAAAAAACTCTTCAAAAAAATGTTACAGAGAAAACTAGGATTATCTACACATAAAACAGTGCAACGTCAGAATGCGCCTAATGCATACTATTCAAAACTGTTTAAAGTAAAAGTATCTTGAAATTAAAAACAAGCAAACAAAGGGAGACTGGATCCTTAAACTCTGTACAAAACTTAACAGAGGGCATCAATGTAATACTTAAAACAGAGAAGAAAATTGGGAGAACACATCAAAATACAGGCATCAGCAAGAATGTCCTAAAAAGGACTCTGTTAGTCCAGGAAGCAGTAGCAAGAATAGAGAAACAGGATCGCATAAAATTAAAGAACACTTGCCCTACCAAGCAAACCGTGAGCTGAGTGAAGACAGCCTATAGAACAGGTGCACATCTGCAGAGGATTAATATCTAGAAATATCAAAACAACAAGCTACCCCAGATCCAGACCACTCAATTACTAAGTAGGCTGATGAAACACAGTTCTTCAAAGACCAAGTACAAAAGGGTATTAAATAGGAAAAAATGTTCAGCACTGCTAGCCACGAGGCATTTAAACCACAGAGTGTCCGTCTTGCCTCCCTCAGAAGGGCTGTTACAGTGGGAAGAACAGAAATGCTGGCCAGCTGTAGGCAGGGGCAGACTCACACATTGCAGATGGCAACACAAATTAGTCTGGCCAATACCAATACTGTTTGCAACGTAAAAATCTTTTCTGTGTATAACCTACGTTTTTTATTCTAAATGAATATTTATCTCCTACATTTCTCCCGAGCCTGAAAAGAAAGCATACCGTCTCTATCGGCCGTCTCTCGAGGCTTGGATTTCAAAGTGAAGATCTTCCGCAGCTTACAGTTAGCGGAGACGATAATTCCATCCAGCGACTGGAAAACTGCTCCTTTGAATATCTCACTGGTGAAGGCGACCAGGTCAATGCACAGATTGCACCACTAAGACCAAGAGAAGCAGATGCAGATTAGGGCCCTGCAGGGCACAGAAGCGGGGTCTCACCGCATACGGAATGGCCCCAGTGTGCCCTTTCTGCTTTAACTTAGGTTTTCCTAAAGTGGCCTTGATTCTCCTTCACAGTCACCACCATCTGAACTGCAAACTGTTCGCCTGACTGTGGCACTCCCATCCGGGAACATGGTGGCAGCTCTGGGAAAACAGCTCTCTTGTCTGTGGGCACCATGCTAGTGCGAAGCCAAAGGCAAGTGCTTTACATCACTTAAAGCCTGAGCATTCGAGATAAATGGCCTGTTGCTTTTTTCAAGGGGATTAATTTGATTACAATTAGATACTTTAGTTTTGATTTTTAAAGGGTAGGGCTTAAATTAGAAGCTTGGTTAAATGGTACCCAGTACTATCTACTTACAACCAATTAACCTATTATACAGAAATAGATTCTTCTAAAGGATTTGTAATTATGCTGGGTGTGTGCCAATTTTGAAGTACTCTTACAGGTACTAATTCCATCTCATTAAACAATTAGATCCCTTAGTACTTCATCAGACGGCTTCTGTGGTCTAACTGAATAAAGAAAGGAAAAAATAACCACTACTGAGAAATCAAGACATATTTCAGAATGCAGAATAAAATCAGAAAAATAATCTCTGAGATTAAAACTAAAGTAGAATTAAACTTCCCGTGCTTCCTCTAAATATGAGTCTTCAATGAGTTTTAGGAGCAGTTTATAATTAAGACCTTTTCTAGAATGGATATTGATTTTAAAATGGAGGTCAGCTCAAGACTGTCTCAGTAACAGATCAGTAAGGGATTGCATGGAGTTACTGATTAAACCAAAAAGATTGTAGATGTCTCAGCAGTAAAGTTATATCCTAGGCAGTGAGACCACTCTGGCCACTTGTGGATTATGGAGCCTGGAGTTAGGTGGGGAGGAAATGGGTTTGAGTATGGCTGGACAATGGTAATCTGCTGGATTGTGGTATGGGCAGGGGAGGCTATTAGGGGTGGGGAGCAGCTAAAGCTTGTGAGGCCAAACTGTGAAGACTCAGGAAGGGCATCTGAGAGTGATTCTACTTCTGCAATTATAATGTGCAAAGGCAGAGCATTGGGAAGTTAAGTTTTGATCAACCTTGACGTAGGTATGTTCTGAGTAACAGAGGAGGTCTTTTGATTGTAGCTAAGTCAGAATAAAACGATCACCGAGAGACAGAAAGCCTAGCGTCTGTCAGTCATGCAGGTACGATGTAAGAAGGCTGGTCAGAAGGCTGACACAGGAGTTATTAGACTGTAAGGAACAAATCCAACAGATGGGCCCATCAGGTGGACATTGATGGCTGGGTGAATTCCAGAGCATAGGGAATGGAGGCGTGGGTTTCTTTATCCATTAGTATATTATGTAAGCAGTATTGTTCTGTAAATTATTTTCCTAAGACTTAACATGTCCCTGTTCTAGCTAACTAGTTCAGGCCACCAGGAATGAAACTCATTCTTCCCTCACAAACACTGTAAATATTAAGTGCTGGGCACTGGCCTCACTTCTGGGGATGTAAACAGACGTGAGATAAACACACATACGTCCTCTGTCTCAGGAAGAGAGGCAGACCTGTGGCTTCCACTTAACACAGTCACAAAAGGGGGTAGGATGGGTTTGTGTCTTAGTTATGGTTTCTGCTGCAGTGATGGAAACAACAAGAGGAGAAGCAGGCTGGGGAGCAAAGGGCTTGTTTCAGCTTCCACAACACAACCCATCATTGGAGGAAGGCGGGGCAGGAACTCTGCAGGGCTAGGAACTGGGAGTCAGGACTTGTGCAGAGGCCATGGAGGGTGCTGCTCACTGGTTTGCTTCCCATAGCTGGCTCAGCCTGCTTTCTTATAGAACCCAAGGACTGCAGCACCCACAGTGGACTGGGCCCTCCCTCACTGATCACTACTTGAGAAAATGCCTTACACCTGGATGTCGCAGAGTCATTCCCTCAACTGGGGCTCCTTTGTCTCTGATGAGTCTAGCTGTGTCAAGCTGACACACAAAATCAGTGCAGTTAGTTGTGAGCAAATTACTTACAGACCATTTAAATCACCGCCATACAAATAAAAGCCCAGTGTTGCCAAAGTTTCACCTGCTCAGACTGTCCAGTCGGTAACTGTTTCTCTTTTCCATATTTTATTTACTTTTCGCATGTTTTAATGATGAATTAACCTCTTGACCCCATTTCAGGAAGACTTACTTTCTGAACTTCATCCTCCCTGGATTATCATCTTTTGCTCTCTCTCTTTTTTCCCTAGTATTTCATATTCTGAGATTTTAATAACGGGGCTGTAGATGTTATACACATTGGAGCTAAGTGATACTCTGGGACAACTTTCCCTTTCTCTCCACACCCAGCCCTCCTTTTATACTCCAGGTTCAATGGTGCTTCTATCACCTGCCTTTTAAAAAATAACTGACTCTTCTGTTTCTGGAAAGGCTTGAAGACGGCACTCAGTTTGGCTGTAACTTGATGTTCACTGGGTACAGAGGAGGTGGACATGCTTTTCTTTCCACCACAGGGTCCTTTCCTTTCCATGTGCTTATCTGAACCGTGCTGTGTGCCGTACAACCCGCTCGATAGGGAATTAGAGCCCACCACCTTCAGAGTGCAAGGGAACCAGGGCTTATCCATGGCAGGAATGAAGCTTTTACTCACCCTACCCCACTCAGGCTTGACTGGAAAATCTTCAATAGTAATGGCAGTGTGTGTTACACATGGATATATGAACATATGCAAGTACATTCGTGCCTTTACACACACACACACACACACACACACTTACACACACACTTTCATCTTTTAATCCTTAAGCAAATGTCTGAGACTTGGAAAGTTCTTCCCATGGATCTACCACCAAGAAGGTGGATCCTAAGGAAAAACAGGGAAACCTTTCACAAATCCACCTTGGCTAGAAAAAATAGAAATACATTCACATATATTCTGGATTAGCTGATTTTATAAAGGATATAATTTTTATAAGCTTCAACAAACAACTCGATATTCATATAAATGTTATGAAGTGTAATACAAAGTTCTGGGGAAGAGGATAAAGTCTTTACTCCTAATGAGAGGATTATGTGACTCACAGCTGATCTTTATAAAATATGTTTTCATTATTCTTGGTGGTATTATACATTATGAAAGTCCTTATGCTGTTTGACATTTTCTCAATCTTTAATTACTGTATTCCTATATACACCTTTAATGCAGCAGGCAAGAACTATTGACCTTAAATATTTGTTAGAGTTTAATACATAGGCAACAGAAGAAAATCTGACAGTGGAAAGACCATCTGTCATCTTCAGTATATTTTTGAGATTCGCATTTTAAAAATCTTAGTTAACATTCAAGGTACACTTGAAAACAATGTATATTCTATGTATATTCAATGTATATTAGATAAACTTTTAACAAATGTTAGTTCAGGTCAATTGACAGCACTTGCCTAGCATACAGTCTTCCAGATTTTCCAAAGTTTTAGTAGTCCAGGCAGCAGAAGTGAGCTGTATGCTGTTCACATGACCCCCAGCTCTATTACTTTCCCTTCCAAGGAGGCCTGCGGGGCCCCAGGAACATCCAGGTCTGCTGTGACCCAGGAACATCCAGGTTAGATCCCACCCCACAGGCAGCAGAAGCTCCATCCCGTCCCTCCTGAGGAGGCCTGCCTGGCCCCAGGAACATGCAGGCTAGAACACTGCCTGACAATACCCAGACTGATGGGTCCATCTAGGGCACAATAGAGGTGAGATGCACTTTGTCCCCTAAGCTCTATCAGCAGGCCCACAGGAATAATCAGTTCTATCAGGGGCACAGCCAGGAGAGGTGCTGTTCCCTGAACTCCACTGTCTTGAGAAAGAGCTCAAGGATCTTTCTGCCTCACTGAGGAGGCCAGTCAGCATCAGGAACATCCAGGAAACACAAGGGACAACCAGACAGGCAATGGCCTGCATAAGAGCAATCAACAAGAGCGAGAGCAATATGGCACTACCAGAACCCAGCTATCCTACGGCAACAAGGCCTGGATATCCTAACACAGCTGAAGCACAGAAGATAACTTTAAATACACTCTTAGAAAGATGATAGAGGCCTTTAAAGAGGGAATAAGTAAATAAGTCACTTAAAGTAATACAATCAAACAGATGAAGAAAATGAACAAAACAGTTCAGGACCTGAATATGAAAATAGAAGAAATAAAAACAAACAAACAAACAAACAAAACCCCAAAACAAACAACCCACAAACTGAGGAAACCCTGGAGATGGAAAAACTTAAAAAAAGAACAGGATCACACATATATACCATGAAGATCTACAGGAGAGCGAAGAGAAAAATCTCAGGCATAGAAGGTACAATAGAATAAACAGATGCATCAAAGAAAATCTTAAGTCTAAAAATCTAGGATGTTATGAAAAGACTAATGTTAAGAATAATAGGAATAGAAGGAGGTGAAGAATTCCAGCTTCAAGGCCCAGAAAATGTTCTCAACAAAATTACAGAAGAAAAATTCCCCCAACCTAAAAATATGAAATGGCTATAAACATAGAAGAAGCTTACAAAACATGAAATAAATTGGCAAGAAAAGACAATATTCCTGCTGTATAGTAACAAAACACTAAATGTTCAGAACAAGGAATATTAAGAACTGCAAAGGTAAAGGCCAAATAACATATAAAGGCAGACCAATCATAATTACACCTCACTTCTCAACAGAGACTAAAATCCAGAAGGGCCTGGGCATAACTTGTACACTGTAAGAGACCCACAGATATCAGCCCAGACTGCTATGCTCAGAAAAACTTTCAATCACTATAGATGGAGAAAACAAGATATTCCATGAAAAAATTTAAATAATACCCATCTACAAATCCAGCCCTACAGAAGATAGTAGAAGGAAAATTCTAACGCAAGGAGGCTAATTACACCCAAGAAAACAAGAAAATAAATAATTCCACACCAGCAAAGCCAAAATACACTCCTGTAAAATAAAAGAACTTCTGGAGTTATCACCATCTCATGTATGTACATCTCATGATGTACTACAGAGCAATAGTGATAAAAAATATCACATGATATTGGCATAAAAACAAACAGGTTAATCAATGGAATCAAATTAAAGACATTGAAATAAACCCACATACCTATGGACACTTGATTTTTGACAAAGAAGCCAAAACCATACAACGGGAAAAACACAGTATTTTCAACAAATGGTGCTGGTCTAACTGGATGTCTACATGTAGAAGGATGCAAATAGATCCATACTTATTATCCCACACAAAACTCAAGTCCATGTGGGTTAAAGACCTCAACATAAAACCAGATACACTAAATCCAACAGAGGCGAAAGTGGGGAATAGACTGGAACACATTGGCCCAGGAGGCAACTTCCTCAATAGAACATCAATAGCTCAAGCACTAAGATCAACAATTGATGAATGGGACCTCACTAAGCCGAAAGGCTTCTGTAAGGCAAAGGGTACTGCCAACAGTGCAAAATGGCAACCTACAAAATGGGAAAAGATCTCTACCAAATTTACATCCAACAGAGGGCTAATATCCAAAATATATAAGGAATTCAAAAAGTTAAATACCAGCAAACCAAACAACCCAATTAAAAATGTTCTTAGTCATTGAACATTGAAATGCAAATTGAAATGACTCTGAGATTCCCACACCCTTCAAAATGTCTAAGATCAAAATCTCAAGCACATGCTGGCAAAGATGTGAAGCAATGGGTAATATTTCTCCATTGCTGGTGGGAGTATAAGCTTGGACAACCATGTTGGAAATCAGTCTGGTGGTTTCTGAGAAATTGGGAATAGTTCTACCTCAAGACCCAGCTATACTACTCCTGGGCATGTACCCAAAAGATGCTCCACCATACCAGAAGACACTTGCCCAACTAGGTTCACAACAGCCTTATTCAAAATAGTAAAAAATTGGAAACCATCCAGGTGTCCCTCAACTGAAGAATGGATAAAGAAAATGTGGTATATTTACAACAATGGGATATTACTCAGCTATTAAAAACAAGGGCATCAGGAAGTTTGCATGGAAATGGATGGAACTGGAAAAATATCATCCTTAGTAGGGTAACCCAGGTCCAGAAAGACAGGCATGTTATGTACTCACTTATAAGTGGAAACTAGCCATAAACTACAGCATAGCCATTCTACAACCCACAGAGCCAAAGAAGCTAAGTAAGAATCCTCAAGGGAGGATGCTTGAATCTCACACAGAAGGGGAAACAAAATAGATATTGGAGGTAGAGTAAGAGAGGGGAATGGGTGGGTGGGGTCAGGGAGGGCAATGGGTTTGGCGGTCAGGTATGAGGAGAGCTGGGGAAGAATGACAGGCCTGGGAGAGAGAAGGGAAATCGGTGGAGGTATGTCTAGGACAAGCCGGGGAGGCTCCTGGGAGCACAGAGGGTGACCCTGGCTGAGACTCCAAGCAGTAGAGGGTATGGAACCTGAAGTGGCTTCATCCTGTAACTAGGCAGCACTTTTGGTGCAAGGAGGGAACACCCACAAAACCTTAGACCTAAAATTTGCCCTGCCTACAAGATGTGCAGGAATAAAGGTAGAGCGGATTTGAGGGAACTGCTAACCAATGACTGGCCCGATTTGAGACCCGCCCCATGGGAAAGAGCCAACCCATGACACTGTTAATGATACTTTGCTCTGCTTACAGACAGGAGCCTAGCATTAACTGTCATCTGAGGGTCTTTCTCCAACAGTTGATGGAAACACATGCAGAGAACCACAGCCAAACACCAGGCATAGCTCAGGGAGGCTTGTGGAAGAGTTGGAGGAAGGACTGTGGGAGCAGGAGGGGTCAAGGACAGACACCAGAAGAAGACTTACAGAGTCATCTACCCTGGAGCCATGGGAGCTTCAACATACTGAACCACCGACCCATTAGTATGCAGGGGCTGGGTCTTGGTCCTCTACCCACGTGTGGAAGATGTGCAGCTTGGTCTTCACACTCGTCCTCAAACAATTGAAGCGGAGGTGTGTGTGGGGGGTGCATCTCTGACTTGGACCCTGCTGCCTGCCTTCGGATTCTTTTACCCTGGGCTACCCTTTTAGTTTCTCATACATTTTCAAGCTCTCTTACTTGTTTGTACCCATTTAGAGTTGTCAAATTATGCCAGTAATATGTTTTTTTTTTTTCTGTAACAAATTCTTGAGAAAGGAGAATTATTTTGGTTCCTATTTTAGAAAGTCTCATATTCGCTGGGACCATTCCAAAGCAGAACACTATGGGGAAGGGCGAGGTTGAGGGAAACTGTCTTCCTCATTGCAGCTAGAAGCACACAGAAGACAGGAAGGGGGCAGGGCAAGACATATCCATCAATGAAAGGCTGCCAGAGACGCACCTTCTCCAATCGATGCCCCACTCATCCAACATACACTTCCTCATGTAAGAAATCACCTTTTAGGCCAGAGGCCTTGAAATCAAATAATTTATGGAAACACTGTCAAGGAAATGCTGAGGAGTACCCTTTGCTCATCTCCCAGGTACTTTCCACACACTAATGGTTGCGATTAACAACTGGGCTGGGGAGAGAGCCATTCTGATAGAAAGCACTTGCTATGCAGTGTGAGGAGGACCTGAGTTCTTTAGGTATTCTAGGCATCTATTAAACCTCTGCCAGACTATCAGGAGAGCAGGGTCTGGAAAGAGCAGCCGCTTACATTAAAGCCAGTTGGTAGAGGTCTAGTTGGTAGAGGGCTGGGAACCCTTTGCCACCAAGGCAACGTGGAACCCACAGCTGAAAGAAATTCCATGTCACATAGAAATGAAAGAGAGTGCTCTGTACATGACCTATCAGGGGTCATTATAAGCCTTTTCTCAGCTCACTCCAATTCTTGGGAATGCCTTTCTTTTTCTTAATAAACTCTTTTTTTTAATTTCTATTATTCTGTGATCTGGTACAGCTCTTGGTCTTGGGACTTAAGAACATGGCAACGTCAGCAGGTGCTTTCCAAACTCTGATCCCCCAAGATGTAAAAAGATGTGCAGCCAGGGACGATTTTCTTCTATTGTGCAGGCTGACTCTACGAACGTTTCCTCTGCGGTGCAGAGCTTCTGAATTTCATCAGTTTTCATTATCTTCGCTCCTGGAGTTCCTTTCAGAAAGTCCTTGCTTGTGCCTGTGTCCTGAAGTCTCTTTCTATGGCAGGTTCAGGAACTGAACTTTTCCATTAAGGTCTTTGATCCTATATGAATAGATTTATACAGAAGTAGCAGTATGGGTCGAGTATCTCCCCCTTACATTTAGATACCCAGTTTTTCTTCCACTATTTGCTGAAGAAGCCATCTTTCTCCAATGCACGTTGTTTAGCTCCCTTCATGAAAATGAGATGTCTGTAGCAGTGTGGGTTTACTTGATCCAGCCCTTGATCCTATTACAGTGATTCACAGAGTTGTTTTGGTCCCCAGAGCCACACTGTTCTTGTTACTCTGGCTCTATAATGTGACCAGAAGCTAGACATTATGATATCACCAGCATGTTCATTTTACTCATATTTGCTTTGGATATTTTGACCCTTTTCTGCTTCCATGTTCCATCAGAAATTATTGATTTTTCTATGTCTATTTTATATTCTGTTACTTCAGGTTTATCAATTTTGAGCTTTCTGGTGGACTCTTTATAGTCTCTTACAAACAGGATTAGATTATATGCAGAAGGTACTTTGACTTTCTCTTTCATATCCTTCCCTTCTCCTTACCGTGCTAACCCTTCAAGCACTATCTGGAACAAGAATAGAGAAAGAGGATAAACTCATCTCGTTTCTAATTCCAGGCAAATGTTAAAGCTTGGCTTTCCCTTATAATAATGTTGGCCACAGGCCTGCCATCTATATCCTTTCTTTCACTGATGTCTGTTCCTCTTGGTCCAACGTTCTTTAGGACGTTCTTCCTGTAGCAATACTGCATTTTGTTAAATGTTCTTCCCCCATCTACTGATTGACTGAACAGATATATTGTGCTGGCCAGTTTTGTGTCTAGGTGACACAAGCTAAACTCATTTTGGGAGAGGGAACCTCAGTTGAGAAAATTCCCCCATCAGACTGACTGGTTCACCATGGTATGTGCCACCCCTGGGCAGGTGGTCCTGGATGCTCTAAGAAAGCAGGCAGAGCAAGCCATGGGGAACAAAGCAGTAAGCAGCATTCCTCCATGAACTCTGTTTCAGTTCCTGCTTCCAAGTTCCTGCCTTGAGATTCTGTCCTGACTTTTCTGAATAACAGACTACAACTTGTAAGATGAAATAAACCCATTCTTTCCCATGCTTTTGGTCATGGTGTTTTAGTGCAGCAGCAGAAACCCTAACTAAGACATGCCTTGTAATTCCATCATCCCTGGAAGGAAGCCCAACCATACTAAAGGATCTCGTTGACGAGTAACTGGAATTCAGCCTGCACATATATATATATATATATATATATTTTTTGGCAAGTTCTGCAACTGTGTTCCTATCAGGACACTGGCCTATAATCATATTTGTTGATGTATCCTTACCTGATTTTTATATGGGTAATATTAGTCTTATAAAATGAGTTTGGTGGCAAGTTTTCCTTTCTGTCGTACGGAACAGTTTGAAGCGCACTGGCTGTGCTTCTGTACAGGTATGAAAGGATCTGAACTCTGGGCCAGGCTGCCTTAGGTTTGGAGATTTATTTTTAGCCGTGTGAGCTAGTCTCCATGCTTCTTCTTCATTGGAGCTGCCACGCAAATGTGGCTTCTCTCTTTACGCTTTCTCTCCTTTAACTTACAAAAGTGTGGTGCAAACCTTAAGAGACGTTCCCTTTCTCTTCAGTTGGGTTCCAACCCTCCGCAGTTGTAAGTGCTGGGCACTGGAGGCAGAGCACTCCAGCTGCGGCTGACCTCTGGAAGGGACTCTGGTCTGCTTCTCCAATCCCAGCTGACACGTATGGCCGAGTAGGTGCCTCCCAACTCCTAGTCTCTGGGAAGAACTCTAAGTCCTTATTCGGGTGTCGCCTTCCGTCTTCCATCCCCATCCTTGAGTGCTAGATATCGCTTTGTTCACTTTGTATCTTTACAAACATCTTTCACTGTATATTGGATACTGTGAATGCAGGGTGACCCAGCTTCTGAGTTTTACTTTAAACCATCAAATCGTGTCCCCATGGGAAATTAAATTATTTGTGATCATTTCCAGTTTGACTAGCCATGTCTGTTTTTTTTTTTTTTTTTTGAATAGCAGTGTTGTTTGGCCTGCTCTCCTATGAGTAATTGTGTAGTATTATACTATCCTTGCGAAATATCGTACTTATTTTTTGGGGTTCACATGCACTTAGTAAATTAGTATTTCTTAATTAAAATAAACCAGTGCAGACATTCATTTTTTAATAGCACAAGTTAATGGCTCATGTCTGGAGAAAACAGCGGATTTTTTTTAACCTAATATTAAGTGAGCATTTACTATGGGCTTGTTGTTGCTAAGACAAAACTCATTTAGCCCAAGCAGCTCTACTGAACAAGTTCCACCACTAATCCTGCTTAACTGACAAGAAAACTGAGGTGCTGGGAAATGCAGACTTGGTCTGAGGGTCTGCAGTCAAAACACAACAGACCCAGAGTCTGGATGACTGTAATCAAGCCCCAAGGCCCACACTTCACTCCCAACAGCACCCTGCTCATGCACATGCTTTAAGAACAGGCTAGCCCTAAAGGTCATCTGTTTCTCAACTGCCTTTGGACTGGTGGTGCTTCCTCAAGCCCCCGAGGTCAGCAGAAGAGAAGCTCCCCGTCCTCAAATAAATGCAGCACCAGTATTAGCCTGGCAGCAACAAAGAGAGAAATGGATATAAGGGCTGACATCACGTAGGTGAGATCAAACAGTTACAGACCCTTAAATAAGTCCATAGAAACTAAAATGGAGTCTAGGTTATAAACATTTTAAGAGACTAGTTGATGCATCCTAGATAACTGCATATCTGAGTATGCATTCCCTTCTCATTCAGTTACTAAAGAAATTAATATTCTTTAAAAAAAATCCAAATATTGGCTCAATGGGAAACATGGTGTTTGAGAAAATGGGGCAAGATCGTCTTTGACCCGTTTTGGATACAGTATGCTAGACCTCTAGCTTGTGTTAAGATCTATAACAAATGCCTCTGGAATTTAATCCACAATGTATTTAATCCATTTAAATGAGAAACACTAGGAGACAGAGTCCCGCAGACTGCTAAACGATTGGCTTGGTGATTTACCACATCGCTTTGTTCTGTCTCCAGTGAGTGACGCCTTCTGAATGACTTCTCATAACTGAACTTCCCACTCAAACGCTAACGTTTAGCAGACATTATCGCACATGTTTTGTCGGTAGCAAGACACCGGTGCACATCTAACACCATCACCGACTACCTGACTTCTAGTAAAGGAGAACAAAATGGATCCCAGTGATTCCTGACTAAGTGGGTGCTTCCAGGGTGATTAATTTTTAAAATTGTTCTGGCCACTGAGAACTCAAGTCAAAAATATAAATTTCTGTAACTTAAAGGTTAAAGTGAAGCTTCATAATTAAGAGTACTATGGCGAGTAAATTTGGAAGGTTAGCATTTAAAGACAATTGAAACAGAAAATGGCCTATATATAAATATTAAGATCAGAGTGGCTATAAGAATTTAATTTTATTGCCTGTTGGTATCTAAAGGATTTAGCTATAGAATGAAGGAGAAGTGAACGATTTGGCAATTCTATCCTGAATCAGGGCTGTACCTTACTTAACTCCTAGAAGTCCCAGGCAGACAGCTGAGTAAAATGGAGGCCTCTCAGTGCACACAGGCACCTTCAGAACCGAGATGACTCATGTATTCAGCTCCTTTAGAAATGTTGTGGGCCATGTGGCCCACACATATACAGCCATCCAATTAGACAAGATAGATGAAGCAAAGAAGTGCAGGCCAACAGGAGCCGGATGTAGATCTCTCCTGAGAGACACAGCCAGAATACAGCAAATACAGAGGCAAATGCCAGCAGCAAACCACTGAACTGAGAACAGGACCCCCGTTGAAGGAATCAGAGAAAGAACTGGAAGAGCTTGAAGGGGCTCGAGACCCCATATGTACAACAATGCCAACCAACCAGAGCTTCCAGGGACTAAGCCACTACCTAAAGACTATACATGGACTGACCCTGGACTCTGACCTCATAGGTAGCAATGAATATCCTAGTAAGAGCACCAGTGGAAGGGGAAGCCCTGGGTCCTGCTAAGACTGAACCCCCAGTGAACTAGACTGTCGGAGGGAGGGCGGCAATGGGGGAGGGTGGGGAGGGGAACACCCATAAGAAGGGGAGGGGGAAGGGTTAGGGGATGTTTGCCCGAAACCTGGAAAGGGAATAACACTCGAAATGTATATAAGAAATACTCAAGTTAATAATAATAATAAAAAAAATGTTAGTCAGGAAACAACTGCAATCTGGAGGGAAGGGCCTTATTTGGTTTACACTGCCACACTGTCACCCATCACTGAAGGAAGTCATGACAGAAAATCATTCAAGGCAGGAACCACAACTCCAGGGATGGCACCACCCACAGTGGTCTAGGGCCCTTCCATATCAATCACTAAGAAGATCCTCTAGAGCCAGATTTTGTGGAGGGATTTCCTCAATTGAGGTTCCTCCTTTCAGATGACTCTAGCTTATGTCAAGTTGACATAAAACTGGCCAGCATATGCATACTATTCATTAATTCCCACCATACTTAAATAAATCAAACTGTGGTAAAAGTCCATTCATTGATCATTTGCTCACACAATCTGCATATAACATTACTTGACTTATGTACATTGAATTTTGTTTCTCAAGACTGAAATCACAGGGAAATCATCAGAAGTAATGTCTGCTGAAATCATTTGCTCAGAACAAAATTAAAGTTTGGCCCTGATCAATCAGTCTCGAGACGTGCAGTCAATAAACCAGTCCTGATGACCTGGAAAAAAAAAAAAAAAAAAAGAAATGTTGTGGGCTCAGATTTGGGAATCTGAGGTGTCCACAGAGGTCAGAAGTCAGGAATTTGTATGAGAGCTTATGACTTTTAAATGCTAGCTGAAGTGGTCTCAGAATGCCCAGTTAGGTTTGCCATCAAGACAGCTACAACTGATAACGGATAGGAAAAAGGGAATGACCTGGCAAAAAACAAAAACAAAACAAGCAAAAACAACAATAACGAAAACTACAAACAGTGCTCACTAGACATCATACCAACAGGGCAGGTGTTGATGTATTTAATTTTATTTTTTAGCTATTGTATTGAATTTATATCTACCGCCCACCCAACCCTTATTCCACCTAATCCCTTCTAACTCCTCAACACTAACTAAGTAGAAGAGAAAGATGGTGAAAGGGAAAAGGAGGCATAGATCCCTTTAGACTACTTCCTGCTGATTGGGCATCCTAGAGGCAAGTCCAGTCTTCATTATCAGGATACCCAGCAATACCCATCAGAATACCCATCAATAGCAATGCAGCAATCCATCAATAGCAATCCAGCAAATCCCACAGAAGAAAGCACAGAGGCAGGAACAGTGCCCTCTCTGGGCTCCCCCATTTATACCCTCCTGAGAGTCCCCAGGACTCTATCTGTGGCTGGCAAAAATCATGCTCTGCTAGTGCATGGGGCAAATCCTAATCGCCAGGTATGAAGCAGCCTCTTATCCCTGACCTGTGATAAAAACAAAACCATGCTCACATAGCGTAAGTGAAAATGCTGAAGGTGGTGGTGCTTCGGGGATGGTACCTTGGATGGGAGGGGCATGCTTAGCTTCTCTGCTACCTGGGATAGAAAATGTCCTAAAAACAAAACGACTCAGCTTTAGTTCAATGAGCTTCGGTGGGAATACAGCATGTCAACCTTCCGCTTCATCAGTGTTGAATTGGGAGGAAACTCGAGGAATAAGAGCAGGTTCTTCACATTTGTTGGCGCACCTGGACACTCGTGCAGTCACCAGGCACATTACACGGCCTAGAGGATCTGGCTACGAAACACTCATTATTTTACCACGAGGCACGTTGAGACTTGTCAACACTTGAGAACTTCCTGTGTACCACATACTGACAGGAGCTAGGGCTAAAAGCTCAGGAAGGACATGCTCATAGTCTGATGGAGAAGGCAAGCAGGCGACCAGGACCATTAAATAAAGCTCAGGTAAACAGGTGAGGGAAGGGCTGAGAGCCGTGACAACGATGAGTGGGTTCCAGGGAGGGCCAATCCCACCGGCTTCACAGCAAGCAGCACTGAAAGTGGGAGTAGCTGTGGGCTTCACCCAGCTAACTGCACTCCAGGCACTCTTTGAAAGGCATTACTATTAAGACGGAAATCCCAACATGTTTGTGGTATCTGCTTTTATAGATGAGGAAACGAACAGGAGATTTTTAAGACTAGCAATGTTATTATTATTAGGATTTTACTAAGTTTTGAGAATTTTATACATGAACACTGAATGTACAACACTAACTACCTACATATCCCCCAACTGCTGTATCCCCCTCTGAAGTCTGTGATGGTCTCTTCTTTAATTCCGATTGTTACACACATACATACATATAATTAATTAGGATATTGTACAATTAAATGTGAATTATGTATAAATTATGGAAATTGTATATGAACACACACGTAATCTACTGAGTCCATTTAGCTTTGCTCATATGGACACATACCCAGGGATGGCCTATTGCCACAGGGCACGCCACTTAGGGAGGCCGGACTCGAGGAATTTGACCATTCGGATGGCTCCAGACCTCACTACCAGAACAATTTCCACAAACCAGAGAACTGTTTTCCGTTTCTAGTTCAAAAGCCTCTCTTTGTGTGTGTGTTTTGTGGTGGTAGGGATAAGACCCAGAATCCACTGCATACGAGGTGGGCTCTGCATCGCTGATCTGCATCCGCGTCCCCCCACAGCTGTAGTGAGCGTCTCTTCTTCATGACAGTGGCTCATGCAGGTGTGCACACGTGTGAAGTGGATGCTGGTTGTCTCTCTCGACTGCTCTGCACTTTATTCATCAAGGTACAGACAGTCACTTGCAAAACTTGAAGCCTACCAATTCTGCCCAGTCTTGCTAGCCAGGTGGCCCCAGGGACCTCCTGTTCTCGCTTCTACCTCCTGCCTCTGCTTCCTCCTCCTGCCTCTGCTTCCTCCTCCTGCCTCTGCTTCCTCCTCCTGCCCCTGCTTCCTTCTCCTCCTCCCTGCCCTCCTCCTGCCTCTCCTTCCTCCTGCCTTGCTTCTTCCTCCTGCCCTTGCTTCTGCCTCCTGCCCCTGCTTCTGCCTCCTGCCTGCTTCTGCCTCCTGCTTCTGCTTCCTCCTCCTGTCCCTGCTTCCTCCTCCTGCCTCTGCTTCTTCCTCCTGCCCTTGCTTCTGCCTCCTGCCCCTGCTTCCTCCTCCTGCCCCTGCTTCTGCCTCCTGCCCCTGCTTCCTCCTCCTGCCCCTTCTTCTTCGTCCTGCCCTCACTTCTGCCTCCTGCCTCTGCTTCCACCTCCTCCCTGTTGGGACCCTAAGTGGCTGCTACTCCTGCCTAGCTGTTCCCTGCATTCTGGGGATTTGGAGTCCAGCTCTCTTGCTTAAGCAGTGAGCACTTTATCCACTGAGCCATCTCCACAGCCCTATTTATGTTTTATTTTGAAAGATTGTATAAAGTTTTCCATTTATAAAACTTACAGAAAGCTTCTTTTAAAAGAAAGTAAAGCAACGAAGCGAGACAACGTAGAGCAGAGAACCAAGCATATTCTAGAGCAGGTGGTGCACAGGCATGGCACTGAGAGCAGCGGCACTGAAGGGAAGCCTAGTCTCACTGGTCTGAAAAGCACTAGTCCGCCAAGCAGCCCCTTCTGCAGTAGCCCAGGAGTGTAGGATGATGTCACAGGTGAGGCAGGTACAGGATAGAAGGAGGCCTGTCATTGGAGGAGAAGGAAGGATGGGCGGGAGAGAAGTTTGAAGGAAGAGGAGGAGACTAAAAGAGAGAGGAGGAGAAGGGGAGAAGGAGAGAGGGGAGAAGCCATGGCAGGTGATGTTAATATTCTGTTCTGTGTATTTACAGGTTGTTATTAATGTTCCTAGGGATGGATGGTACCGGGTTTTGTATGTTTAAGTGGGCAATTAAATCTTACCGATTGGGTCAAAGATTATTGTGTTGTGTGTTCTTTTATGTGAGGGTTTGAGTGTAGGAAAATGTGCGGCTGGGCTGTGTTTCGGCCAAGATATCTAGCAGATATCTTGGGGCACCGAGGTGTAGACTTAGCAGGTAAAAGACACCAATACTTATTATTATTATTTTTTACAACAACACAGGAGGCCAAGGCTTTCCGTCCGGCCGGGCTGCTGTACTGTGGTTCTAGCTTCTTCAGCTGTGTAACTCTGGTAACAGTGATGCTACCGTCTGGGTTCCTGAGAGACTCACCACTTCCAGTATCCAAGCTTCTGCCCTGTTGTCCCTTTGCTTAGGGTGCTGGGTTCCTGGTGCTCCCTGATTACATGTCCTCCAATGCCACACAGATGTGGTCCCCTGGATGAAGCCTGCAAATAATTTCTTCCCCTTTTACTGGATTGGTGGCATCTCTCTTTCTCGTGTGCTTCCTTCACAGCTTTGGTGACACTGCACTTGAATGATATTCTCTTACCTAGTGGATGTCAAGGGGAGGGAGGGAAGCATCACCGTACGTAACAAAGGGCCTTATTCACAGAGAAGGCCCATAATGAATATCTTGGGAGTTAAATTTAATCCTCTTTCAGGGGGCATTCATGTGATACTTACGATTTTACGCTTGATCATGAAGAGTGGGATTTTTGCGTGAAGAGGTGTTGAAGACACTTCCTTATGGACTGTTGATAAATACAACCTTCTTTTGATGTTTCCTAAGTCAGTAATTCTGTGGAGAGAGAGAGAGAGAGAGAGAGAGAGAGAGAGAGAGAGAGGGGGAGGGAGAGAGGGGAGGGGGAAGGAGGAGAGGGGAGGGAGGAAGGGGAGGGGAGGAAGGGGGAGGAAGGAATGGGGAGAGAGAGAGAGAGAGAGAGAGAGAGAGAGAGAGAGAGAGAGAGAGAGAGAGAGACCCATGAATTTAAAATACATTTCTTTGGATAATCATCACAATGATACAATTTATCAAATATGCTCTTTCTAACATGGAGTTCGAACACAGAACTGAAGAATTGTCATTTTCTTTCAAGAAGTAATAAAATTTCTTCCTTATATTCAAAGTGCTCACAGGCCTGCATGTATAAATTCACTTAATATGCTAATTTATTTCATCACTCTACGCTAGATTTCCACAGTTCCCCTAGCCTATGAAAAAATCCAATTTGTATGAACTGGGGAGCCGTTAGCCTTTAATAACCATGCTTGTTCCAGCCCCTTAAGCTCATGTTATCTTGGGACATACTGTCACCTACTAAATAGGAAAACATTATGGGTTTCTTTCCCTAAAAGTGCACCTGTCATTTTCCATAGGCTCTTAGTCTGCGAAGAGACAGACATGAAGCACCAAGTGTCGGTTTCACTTCCTGAGCACATTTCTTCCAGCCAGAATTTTAATACACAAGTTTATTGCTCACCATTCCGGTCACCCCACAGTGATACCAAGGACACCGAATCTGAACATCTGTAATAGATTTAGACCACAGCCATGATCACAAAGATTAGGTTTGCTTCGAGCTGACAGAGGCTCCGTTGTATGTTCTGTTTCCTTTATGTCTCAAGGGTAACACGCCAGGCTGGAAACCCACAAGCCATCCTGGGCTGCTCTATTATCAAACTGGTGCTTTCTGAAAACCTTTCCTTTTACCAGAAAAATCGATGGCTGCCCCCACGGTAGCAACTTCTCTACGGCTGAATTACACCCACTCTTCGATAATGATTAATTCGTCAAGGTGACGTTTCATTTAAGTAATTATTATTAACACTCATAGTGCAACTATTTGTAAAAACGTGGGAGGATGTCTGTGAGTTTGATGCTAACATGAGCTACAGGGTGAGTCCAACCAAGCCAGAGGTACATAATGAGACCCTGTCTCAAACAAAACAAATCCCCAAACTAAAGCACAAACAAACAAATAACTCAACGTAGTTCATTCTGTAGTAATTCTATGCCTCCTCCTCCTCCCTATCCCTGCTTTACTAATCTCATTAGTTCCTATAAAACACCCATAACCTCATTATTACCTCTAAAGTAGTCCCTATAGTACACGAAAAGAGATCTAGCATTAAATATAATATGGGATGGTTTTAGAGTTCACTGTAGACACCACTCCCTCTCAAGGTCCCTTCCTCTCGCACTAAAGGATGAAATCGTTTAAGTTACAAAGGAAGATGGTGTCCTAAGCTATCATCCGAGCTAAGGACTAAACTTCAATCGCATTAACTTGAGTGCTTCACATGGTCTCTCACATCAATGCTGTGGTCTCTTCTTTACTTCAGCTATAAACAACTGACCTGAATAAATATATCAGAACTTCCATATGATCCTTTTAAACATTGTTTTTGTGAGTGTTATAGCTCGTAGTACTGTAGAAACATGTGTTTTAGAGTTGAAGGCACCATGCTGTGCGTATGCATAAACACCTTTCTAATGGTGTACAGGGGTGTGGAGATCAACCTCAGTGCAAGTTAAAGACTCACGTAATATACAGAGGCATGCGCTAGGTGTGAGTGAGGACATTTCTAGAGAGGCCCAAGTGAGAGGGGACGACCGCCTCTGAATGTGGGCTGGGCTAAGGCTGGGGAGACCACAGGTAAAGGCGGAGTCCAGCAGAACTCTGGCAGCCTCTACTTCCTGGCCCACCACGATGTGAACTGGGCTGCCCCACCCATTTTGAAATTTCTGAATTAAAGTATATATCCTCCCTCAAGCAGTCTGTGTGTGTTCTTCTGTCAGCAACAGGAAGAGAACAGATATGAGGAGTAAGTATGATTAGATTAAGTGTTATTATCAGGGATACTTTTCAGTGCCATCTCTGGTAAGCTGCACCTGGGGAGGAGATGGGGACCTCAAGGACTGCAAAGGAGAAGGAGCAAAAAGAGGTGCTATGTCAGCCAAAAACATATGTGACCCCGGTTAGAGGTCTGCTTTGCTTCTGGAAAAGAAACACCGACATTTCTACAATGTGGATTAAGGATTGCAGTCCACACAGCAGCGTCCAGTTCCAACACTGGCATGTGAGACGACACTAATGTTCATGTGTTTATCGATGCATTCAATAACTGCTGAGCCAGGTGACATGCTGGGGGACACCACAGGGCCACAAAGCTGAGAAGGACAAAGTTCCAGTCTCCGAGAACATCTTTGCTGGAGGAAAAGGCCAGTGGAAAGGTAGAAAGAGAAAAAACAAGTGAAAGCTGTTTAAAATATAATGAAGAAAATAAAAGATTCTAAATTAGGTAACGAGAAATTGCCTGCTTCAGACAGTCGCAACTGCATGGGCCGGAGAGATAAAGGCGGGACAAGAAGTAGAAGGCTAAGGCAGGGGCCAGTCACACAAGGCCATTATGCCATGGTAAGGAGTTTAGAAGCTTTTGGTCAAAGCACGGGGCTATTACAGGACTACACTCTACCCTTCACTATACATGGTCATAAGATGGTTATGGTGTCATGTTTATTTTGTACTGTCATTATTTTCATTTTTGGTCTTTGTGTGTTGAGCATGTGCACACCAGTGCAGTGGTCACAGAGGCCAGAACAGGGCACTGGATCCGCTGGGGCTGCAGTTAGAGACCATTGTGACCTGGCTGGCATGGGTCAAGCTCTGGTTCTCTGTAAGAGCAGCAAGTCCTCTTAAGCATCGATCCGTTTCGGCAGCCTGTCTTATTTCCTTACTAGGGTAACACTTATCCCACTGGAACACCAATTTCAGTGTATTCTGGTAACTGTACAAATTAATTTAATTATCAATCCAAATAAATTATAGCCGTTATTCTGGACAGTTCCCTCTTGGTCTCTGAGACACTCCTCAGCCCGTGCAGACTTATGCTGCCCATGTTCTCCACCTTAGATGAGCTCCCCCTGCTGCTCTCTTCTTCTGGCTGGACTGTGCAGAACGGATTCTTCTGTGCTTGATTCTTTCACGGATTATGAAGATTTTAAAATGCATTCTCCTTGAGCAGACAGCAATAGGTCATTCAAATTGCTGAGTTCGGTTTGGGAATCAGACGGTTTGTTTTCCTATGGATAAGTATTTGAGCGAGTTCCAGCTTTGAGTTTTAATAACTCAAACTTTTTGGACATGCCTTCTGGTGAGCATGTAGTCTTGTCTCCTTGGTAAATAGCTAGCGATGGGATCGTTGATTCACTAAGCTGACAGAAATATCTCTTCAAAGCTAGTGCAAGGTTTCTGCATTTTCACCTTTTTGAGGTCACTAGAACTTAACATTTCAGCCAGCTTCAATGGGATATAGTTATTGTGGATTTATTTACATTCTCTGTGACTAATGATATTGAATGAACATTTGTACGTGCGTGTGTGCGTGCGTGTGTGTGCGTGTGTGTGTGTGTGTGTGTGTGTGTGTGTGTGTGTGTGTACATGCAGGTAGACACCAGAGGTCAACAGTGGGTGCTTTTCCTCAGCTGTCTACCTTGGTTTATGAGACAGAGTCTCTCATGGGATTCAGGATGCACTGATTATAACATGCTGGCTGGCTGTCAAGCCTCACTGACCCGCACCGTCTGCTTCATCTGTATTGGTATTAAAAGTGTATTCTGCCACAACTGGCTTTTCTCTGGGCACTGGGAATCAAACTCAGGCCCTCATGTTTATGTGGTAAGCACTTTCCCAACTGAGCTGTTTCTCTAGCCCCGTGTCATTACTACAGTTTTCAGACATACGCACAATGATCTGCAGAATGTGTACATGTATGTAATATATATCATGATAATCATACATACATGCACACACACGCACACGTGTGGGGGTTAACCCAGGATCTGGTGCATGCTAAGCAGGCACTCTTGTTACTCTGTTGCAGCACAGCCCTTCGCTCCTGTTTTCTTATTGGAATGGTTAAGGTATAATTTTGACTTGCAGATCGTCTGACACATGAAGACACGTCTGACTTTGCATTTGTTTCTGTATCTGCCTTTGATCAGCACAACCTCTGACTTTTAGGAACTCCTGCCTGTCATGACATACTTTTATTTCCACATTAAGAACAATCCTGTCTAGTATGAACTTGCAGGCACACCTTTCTGTTTCTTTTGAGAGCTTTCAAGGCCCTATTTTGCATTTACTCTACAAACCATCCCAAATTAGTTTCTCTGAGTTGAGTGTGAGGTGAAGGTTATTTTCTTTCTTCCTGTTTTCAGTTGTCCCGTTAACCTTTCCTCACCTTTCTTTCCTCATGGAGCGTCTGTGGCTGTTTTCTATTGCTGCCTTGAAATGTTTGAAGCTGGGTACGTTTATTTTAAAACAGGGTTTCCATACCTTTATTTTAAATGAGGCTTTTTAGCTTACACTGATTACGGGGACTTCAAAGCATGGGATCTGTATCAGCTCAGCTGGGATCAGGGTCCCATGGTAGACGCTGGAAGATGTCACACTATCAGGAGGAAGACTGCATTTTGAGAGAGGAAGCCAGAGAACAGTTTGGGCGTTGGACTCACTCTCTGAGCAACTCACACTTGCAAAAGCTCAGTCCCATGAAAACGACCTTAACCCTTCTGAAGGCATCACACACAATGGCTAAGCTCCTCCCACAAGACCCTACCTCTTAGGTCCAGATTATTTCCCAAAACACTAGGGTTGGGGAGGAGTCATGCTACTAATACAGGAAATGCTGGAGGAAAAGCTACACTCAAATGACACCACACAAACCTATACATGGATCTCTTTTTGGACCATTCCTTGATCAACAATTTTTTCAGTGTTCATTTTTTTTTCTAGGCCAATAACATACTCTTTTAATTATTATAGATTAATTGTAAATCTCTGGTTTTGTTCAAGGCTTGTTTAATCTTTTCTTTGTTTCTGTAACTGCTTTTGATTAGCACAACTTCTAACTTTTAGGAACTCCTGTCTGTCTAGTTACCATATTTAAAATAAGCTAATTGGTTATATTAAATTGAAACCAAAGGTTGATTTTGGAAAAACAATATTGAGTTTTCCAATCTAGTCATAAGAAATACATCTGCATCACTTAGACCTTGTCTAATTTTTCTCATATTTTTTCTGGTTTGTATTGTATAACTTGTGTACATCTTTTTTAAAGAAGATTTTTAGGTACTTGGTCCTTTTTGCACAGTTGGAAATACCTGTACTTTAATATTGTGGCCTTTTGCTGCTGGTATAGAGAGATCAATTGCTTTTGGTATGCAGGCCCTGCAGTAGACACTGCTGCATTCATTTGTGTGTTTAGCTGCTGCTCTGCATATCCCCGAGGATTTGCTGCGTGATCATGTATTCGGTGTGTAAAGATGCTTTGGTTATGCCTTTTCTCTCTTCAAACTTTTACTTCATTATGTTTCATTATTGCACAGGTTTGAGAACTTCTAGGACTACAGTCATAAACAGGAGTGAATGGTGGCAGAGGTGAAACATCAAAACCCCTGTCACGTGCCACCACCGGCCAATCATTTCCCCGAAGCTGCTCGTGTACTCCTCCCAATAGTTCTATCTATGAACTGAAGTTCAGGGTCCACTGTTTACCACCCGTGAGGGGCTCAGAGACTCTGAGAAACGTGACCAGGGTCTCACAGCTAGCACGTGTCAGAGCCCGGAATTCTAAAGCCTAAACAGGCAAGACAAAGAGGAATAAGGCAAACACAAGTGGATTTGTCAATTACAAAGAAGAGTAGTTGCTTGGTGCCTTAGAGTTCCTACTGCTCTGATCAAACCCCATGACTAAAAGCAATGCTGGAAGAAAAGGGTTTATTAGCCTACAGTTCCCTATCACAGTCCGACGTGAAGGAAGTCAGGGCAGGAACCTGGAGGCAGGATCTGAAACAGAGGCCATGGATCAATACTTGCTCCAATCAATATTCTCTTGCTCCTCATGGCTTGCTCAGCCTGCTTTCTTATATATTCCAGGAACCATCTACCCAGAAGTGCCACTACCCACAATGAGCTGACCCACTCACCCACATCAGTCATTAATGAAACACATCCACAGGATGGTTATGTGTGGGCATTTTCTCAACTGAGGATCCTTCTTTCCAAACAGCTCTAGCTTGTGTCTTGTGACATAAAACGAACCCGGGCACTTGGATCTGTGCTTTTGAAAGGTTGAGTGCTTATGAGGAAGGGAGAAGGCAGCAGGTGGGTACTCATTGCCTTTCACTGTTTTGGGATTCTAGAAAACCAGAGACTAGGTCAAAGCTACTTGTAAATATTACTGTCCTTCTGACAAACACACTGTATTTACCACAAGAAAAATCCTCATGTAGTGCTTCTGTAGAGTGTGCTCTGATCTGTCTAGAACCACTTACAGTAAACAAAGGAGAATCCACAGACTTTTTGAAAAGTATAACCCAAGCATAAATACATAAATTGCCCAAACATCTCTCTTTGGTGAGAGATGCTCCTGGGGGTACTGTGTGGGGATTCCACTTGTTCAATCTGAGCAAAGTCTATTTAGAAAGGACTGGAAAGTTGTAGTGGAACTAGATTTTTTTCTGTCTTAGCACTCATCCTTCAACTTATAATCAAACATTGGCTTTAGTCTCTCACTCTTATGAGATTGGAACCCCAATCTCTTGGGCTATTCTCATAAGCCTGAATGTGTTATGCGCCCTCTTTCAGAAGCACACCCCCAAAAGTAGAATGTGAGATAGGGAAGCATGTGAACATCTTGAGAAGTGATCCCATTAGGCAGGACTAAGGGAATCAGGAGGGGGAATCTCAGTGGAAGAAGGCATTGTCAGTGCTAATGCTATTCTATCAGGGCCTCAAACAGGTAAGAAGTATCATCAAGGCCCACGTTGTTCCATCATGGCCTCTGGAGACATTCATCAGACCCACAGAGTGCACTACTTTAAGAAATTGAAGAAGAAGCACAGAGCCAGATGTTGATGTCCTCGCCTCCAGAATTGAAGGGACACCTCCAGGGACCTTAGCATCCATCTGTATCCAGCCTGAGCAAGCTTGCAACAAACCGTCTACCATTCCTGCAGCTGCTTCACAAACGTGTGTCCAGATGATATGGCATCGTAGAGACAGTGGAGGGACTGGGATGACCGCAACAGCAGAGGCTTGCTTATTGCACGTTAAACATATCATGCTATTATTTTCATAGTTTTGCATCTTCACTTCTCTGAGAAATCCCCTTTGCTCTTTGTTTTGCCAACATGAATTATAATAATTTATCAGAATTTGTTTTGAAATGCCATGCCCTTCTAGATAATATCCCGAATATCTAGATTAAAAACAATCACATCTCTTTTTTATTTACTACAGTGTAGTTTTTACTTCTAATACTATTTTTCAATTTCTCCTTCGATCTACACATCGGTACATATGCAATTTTATAGGCCATGAAAGGATGGAAATCTTGTATTTTCATAAGTGAGTAACACGCAGTTCCATGCATTTCAGTTTTATCATCTGACCGCCATGTTTTTACTGAGTTTAAGTGGGGTTACAGAATTTGGCATTACTCTAGAGTTTAGAGAAAGTGCTCACTTTAACTTCCACAGAGACATCTCTCCTTAGGGCTCAGTGATTTGTCAAGTTCCCAGTGTTTAAGAATAAGACGGGTAGACTTCTTTAATTTGGAGGAAAGACAATTCAGTCATCAATAGTGGTTTGAGTTGGGTTGTACAAGCTAGTTTTTCAGTTATGAGTTCACATTGGTTACTGCCCACTAACAGCATTAGAACTATGTCACATTGAGGGGTGGAAAGATGGCTTATTCACTAATGTGCTTGCTGGAGGAACACAGGACATGAGTCTGGATCCACAGCAGGTGTGGCTGTGTCTCCACTCCTCTCATAAGGTGGGAGAGAGCGGACATCAGCAGATCCCTGGAGCTCGCTGGTCAGCCGGTCTGGGTTCCCTGAGATCTTATCTCAAAAGGCAAGAGGGAAAAATGGCTGAGGAAGACGTGCCATCAATCTCTGGCCTCATACACATATGCACTCATTTGACATAACACACACACACACACACAGAGAGACAGCAGAGAGAGACACCCAGACACAAAACACAGAGAGAGAGAGACAGAGAGAGAGAGAGAGAGAGAGAGAGAGAGAGAGAGAGAGAGAGAGAGAGAGATACGGCACACTTGTTCTTTTTAATCATTTTGAAGCAAGACTTTCTGGCTTCAAATCCTGTTTTACATTGTATTATTTGAACAACAGTGGGAAATCAGTTAATCTCCGTGCTTTAATTTCTTCACTTGTAAAATGTAGACGGTGGGAAGAATCTCTAGGAGAGTTGTTGGGACTGCATTACAGAATATGTGAAAGATGCTTGGAGTGGCCTGACACAAAGAAAACTTCCAAAGGCCTAACCTTCACCGAGTTGCTTGTCTGTTGGTTATTTAAAAAGCTCTGTGGATTGGGGGGTTTTAAGTTTTCTGATGATTAACTTTAAGTGGATCACTCATGCCTGCAAAGTTCTCTATCAGTGACCCATCCCATTCTCCAAAAGGAAAAGCGTGAACACTTTGGATTTTAAGTCAGGGAGTCTTGGATCCCACTGCAATGAATTTGTTTTAAAAAATTGTATAGATATCAGCATAGGCTACTGCGTTCAGTGTGTTTCCTGTATGCTCCTGAGTGCTACACCTGGCTATCATGGTTATTACAAAGATGATTCAGAAGTTTTAATTAATCCAACTGAATTTACTTGATGAGCTTCTTTTAAAACCCTACCCAAATTATACATTTGTTCTTCTATTTACTGAGCACTTCCTCAGAGACAAGCAAGGGCAGATGTATAAAGCATGTGTTCTAACAGGGAAAAGAGTAAGGAATAAAAACAATTATAGAGTGTGTCATCCCTTAACAAGTGCTATGAGAAAACAGACAACAGAGAGTGACATGAATGGAAACTATCTGTCAGTCAGTAAGGCATCTCACAGAAGACGGCATTGGACAGAGTGGAAGATAGGGGTAAAACCCAAAGGGAGAGCTGTTTCTCTGCCGCAGTCCATCTTTCCGTGCACCGTGTCTGAGCATTAAGAGAGGTGACTCACTGAGCTGTGAGGCTCAATGGCAAGTGTACAACAGGCCCCATCCAGCATGAGCATCACCCGCACAGAGGTTAGGGTTACTTCCCACAGAGCAGATCGCTCAGGCCTAGCCACTGTGGCTCTGACACTGGAGACGCTCTCCGTAAGATCCCATGCCCAGCTAAGGACTAGACCTCCTCCCTCGAAATGTCACAGGAGCTGCAAAAATCAATATGCAAACCTTCCTCATCCCATAATCAAGAGTCGTTGGTTTCCGAGGAAAACAAAATCATGTGCTAAGCTTAAATGGTTCTGAAAGCAGGCTGAGTTGCTACTTTAAAAAAAAATTAAAATTAGTCATTCACGAGAGAAAGAATATAAATGCCTGTGTGTGACTACTTCAAAGCTTCATTATGCGAGTGAGCTTTTTTGGGGGCAATTTAGTTGCTGTGAGGAAGACTGCTTGTGAAGCAGCTCTTCACTTGTAATACAGGCTTGATTTCCGCCACTTCAAACCTCCTGTGACCTAAGAGGAAAAGAGGAAGAAGAAACAGAGGCATTACCCCCCTTCTACCTAAGGATGCATCTAAAAATATGTGTACGTTAAAACGCTGTGACAACGTCGAGCAAGCACTCATGGCTGAGGGTCAGCGGCAGAGTAGAAAAGGTAATGAGACCACGTCGGGGAGATAAACGGGGAGTCGACAGAAGAAATCAAGCTAATGTGTAATAATATTCCAGTGATCAGCAGGTACATAGCTCTCGCGGCTATGGTCATTAACCACATTCATTCCAAACTTAACGTCTAGATTTGCAAACCACTTGAAAAGAGAATTACTTTCCAATTCAATCTTCAGTTCATTTTTATATCATCATCTTTGATTGACAATTTTTTCACCCTGGCAAGCTCGGTAAGAATTCGATCGAATGGCAGCCACCTTCCAGGAGGGGCGGCGGTCCCACCTACTCAGCGTCTTTGCACTTTCCTTCTCTGGTGCAATCCGTCCCAGTCTCACGGGAATGTTCACCTCAGGCCAGGGTGAATTTGCAGAACTGATGCCATACTTCAGAAGACTCAATTCCTTTACCAGAATCTTTGTTCTCGAAGCCAAACTTAGTGGTTTTGATGACTGATTTTTTCCTTATTATGATCTAAAAAATTACCAACTTTAAATGCACATTTTAGGCCTAGGCATTCAGAAATAATGGGATTGCAAAAACAACATCGTCAAAAACATGGAGTCATGTTTCGGTCTGTGGTAATGTGGCTATGGATTGATTTTTCGAGGCAAGTACAAAATGGTTCTATCTTTATCCGGTCTGTACGGTTTTCACCAGGACTTTTTTTTTTTTTTTTTTATTATTATTAACTTGAGTATTTCTTATATACATTTCGAGTGTTATTCCCTTTCCGGTTTCCGGGCAAACATCCCCTCCCCTCCCCTTCCTTATGGGTGTTCCCCTCCCAACCCCTCCCCCATTGCTGCCCTCTCCCCAACAGTCTAGTTCACTGGGGTTCAGTCTTAGCAGGACCCAGGGCTTCCCCTTCCACTGGTGCTCTTACTAGGATATTCATTGCTACCTCACGGGTCAGAGTCCAGGGTCAGTCCATGTATAGTCTTTGGGTAGTGGCTTAGTCCCTGGAAGCTCTGTTTGGTTGGCATTGCTGTACATATGGGGTCTCGAGCTCCTTCAAGCTCTTCCAATTCTTTCTCTGATTCCTTCAAAAGGGGTCCTGTTCTCAGTTCTGTGGTTTCCTGCTGGCATACGCCTCTGTATTTGCTGTATTCTGGCTGTGTCTCTCAGGGCGATCTGCATTCACATTTTGATCATCCGTCTTGAGTTTCATTTGTTCTAGGCATCTAGGGTAATTCAAGCATTTGGGCTAATAGCCACTTATCAATGAGTACATACCATGTATGTCTTTCTGTGATTAGGTTAGCTCACTCAGGATGATATTTTCCAGTTCCAACCATTTGCCTACAATTTCATAAAAGTCATTGTTTTTGATAGCTGAGTAATATTCCATTGTGTAGATGTACCACATTTTCTGTATCCATTCCTCTGTTGAAGGGCATCTGGGTTCTTTCCAGCTTCTGGCTATTATAAATAAGGCTGCGATGAACATAGTGGAGCACGTGTCTTTTTATATGTTGGGGCATCTTTTGGGTATATGCCCAGGAGAGGGTATAGCTGGATCCTCAGGCAGTTCAATGTCCAATTTTCTGAGGAACCTCAGACTGATTTCCAGAATGGTTTACCAGTCTGCAATCCCACCAACAATGGAGGAGTGTTCCCCTTTCTCCACATCCTCGCCAGCATTTGCTGTCACCTGAGTTTTTGATCTTAGCCATTCTCACTGGTGTGAGGTGAAATCTCAGGGTTGTTTTGATTTGCATTTCCCTTATGACTAACGATGTTGAACATTTCTTTAGGTGTTTCTCAGCCATTTGGCATTCCTCAGCTGTGAATTCTTTGTTTAGCTCTGAACCCCATTTTTTAATAGGGTTATTTGTCTCCCTGCTGTCTAACTTCTTGAGTTCTTTGTATATTTTGGATATAAGCCCTCTATCTTTTGTAGGATTGGTAAAGATCTTTTCCCAATCTGTTGGTTGCCGTTTTGTCCTAACCACAGTGTCCTTTGCCTTACAGAAGCTTTGCAGTTTTATGAGATCCCATTTGTCGATTCTTTTTTTTTTTTTTTTTTTACAAGCACCAGTCAAGTTTTTTTTTTCTATTTTTTTTTTATTAACTTGAATATTTCTTATATACATTTAAAGAGTGTTATTCCTTTCCCGGTTTCGGGCAAACATCCCCTCCCCCTCCCTTCCTTATGGGTGTTCCCTCCCGACCCTCCCCCATTGCCGTCCTCCCCCAACAGTCTAGTTCACTGGGGGTTCAGTATTAGCAGGACCCAGGGCTTCCCCTTCCACTGGTGCTCTTACTAGGATATTCATTGCTACCTATGAGGTCAGAGTCCAGGGTCAATCCATGTATAGTCTTTAGGTAGTGGCTTAGTCCCTGGAAGCTCTGGTGGCTTGGCATTGTTGTACATATAGGGTCTCGAGCCCCTTCAAGCTCTTCCAGTTCTTTCTCTGATTCCTTCAACGGGGGTCCTATTCTCAGTTCAGAGGTTTGCTGCTGACATTCTATTTGCTGTATTCTGGCTGTGTCTCTCAGGGCGATCTACACTTCTGCACTTCTTTGCTTCATCCATTTTATCTAATTGGGTGGCTGTATATATATGGGCCACATGTGGGGCAGGCTCTGAATGGGTGTCCCTTCAGTCTCTGTTTTAATCTTTGCCTCTCTCTTCCCTGCCAAGGGTATTCTTGTTCCCCTTTTAAAGAAGGAGTGAAGCATTCACATTTTGATCATCCCTCTTGAGTTTCATTTGTTCTAGGCATCTAGGGTAATTCAGGCATTTGGGCTAATAGCCACTTATCAATGAGTGCATACCATGTATGTCTTTCTGTGATTGGGTTAAGCTCACTCAGGATGATATTTTCCAGTTCCAACCATTTGCCTCATAAACTCGTTGTTTTTGATAGCTGAGTAATATTCCATTGTGTAGATATACCACATTTTCTGTATCCATTCCTCTGTTGAAGGGCATCTGGGTTCTTTCCAGCTTCTGGCTATTATAAATAAGGCTGCGATGAACATAGTGGAGCACGTGTCTTTTTTATATGTTGGGGCATCTTTTGGGTATATGCCCAAGAGAGGGATAGCTGGATCCTCAGGCAGTTTAATGTCCAATTTTATGAGGAACCTCCAGACTGATTTCCAGAGTAGTTGTACCAGTCTGCAATCCCACCAACAATGGAGGAGTGTTCCCCTTTCTCCACATTCTCGCCAGCATTTGCTGTCACCTGAGTTTTTGATCTTAGCCATTCTCACTGGTGTGAGGTGAAATCTCAGGGTTGTTTTGATTTGCATTTCCCTTATGACTAACGATGTTAAACATTTCTTTAGGTGTTTCTCGGCCATTCGGCATTCCTCAGCTGTGAATTCTTTGTTTAGCTCTGAACCCCATTTTTTAATAGGGTTATTTGTCTCCCTGCGGTCTAACTTTTTGAGTTCTTTGTATATTTTGGATATAAGGCCTCTATATGTTGTAGGATTGGTAAAGATCTTTTCCCAATCTGTTGGTTGCCGTTTTGTCCTAACCACAGTGTCCTTTGTCTTACAGAAGCTTTGCAGTTTTATGAGATCCCATTTGTCGATTCTTGATCTTAGAGCATAAGCCATTGGTGTTTTGTTCAGGAAATTTTTTCCAAGCCATGTGTTCCAGATGCTTCCCTAGTTTTCTTCTATTAGTTTGAGTGTGTCTGGTTTGATGTGGAGGTCCTTGATCCACTTGGACTTAAGCTTTGTACAGGGTGATAAGCATGGATCGATCTGCATTCTTCTACATGTTGACCTCCAGTTGAACCAGCACCATTTGGTGAAAATGCTATCTTTTTTCCATTGGATGGATTTGGCTCCTTTGTCAAAAATCAAGTGACCATAGGTGTGTGGATTCATTTCTGGGTCTTCAATTCTGTTCCATTGGTCTATCTGTCTGTCTCTGTACCAATACCATGCAGTTTTTATCACTATTGCTCTGTAATACTGCTTGAGTTCAGGGATAGTGATTCCCCCTGAAGTCCTTTTATTGTTGAGGATAGTTTTAGCTATCCTGGGTTTTTTGTTATTCCAGATGAATTTGCAAATTGTTCTGTCTAACTCTTTGAAGAATTGGATTGGTATTTTGATGGGGATTGCATTGAATCTGTAGATAAGCGCTTTTGGTAAAATGGCCATTTTACTATATTAATCCTGCCAATCCATGAGCATGGGAGATCTTTCCACCTTCTGAGGTCTTCTTCAATTTTCTTTCTTCAGTGTCTTGAAGTTCTTATTGTACAGATCTTTTACTTGCTTGGTTGAAGTCACACCGAGGTATTTTATATTATTTGGGTCTATTATGAAGGGTGTCTTTCCCTAATTTCTTTCTCGGCTTGTTTCTCTTTTGTGTAGAGGAAGGCTACTGATTTATTTGAGTTAATTTTATACCCAGCCACTTTGCTGAAGTTGTTTATCAGCTTTAGTAGTTCTCTGGTGGAACTTTTGGCATCACTTAAATATACTATCATATCATCTGCAAATAGTGATATTTTGACTTCTTCTTTTCCGATCCGTATCCCCTTGATCTCCTTTTGTTGTCTGATTGCTCTGTTGTTGATTGAACTTCAAGAACTATATTGAATAAGTAGGGAGAGAGTGGGCAGCCTTGTCTAGTCCCTGATTTTAGTGGGATTGCTTCAAGTTTCTCTCCATTTAGTTTAATGTTAGCAACTGGTTTGCTGTATATGGCTTTTACTATGTTTAGGTATGGGCCTTGTATTCCTATTCTTTCCAGGACTTTTATCATGAAGGGGTGTTGAATTTTGTCAAATGCTTTCTCAGCATCTAATGAAATGATCATGTGGTTTTGTTCTTTCAGTTTGTTTATATAATGGATCACGTTGATGGTTTTCCGTATATTAAACCATCCCTGCATGCCTGGGATGAAGCCTACTTGATCATGGTGGATGATTGTTTTGATGTGCTCTTGGATTCGGTTTGCCAGAATTTTGTTGAGTATTTTTTCATCAATGTTCATAAGGGAAATTGGTCTGAGGTTCTCTTTCTTTGTTGGGTCTTTGTGTGGTTTAGGTATAAGAGTAATTGTGGCTTCATAGAAGGAATTCGGTAGTGCTCCATCTGTTTCAATTTTGTGGAATAGTTTGGATAATATTGGTATGAGGTCTTCTATGAAGGTCTGATAGAATTCTGCACTAAACCCGTCTGGACCTGGGCTCTTTTTTGTTGGGAGACCTTTAATGACTGCTTCTATTTCCTTAGGAGTTATGGGGTTGTTTAACTGGTTTATCTGTTCCTGATTTAACCCGGTACCTGGTATCTGTCTAGAAATTGTCCATTTCCTGTAGATTTTCAAGTTTTGTTGAATATAGGCTTTTATAGTAAGATCTGATGATTTTTTGAATTTCCTCTGAATCTGCAGTTATGTCTCCCTTTTCATTTCTGATTTTGTTAATTTGGACACACTCTCTGTGTCCTCTCGTTAGTCTGGCTAGGGGTTTATCTATCTTGTTGATTTTCTCAAAGAACCAACTTTTGGTTCTGTTGATTCTTTCTATGGTCCTTTTTGTTTCTACTTGGTTGATTTCAGCTCTGAGTTTGATTATTTCCTGCCTTCTACTCCTCCTGGGTGTATTTGCTTCTTTTTGTTCTAGAGCTTTTAGGTGTGCTGTCAAGCTGCTGACATATGCTCTTTCCTGTTTCTTTCTGCAGGCACTCAGCGCTATGAGTTTTCCTCTTAGCACAGCTTTCATTGTGTCCCATAAGTTTGGGTATGTTGTACCTTCATTTCATTAAATTCTAAAAAGTTTTTTAATTTCTTTCTTTTATTTCTTCCTTGACCAGGTTATCATTGAGTAGAGCATTGTTCCAGTTTCCACGTATATGTGGGCATTCTTCCCTTATTGTTATTGAAGACCAGCTTTAGGCCGTGGTGGTCCGATAGCACGCATGGGATTATTTCTATCTTTCTGTATCTGTTGAGGCCTGTTTTTGACCAATTATATGGTCAATTTTGGAGAAAATACCATGAGGAGCTGAGAAGAAGGTATATCCTTTTGCTTTAGGGTAGAAACGTTCTATAAATATCCGTTAAGTCCATTTGGCTCATGACTTCTCTTAGTCTGTCTCGTCTCTGTTTAATTTCTGTTTCCATGATCTGTCCATTGATGAGAGTGGGGTGTTGAAATCTCCTACTATTATTGTGTGAGGTGCAATGTGTGTTTTTGAGCTTTAGTAAGGTTTCTTTTACGTATGTAGGTGCCCTTGTATTTGGGGCATAGATATTTAGGATTGAGGTTCATCTTGGTGGATTTTTCCTTTGATGAATATAAAGTGTCCTTCCTTATCTTTTTTGATGACTTTTTAGTTGGAAATTGATTTTATTTGATATTAGAATGGCTACTCAGCTTGCTTCTTCTGACCATTTGCTTGGAAAGTTGTTTCCCAGCCTTTCACTCTGAGGTAGTGTCTGTCTTTGTCTCTGAGGTGTGTTTCCTGTAGGCAGCAGAATGCAGGGTCCTCGTTAAGTATCCAGTTTGTTAATCTATGTCTTTTTATTGGGAGTTGAGGCCATTGATGTTGAGAGATATTAAGGAATAGTGATTATTGCTTCCTGTTATATTCATATTTGGATGTGAGGTTGTGTTTGTGTGCTTTTCTTCTCTTTGTTTTGTTGCCAAGACGATTAGTTTCTTGCCTCTTCTTGGGTATAGCTTGCCTCCTTATGTTGGGCTTTACCATTTATTATCCTTTGTAGTGCTGGATTTGTAGAAAGATATTGTGTAAATTTGGTTTTTGTCATGGAATATCTTGGTTTCTCCATCTATGTTAATTAGAGTTTTGCAGGATACAGTAGCCTGGGCTGGCATTTGTGTTCTCTTAGGGTCTGTATGACATCAGTCCAGGATCTTCTGGCCTTCATAGTTTCTGGCCCGAGAAGTCTGGTGTGATTCTGATAGGTCTGCCTTTATATGTTACTTGACCTTTTTCCCTTACTGCTTTTAATATTCTTTCTTTATTTTGTCGTTTAGTGTTTTGACTATTATGTGAAGGGAGGTGTTTCTTTTCTGGTCCAATCTATTTGGAGTTCTGTAGGCTTCTTGTATGCCTATGGGTATCTCTTTTTTTTGGTTAGGGAAGTTTTCTTCTATGATTTTGTTGAAGATATTTACTGGTCCTTTGAGCTGGGAGTCTTCACTCTCTTCTATACCTATTATCCTTAGGTTTGATCTTCTCATTGAGTCCTGGATTTCCTGTATGTTTTTTGGACCAGTAGCTTTTCTGCTTTACATTATCTTTGACAGTTGAGTCAATGATTTCTATGGAATCTTCTGCTCCTGAGATTCTCTCTTCCATCTCTTGTATTCTGTTGGTGAAGCTTGTATCTACAGCTCCTTGTCTCTTCTTTTGGTTTTTCTATATCCAGGTTATTTCCATGTGTTCTTTCTTGATTGCTTCTATTTCCATTTTTAATTCCTTCAACTGTTTGATTGTGTTTTCCTGGAATTCTTTCAGGGATTTTTTTACGATTCCTCTCTGTAGGCTTCTACTTGTTCTCTCTAAGGGAGTTCTTCCGTCTTTCTTGAAGTCCTCAGCATCATGATCAAATCTGATTTTGAAACTAGATCTTGCTTTTCTGGTGTGTTTGGATATTCCATGTTTGTTTTGGTGGGAGAATTGGGCTCGATGATGCCATGTAGTCTTGGTTTCTGTTGCTTGTGTTCCTCGCTTGCCTCTACGCCATCAGATTATCTCTAGTGTTACTTTGTTCTGCTAATTCTGACAGTGGCTAGACTGTCCTATAAGCCTGTGTGTCAGGAGTGCTGTAGACCTGTTTTACTGTTTTCTTTCAGCCAGTTATGGGGACAGAGTGTTCTGCTTTTTCGTGTGTGTAGTTTGTCCCTCTACAGGTCTTCAGCTGTTCCTGTGGGCCTGTGTCTTGAGTTCACCAGGGCAGGTCACTTGCAGCAGAAAAGTTGGTCTTACCTGTGGTCCCGAGGCTCAAGTTACATTTCACAGGGTGCTGCCCACGGCTCTCTGCAGTGGCAGCAACCGGGAAGATCTCGCTGCCTCTTCCGGGAGCCTCAGTGCACCAGGGTTCCAGATGGCCTTCTGGTGTTTTCCTCTGGAATCCGTGTGTGTGCAGAGAGCAGTCTCTTCTGGTTTCCAGGCGTGTCTGCCTCTCTGAAGGTTTAGCTCTCCCTCCCACGGGATTTGGGTGCAGAGAACTGTTTATCTGGTCTGTTTCCTTCAGGTTCGGTGGTGTCTCAGGCAGGGCTCCTGCCTCACCTGGAGCCCTCCCACGGGAGCCCAGAGGCCTTATACAGTTTCCTCTTGGGCCAGGGATGTGGGCAGGGGGTGGGCAGTGTTGGTGGTCTCTTCTGCTCTGCAGCCTCAGGAGTGCCCACCTGACCAGGCGGTGGTATCTCTCCCACGGGTTCTGGGAGCAGAGAGCTGCTGCGGGCGGGATCCGCGGGTGTGGGACTTCCGTAAACACAGGGCGTGCCTGGTCCTAGAGGGATTCTGCCTCTGTTGTCCCGATTCCACCCGGCAAGTCACTTGCAGCAGATAAGTTAGTCTTACCTTGGTCCCGAGGCTCAAGTTAGCTCATGGGGTTCTGCCCACGGGCTCTCAGCGCTGGCAGCGACCAGGAAGATCTCGCCGCCTCTTCCGGGAGCCTCCGTGCACCAGGGTTCCAGATGGCCTCCGGTGTTTTCCTCCCATTTGTCGATTCTTGATCTTAGAGCATAAGCCATTGGTGTTTTGTTCAGGAAATTTTTTCCAGTGCACATGTGTTCCAAATGCTTCCCTAGTTTTTCTTCTATTAGTTTGAGTGTATCTGGTTTGATGTGGAGGTCCTTTATCCACTTGGACTTAAGCTTTGTACAGGGTGATAAGCATGGATCGATCTGCATTCTTCTACATGTTGACCTCCAGTTGAACCAGCACCATTTGCTGAAAATGCTATCTTTTTTCTATTGGATGGTTTTGGCTCCTTTGTCAAAAATCAAGTGCCCATAGGTGTGTGGGTTCATTTCTCCACCAGGACTTTTATTTTGTCAGTTTTCTCTGTATACCTTCTATTGAAGTTTAACCTCACTGAGCACTCTTCGTCCTGTTTAGAAAAGAGAAAGAATTCTGCCTTGTACGCTTTACTGGGACACAATGTAGCCTTTGTTCCTTCTTTCCCTTTGTCAGTCTCCATCAAGGGAAGCTAAGGCAGGGCTTTAAGGCAGGATCTGGAGCACAGAGCATGGAGGAGTGCTGCTTACTAGCTTGCTCGGAGGCTACCTTTCTTACATAGACCAGTCCACCTGTGTTGATGGTACAGTCCACAGTGACCTGGGCTCACCCACACCTCTGCAATAAAGGAAACGCCCAACAGATGTACCTATAGGGTAGTCTGATGGAGGCAATTCTTCAGCTGAGGCTACTCCTTCCTGAGGATGGCAAGTGGATGGCAAGATTCGCCATGGAAGAAAGCATCTGGTCTTTCACTGTAAGTAGGACATACAAAGTCTTGCCCCAACCCTTCCCTTATCCTAAGTTTTGGAGTCTTTATCGTGAATATATGTTGGGCTTCATCACAGTTCATCTGTCTGTACTGAGGTGGTCGCAGTACAGACTTCTTTCTCCCTGTAGGGCTTACCTACCTTCCAGATCATGAAGAAAATATACATGGCCCCAGAGACTGTAGGATATGAAACCATCAGATACTAGTAAGAACGGGGGCAGAGGAAAGACACGCTGGGAAGAGACACTAGGTACAGAAGTAACAGCTAAAACTCAACCATGTGATTGAAGTGTTAACAACTCTACACGCAAGAAGCTTGAAAACTCCACGAACTAAAAACAAGCAACACCTAAAAGGCTCATAACCCCACCATGGAGAGCCACAGCCAGAGATAACAGCAAGAGTAACAAGAGGGAAATGGGTCACTGGGCAGAAAGGTTCCGCACGAAGATTAATAGCTGATTTCTCCCCAGAAACCAGGGACATCAGAGGCTGCAGGAAGATAGTTAAAGAAAAACTCTATCAACCCAGGGTTCTGAATTAGAAGACCCATTATTTAGAAATGGAAAATGGATATTCTAATACAAAGGAAATTCTGAGAATTTGTTGTTAGCAAGGCCACCTTGAACAAAGAGTGGAAGCAGCTGTGATAGGGTTGATTGCCCCATTAGGGAGGCTTAGAAGGAACAAGGCTGTGAGGCTCTGGACAGTTGTGAGGGGCTTTCTACATTAGGTTAGCTGAGGTGGGGAGGCTCACCCTAAATATGACTGGCACCAGCCCACCCTCTGGGATCACGCTCTGACTAGAAAGGGGAGAGGAAGCATGGGGGTCGGCAGCTAAGCAGCAGGTTTCACACTCTCTGCCTCCTGACTTTGGACACAGTGTGACCTGCTGTCTCCTGAGCTCCTTTGCAAATCCTCCGTCGTGAAATACTGTCCCTCAAACTGTGGGCCAGGAGCTCTTTCCTTAGGCTGCCCTGACAGGCGTGTGACCACACTGAGAACAATACAGTAGTCCTTCCGGCTTACACGCAGGGCAGTGTGCAGGAACTCACATGCAGAGGAGAAGAAAGCGAGTTACGGCATGTAAGAAAGTGAACGAGCGCCAAGAGCGGGGCAAACGTATCTGCCGTAACTTTCCCTCCGTAACTTTCCCTCCTCAGTCTTACTTGAGAACATACGCTGTTGGGCGCGCTTGCTGCAAGCCTCGTGAGCTCAGGAGGGAAGACACAGAGTTTAAGGGGAACGTGGGCTCTGGAAACTTCCAGGCCAGCCTGGGTCACACAATGAGACTCTGCTTCCAAAACAGAAACAAACCACAACCAAATGTTTCTTACGTCAGAAAAAAAGAAAAGTATAAAATGGTAATTATACACCTGTGTTTAGGATTACAGAGTGCAGGGGAGTAATTGGTATAACAATAGCACAGAGGAGGAGACAGAGAACAGAATCGTTTTTTATACACCACTGAAATTAAGTTAATATTGCATAAGATTACCGTAAGTTGAGATTGTATAAATGTAGTCTCCAGGATGTTCAAAAGGAACCAATTCTCCCAATATCCTTTTCTTTGGCAGCAGGTGGGCGTTCTGAAACCCACGTCGGGACTGTGTTAACTTGTCCTGTTTGTGGTAGCTTATGAGCACAGTACTAAGAAGCTAAGGCAGCAGGTTTCATGTGCTCTGTATTGATGCAAATGTCCCGGTACCCGTATTTTCTAGCACACACGGTGCATGGCGTTCTTTGTGCTTTACAAACAAGGATGAGAAGACTGCAAAGGTGTGAGCCTTTATGTATCTAGGTCATCTTCACGACGTATGGTCCTTCCTGGCTTGTCAGTTTTAATTTATTGTCTTTACTTCTCTCTGCAAAAACATTTGTTCTTAAACAATATTCGCCTTCCTTAGAGAGGCTAGAATTGTGTGTAATTTGACCACTTAAAAAATGGCTGTCTCTGGCAGAAAAGGGCTCGGGTTACAGACATTTCCACCACACGCTCTCTTACCTTCCAGACGGGGTTTGCCATGGACTGCCATTGAACTTAGCCTTTATTTGGGAAAGTAAGCTGCCAGCTCTGCAGACGTTTGTTCATATGCAGGACCAGAGCACTGCCTGTCCCATGCCATTTTTAAATGAATAGGACCACCTTAAACAACCACTCTTCAAAATTTATAATAAAAGGTATTTGGTGATAAAGTACATTTTTAACAAACCACAAACCAGTTACATCCCAAATTGTCACTATACAGCACAAACTGATTATTAAGGATTTCCAATTGTCAGGAGGTTTAAACACTTGAAAAATTTCTATTTCCCAAATGTGGAAATAATGAGTTTCCAACCAAGGGAAAAAAAAATCTGTCAGATGTTTTTAAATATCTTGAATAGTTACTGTTTAAATATTTTTCTTCCCATTTCTGCCTTCCTGAATATACCACTATAAGTAAAGTTGGCAATATATACATTCTCTCGTTCTATTTTTACACGATAATCTCACACCTCTTTAAAGGGATGCTATTTCGCAAGTACACAAACAGACACATATGGGAATTACTCATTGTAACGATGACATTAACCAGAGGCAAAGCTTAGAGGTCTACCCTAACATGGTCTAACAAGCTAAACCATGCTGTACTCCAGAAATGCATGGCAACCGTTGAAAAGAATGAGACAGTTTACCATGTAGCAACATGGGAAGATTCCCAACACAGGTGATGCAAAAGGCGTCACCAAACCTCATGCTGGAATGTGCGTGCCAGGACTCTACATAGATGAAAGGGAGATTTGGGGGTGTCAGAGAGACACACACGCATGTTTAATCTCTGGAGCTGTTCACAAAAATGCTAATACCCGGAAAGAGATTCTACCTTTCTTATTAGAGACAGGTGTATGCTACTACACAATATGATGTTAATTTGAGTGTTTTAAGGCCCTAAGAGCAAAGCATTATTCAATGCTTAACTTTTCGTTTGAAATAAAATACACTAAAGATATACAGGATATTAGCAAGCGATGTTGGAAAAAGGTTCTTCGCTATCTGAGATTTTAAAAAGTCTTTGCAGACCCCAGGAGGGCACGGCAGGAAGCGCTTCTCCCCCAGGCCCAGAGCCGTGTAGGAATCGATAGACTGGCCTTCGAGCTGGGAACACAACAGTTTACTTACAGTGGCTTATTGAGTACTTAGCTCAATAGGGGTGGACGTTTTGTCAATATCATTCTAATGGATGCTGGGGGTGACAGTTCAGCACTGTAATATACAAACTGGAAGGCCATATGATAAAATTTATATGTCCCCAGAGTCAGAAGATGAACATCTGTAGTGGATCTACAGAAAACCTCAAAACCTGTCTTACTGCAGGACTACTGGCTGCTTTGGACGTTACACATTGTGTTGATGGTAACACAACATGGACTTTTTATGTTCTTTTATTTTACCATTTCTTAGAAAATAAAATATGAAATTAGACAATCTTCCTTCTAATTTGGATTAGGCTGGAAATTTATCAACATAAGCACCTTCCCCGTTAGGTTAAACAATGTAAGAAACTCCCTAGCTGAACAGGATTCTATTGGTCTGCAATAAGTCTGATGTGTGGAGGTAAATTAAGTCCTTAGGTTCTGCAGCCAATTTCTGAGTTCCCCACACAAAGCTACTGTGCTTCATGAGTTACACCGTGCAAGATACGCTGTTCCTTTAACCACATGTCCAGTGAGATGGCACGCTTACTCCATAGTTGACGTATAGAACAGTATCTTTACATTGGGTTTCTTGTTTTTCCTGTTTTGTACACTGGATTTACACACGATCTTTACAATATTCTGGGATGAATCAAAGTGAGAATTCAACCTGGACATGGTCTTGAATGTCTTTTATCTCTGTCCTTGGGAGAGAAGCAGAGGAAGGCGAAACTCTGTGAGTTTGAGGTTCACTTGGTCTGTAGAGTGAGTTCCAGGACACTGAGGCCCACAAAGAGACAAAAACAAAACAAAACAACAATAACAACAAAACCAACAAAACAAACAAACAAACAAACACTCCAAAATAATGTGCATTCAAATAGCTTCTAAAGGCCTTTAAATGCCAGGCGCTCCAAGTTCTCTTGGATACAACAAAATCAAAGGATACTTTCCACAGGGACCTTATCTCCTCTGCCCTATTTTACATGCCATCTGCATGTGGATAAAGTTGATTTAGATTTCTAGCCATGAATTTTTCCTGAACTAGACTGTTTTCTTGACATTTTCTCAGGATATTTCTACAATAATGTAATGCACTAAATAAAAAAAATCCTTAATTAACTACTGCCCTGCTCCTCAGCACCTCAATTCAGGGACCGACCGTTTCTGATTCATACCTCCTCCCTGAGTAGTTCTGGGAGGACCCACTCTTTTCTCTGGCTCAGGCCAGGTGCGGTGGTTTCTCACATTTATAACTTCCCAGCCAGTCTTCCTCTGCCCATTCCTATCCCTGCTTCCCTCAAACCATTAGTCTTAATGGCAGCCAGCATAGCCATCTAATGTAAACACAGCATGAAAATGGCATGACTCGGAGGGCTTCGGGCAGCCCTGAGAACAGAATCTAAATTCCTAGCTCACAGAGGCCTATAAATTTCCAGTCTCACTTAACAGGCCCCATTCCCAAAGCCAGCCACCTAGCAGGAACAGAATTCACTTCCAGGGTTCAAATGAAGAGGTTACCATGAACTGAGGAAGGGAAGGGTTGGCAAAAATGAGAAAGTACAGGGAGGCATCCCCCAAATCCTAACTGCGGCAACCATTCCCATTCTCAAGTCTGGAGGGGCTAGGGAAGATACTTAAACCACTGTACCACCTTCTCACCGGAAGGATCACGAACAGAAAATCTGAAGAAAGAAAAAAAGTCCCCGACTCTCCCTTCTTGCCCTCTGACCTCTGAGCATCTCTTGTTTTCCTGAGGTCAGAATGGTTCACTAAGTAAGTATGATATGAGAGGCAGGCGAGGATCACCTCCCAGGCTCAGAGCAGAGGAGGGTGGCCACTGAGAGCGGAGCGTACGGAGGGTAAACAGAGTGTCAGCATGTATGCAGAGCTCACTGAAGCTCATGCTCTTCCACTGGGCCCTCCCGATCCACACCTGACGGGTTCTTACAACGCGTCGACTTTGTGTACCCCTCATTCACCACAGTACCAGATCTTCCTGATTCTTCGAGTCTTGTTTTGTTTTGTGACGGAGTCTCCTATGGTTCAGCCTGACCTGCAACTCACTGTGTAGCCAAGGACGACCCCTGACCTCCACCTCCCAGGGGCTGGGATCACAGGTATGTCACTGTGCCTGGCTTCCCCTCAAGTCTTAACGTAAATCTTCACAGTAAGAACCGTCTAAGAACTGCCTTCCCGGGTCCTCTTTGTATTCTTCTGATCACGTGGCCCCATCGGTAGCTACTGTACTTATTTTTCTATTTTTCATTCCCAGAATATTAGGGCAGTGACAATCTGTACAAAAATGCCTGCCGTTCAAGGTGTGCAGTGAATATCAATTGAATAATCTTGTCAGCATCGTAACAGTGCCTGTGGAGAGACTATGTATTTAAGGACATATAATAATCCGTATAATTCTAAACTGAAGCAGCTCTTAAGAAAACTTGTTTAATCTTAATTTTTTTCTAATAGCGTGATTTTAGCTAAGAAAACACTCAAGCCTTCATATAAACATTTGCATAAGTGACGGATGTCCACTTTCTGTCCACTTAAGAGGAAAATGTCTACTGGCTCCAGTGCTCTAAGACGGAGCAACTGAAGCCGTGAAGGCGAGGCTGACCTCATTCTCCTTACTCATGTCTCCAGAGCAATAGCTTAACATCACCCGTTAGGGTCTGTGATGGCCTTGGTGTTAGAATGTTACTCATTTTGACATTTTTTGTTAAGTTGACAAACGGGAACACAGGGGACGGGGAGCAGTCTGGAGTACAGGAACACTTGGCTACGGGAAGCATGTTTTAGACTGGGTGGGGTGGGTGACCCTGCAAAGCACAGTCTGTACACAATGGTAGCAGGACTTCCACAGTCCCAAGTGTATCTCTCACGTCTCTGCAAGAGGAGCATGCTGACCCCGGATCTCAGACGCTGTCCTAAGCAGGGGCTGTGTTCAGGAAGCGGAACAGCAAGGGCTTTTGCAGTCAGGCCTTTACTAAGAAGCAAACTCTGTCTTCCTTTGCATACCGCATATTTCAGAGATGACCACAAGGAGTGGGGGATTCCACTTACCGTCCGCTCTGCAAACTGCCTCCACACTCAAGCACGGGCAGAGTTAAGGTGAGTTTTGTATGATGGCAGGAAAGGGAAGGCTTGAAAATTACCCTGATTCTGGAAGTAGTGAAAAGAGGTGAGAAGCAACGGAGGGGCAAGAAGGACGCACAGACAAGTCAAGAGGAGACGCCAGTCCTGTATGGGTCACTGGAGCGAGGAGGGCGGTATCATAGGGAGGACCACAGCAGCCCAGCTGCCGGCCTGTGTGCGATACACTCACATGCTCAATCTCCTTTCTATCACTCTTTCTCAGCTGGGAACCTAGGTGTGAATGTGTGACAGCTCACACTCAGACTAATTAAATAGGTGAGGCAAATGCTTTCTAAGAGCAAAATCACACGACGTAGAGTGACTTCTGCCAGAGAACATGCAGATGGACATTTCTAACTGGCACATGCTGGTCTCCTACACTGAACACTGCCCCAGAGAACAAACTTGCTGAGGGTTCTGACAGACTGGGAACGCAGGGCTGCTTAGTGCTCCCCACCCCGAAACCAAGGCTAGAACTCTACATATGAACCTGCAAGAAATGTGGGCAGGGCAAGCCAGGACAGAACAGAAACTAGTCACCAAAGGGCAATTTTGCTTGGGAACACCGAGCCTACTCCTATTATAGACAGAATAAGAGAAGGTGAGGGTCGGTTTGTGTCTGGAGGTAAGCTAGAGCATGCCTGTAAACTCTTTGTAAGTTAAATGCCTTGGGTATTTCAGTGTTGCAATGAGAACGGATCATTTCTGCCCATGCCCTGAACTTGGAGAACTGAGTGTTTACTCACCTGCTTGCTTGGACAGAGGCAAAGCTCCCAAGGACCCAGCTACTTTTGCTAAACCAGTTTTGTACAGCAAAGGGCAGCTCTCAGTATGACAAGGCTAAAATCTGGGCTCGGAACTTCTGTGAAAGACTGTCAACTCCACTTCACGCTTGGTATCTAAAGTCTATTGATCCCATCTTAAGTGGTAGCATTTCAGGCACTTGTGAAAAAAGTCAGCTATCAACTGACTTGCCAAAGGCCTGCTTGAGATGCTGATATTCTGAGTCATATTCTATTTGCTCCCGAGAGAAATGCCTTCACAAAAGTGAGATTTAAAGTCTTGTCCTCGGGTTTTTCTTTCTTTCTTTTATGGAAAATCAATATTGGAAAAAAAAATGCATTTAAAGAAAACTCTTTCTGTTTTAAAACTCATAATCCTGGAGAGCAAATAGGTTCTGCCCAAAGGCCCAGCATCAGAGGCCTGGGAGTGATGGTCTGCAGGGCTCTGTTCGAAAGGACTTCAAGGTGGCCACGGCTCACCGGCACTGTCAGAGGCATCCAAGAGGAAGCATGGTGGCTCCAAGAGTCATTCATCTGCCGTTGCCTCGGTAGAAAGCACAGCACAACGCCTACACTAGCTGGATGTGTATGACCTATGGGTATCTCTCCACTGAGTCTAGCACATGCTAGTCCTGGTTCCTGAGCTAGCTTCCTCCCACAGTCAACCAACCCTCAGGACTTGAAGAGAAGGCTGTCCAAGAAGTTTCTGGAATGAGTGTGAAGGTGAAAGTGGAAGATACGATGTTCTCAAATGGCAGCGGATCCAACTCATATCAGAGAGCGAGGCTTCCGCTGAGTCTCAGGAGAAAGAAGGAGGTCTGAACCAAGGGGGTGCTAAAGGCGAGTCAGCAACATCTGACCAACCATGGGCACTGGGCTCATCATGTGGCTGCAGGCAGCACAAAGTGACCAACTCACGAGGATAATGCGTTTACAGAATTCTTTCCAGAACCATCTACGTGATAGTAAATTGTCTAGGAGGCTAGGAGGCCATCTGTGGGGCAGTGCAGCAACTGGGTGGCTTTGTGAGCGGTCTGTGCTGGTCACTAGGGCAGCTCTTATCTGGAGAAGACCTCTCCAGGGCTGCTTTCCCAACCTCGCTCTTAATCTGCCTTTGTGTCATTTTAATTTTTCTAGATTACTTAAATCAGAAGGAATGAAGAAAAACAGCTTTATAAAAACCACACTCAATTTATTCAAAGCAGTATGTGGGCTGAATGCCTGTAATGCCCCCACTTAGGCTGAGGTGGGGTGGGGGTGAGATTTAAACAAAACAAAAAACAACAGAAACATCAACTGTAAACACCATTACACACAAGGATCAGAGAAACTATTTTTATTTCTTCTACTCAAAGGTTTGTCCATTGGAAATACCAGGTTTTCTCTGTTACATGATTTATCGATATCATCCAATATTCAAACCCATGGAAGAGGCTTCATTACTCCTGTTCCATAGATTAGGAATCTGAGGCACTAGGCTTGGAGCACACGGGCAGTGAGTATCAGGCAGAGTGCTGGAACCAGGCAGGCCGTCTGGCTCAAGCATATGCCTCTAAAACACTTCCATATACCCTCTCTTCAAGTTTTATTTTAATTTAACATCTGCGAGGCATGATGTCAGGGTGTCCCCAGCTATTTCTGAACACAGTATTTGTGTGTTTGGTATTCATTTGGCTGATTCTTACGTCTCCAGACGAAGGGTGGGGAGTGGATACGAGTGTAACTGGGTTGAGGAAAGGAAGGATGCCTTTGTCCGAGGACAATGGTGATGATGTCCTGTCCTGTCATGCTTAGAGCTACTCTACTTATAATACCCCATCCTTTCTGAAGAGCCTCAAAGAACTTTACCTGCAGTAAACCATCGATAACTGCTATTAGCTTCCTTCTTTAGAAACAATGTAGTAGAATGTAGGGTAGTAGAATGTCAGAAAATCCCCCAGTCACCACCATATTTGCTTCCGTCATTGAACTATAAATTAAAATGAGTGTCTCTGAGTGCAGCTTCTCAGGTAGTCTTCCTGGAGAGTTTGAGGATGACCACTACCCTTTCTCCTACTGTCTGATTAACACACAGGCCAACATCAGCATCCTGTAAATACAGAGGAGCGAACACCATGAAGACAGATGCAGCCTCACAGCACGGAAAGAGAAACTAAAGCATTTGTGGGCCTGGCCTTGAAATTGTAATTAGCTTACGGTTGAGAAGTAATTTGAAATTTCAAATTACAGTTATTTGGAGACTCTTGACTTGCTCACCATTTCCCTTTAAAACACTATAATAATACACAGAAGTCTAATGACAAGAGGATCAGACATTTTTTTAAAAAATATCCCTACAGAGAGTCAAAATCCAGAACTTGTGATAGCCCTAGGCTGCGCTGCTCCAGAGTGATTCTGTGCTGTGTCCTCACATCTTGCAGACCTGTACGAAGTAATAGTGTTTGAGATGGTGACCTTACTCCACACCTTTCTGATTCTTTGTAGCATTTTCTTATCTTTGTTTATATTAGCTCTGAAATTTTTCTCTGACAGTCTGAAATCTTCACTTCTCTTACTGTTTAAAACCCGTCCTTCCTTGCTTGGCTGTAAAGGCTCCTAATTAAACATACCCTTCTTGGTTTTCCTTTTTCTTAGCAAGTTAAGATATCAGAAAAACAAAACAACACTATATTCCTAATTTTTTTTGTTTGTTTTAAAGATTTATTTATTTATTTTATGTACACGAGTACAGTCTCTCTGTCTTCAAACCCACCAGAAGAGGGCATCGGATTCCGTTAGAGATGGTTGTGAGCCACCATGTTGTTGGGAACTGAACTGAGGACCTCTGGGAAAGCAGTCAGTACTGTTAACTGATGAGCCACCTCTCCAGCTCCTATATTCCTAATTTGTAAAAAACATAGCCCACTGCCTACAGGACAGGCAGAGAGTCTGTTTCTGTACAATAAGCCACCACGGCCCCTACTTGCTGTTTTTTCTTTAGCCATCCATGTTTTACCCTGGGGGGAGGCTTTACACTCATTTCCCCCTTGCTCCGTACATGGCTTCCATTCCTTTTGTGAGTATTTACTTATTCTATAGGACTCTTTAGAATTATCCCCCATCTTATCACATATCTCTGATAAAAGCCCAAAATAAGGGCTGTGCTTGCTCTACACCAATAGGTGCTAACGCTTCTTTTCTTGAATTCTATTGTTCTATACCAGTGTCTTTGACTGTACCATTCTTCATGACCTCCACGAAGATAGAAAGCAGAACTAATTTCCTCTTAGGCATCTACATATGCTAGATCTTATATGTCACCTATATCTACATCTACATCTATATCTATACCTATCCCCTAGTCCTATGTGAGTGTTGCAAATATTTAAACTGAAACAGAACGGTGGTTCAAAAGAAAATTCAGAGCTGGTGAGATGGCTCATTGGTAAACACCATTGCTGTCAAGCATGAGAAGCTGAGTTCTATTCCTGGAACCCACAGAGTATATGGAGAGACGTAATCACCACAACTTATTCTCTTATACTCACATATACATGGCGCCTCCGCCACCCTCCCCACACATACAAAATACTAAAAGATAAGTCCAACAGAAGAACTGACCTCAAATAGAGAAGTCTCAATGCAGAAACACACAATACATAAAAAAATCAGGGTAGCAACAACCCAGTAAAAACGATCACCTCCACAGTAATTGATTCCAGTAAAAACAAGTTAGATAAAAACTCAGACAAAGACAGTAAGGCAATAATTATAAGAATATCCAATGAAATCAGAGCACATGAGTGAACTCTGGAATGAATTCAAGAAAACAAATAACAATAGGTGCTGGGGAAGACTGGGGAAATGGACCTTTATAAATGATTAGTACTGTAAATTGGCCAGTATGAAATCAGTATGGAGCTACTCCCACGTGATTTATGGTTCTCTACCCGAAGGCATCCAAGTCTTTGTGCATCATGTTTCCTGAAGTCTGTGTACAACAGCCTACTTACGGAATCAGCCTCTGTGTCCGTCAACAGACAACAGATAAAGGGGAATACTGGAGAGAGGGCTGGACGTGGTCAAAGTGCATGATTTACTCATCTAAAATATGTCTTTTTCAAACTCAGTGTACAATGAACATAGGCCAATCAAAAAGTAAAATGAAACAAAACCTCATTATCTCTGAGGACATACAGGATTTATCTCTGCAGTGTAACAGTATTTAATGTGAAATTTTTTATTACGAAATTAACAAGTTAAAATAAAAACTTGATCATTTTAAGCACAAAAAAAAAAATCATTCGGTAACATTCCACACTCATGAATACTAATAATCTTTAGCAAACTGGAGACTCAAGTCCTTTATCTTCTGACGGAGTCATACTTCAAAGTCTCTTTCTGTGATAACGATTTAGATAGACTACAGTGATGATAATTACAAACCTCACCTTAGTATAATATCAAATGTTATTTCTTGTTCATATTTCATATACTTTGAAGGTAACAGGAGAATCTACCGTTCAGTAAGGCAGGGCCCCAGACTGGCACGTCTCCATAATCAGGAGAACACTGAGACGGAACATGGTAAATGACACTAATTTCTAATGCTTCCTCATGAAGTGACATACGTCAAATCATGCTCTCATCTCAACTGTGACAAATATAATTCTTTTGTTTATAAGGTGATCAGCTAATGGTAATTTTTATAACAATTTAATTAGGCAAGATACTATTTCTGTACCTTCGCTCAGACCTAAAAGAAGCATACAGGTAAAGTACTGAGCCACCATTATCTCTAAGTTTTGCTTTCTTCATTTCTGTAAAACTTTCAGAGATTACTCTTTCATAAAGTACTTACAGCATTCGTTTTTACAACCATCTTTTCCAATTAAGGTAACAGAAGGTCAGATTAGTATATTATATTTTAACAAGATTGGTTGCAAAATAAATATAAACCCCGTAAAGGAAAATATGGATAGAACTTCAGCATACATCTTAAAGTCTTTTATGACGTGAATCAGAAACAGAAATTTTCTCTTTCTTCTTTAGATTTTCTATTTTTGCTTACATTTACGTGATTATTTTCTGTGTGTTTGCACCTCTCCCCACCCCAGCCATCATGCCAACCCTATAGTTACTCTTGCTGAAATGAGAAATGCTTGGTAACGAAGTCACACAGAACCAAACTGACTTTAGCTATACAGTAGGAAGAGTGGCATATCTTATACACAAAGAAAGCCAAACACACAACATTATAGCAAGGAAGTCAGTGTACTAAGGAAAAACGTTCCACTTTTAGAATTCTGCTAATGATGATTATGTTTTAAATCCTTCCTAGAGTTTTGCTGGATACAGCAATCCTCATTTCCTGTCTTTAAGATATATTCAGATTTGTCGAAGTATGCGATGGGGACACCACAAGTTCATGGCCAAAGTTTTCAAGATTCATGAATAAATTTTTGTAAATATTTCCACTTTACTCAAGAAATAGAAAGCTGTGAAATGTCAATTTCTGTTCCATGACGAATCTGTAGCATGAGCTTGTGACGGGAATGCCTGACTTGCACGGGACTGTCAACAAAATAGGACTTATTCTGCGTTTCACAAGTGATTATTTTTCAACAGTGGGAGCAAATTAATTTTTATAGTTTACGTAAACATAAATAGCAGCAAAACTCCTGGCCAAGAGAAGCATTTTAAAAATTAATGCTTACCGTCCATGACTTCATTTGGCTAAGAATAAACAATGAACCATTCATTTGCTTATTATTAGCAACGCACAGGGCAGAAGCTCAAGAAACAGCAGAACGGGGAAGAAATATGACCCCCAACATAGGAGGTGGTTTCAAAATTAGTTAACCCCATGGATAAAGGATAAAACTCACAGTAAATGAAAGTAATTTGTATAAAGAGGAATTCCCAATGGCTGAGCGGGGCCTGCGGTGTTGAGTGATGGCCTGTAATAAAGCCGGGAGTACAAGGAGTGCGTTCTGAGGGCTGACAGTGTCTCGGACACAGGGCAGCAGCCTTCAAGAGCTCCTGCAGAGAGGTCCTGGCAGGATGGAGTAGTAGATGAAGAGATTAACAACTCCGGAGAGACGGAAGTCTGTACTGGCAAAGTAAATCAAAGCAGAAAGCCTTTTAGTGCCTCAACTGCCAGAGAGGACACCGGCCTCTGCTGTGAAGATGTGGGGTACAGCCAGAGCCCTTCGGCCACGCCTCTCCTTCCCAAGAAAGAAGTGGTGCTGGGTTTTCATGTGGACAAACAGTGCCATATGTGCCTGATTGCTTGCTTAAACCTTAAGCAGCGGGAGTAGGGTCACTGCATGGCACTGCACAGGACACGTGGGAATGCCTGGAACCCGGCCTGCACAGGGCCCGGGGCAGCTCTACCCTGCTCTTCCCAGCTTTTCTATGATCTGGTTCTGACCTGTGGAGCACAGGTCGAATGTCCCTCCTTCCGCAGCCCTGTCCTCAGCATGCTTCCGAAGCAAGCTTTCTCTGCACTGCCTTAGTATCTATGCATTTGCTTCTTAACTGATTTGGGGTTTTGCTTTCCTAAAATGAATTTTCTTTTAACCTGCTTTCTCTCCAATAGAATCTGAACTGAGAGATTTCATCCACTGCACTTGTCAGAGAGTAGGTACTCATGTTTACTCAATTAATTCAGCAAATGTAAGGCACACAAAAATGTTTCATAATCACAAACAGTTGAAGGGGTCTCTTCTCAGGAAGACACTTGTAAGGCTTTGTATGCCTGAAGGTACACAGTGTGTTAAGTACAAAGGTGACTCACATCCTCATCAATTCCTAGAACCAAATATCCGCCAGTTCTCCCAGAAGAAGTGTTACCAGCGACTGAAGAAGAGGACTCCCCTTGGACTGCAGGGGCGCAAATGCAGAACTACCAATGTTAGTGCCTTTCGGGCAGGAGGGTTGGCCTGTGCTGCCCCTGGCAGCCTGTTACTCAACAAAAAGACAATGAACAACAGTGCTATTTCTACCAGACTTTATTATTTTTTCAGGAAATGTTTGCTCTCCAGTGCTAGAGATCAAACTTGGTCCACATGATAGGCAAACACTCCCACTGAGTTACACTTCTAGTCTCTTAAGGAGATTTGAAATGACAGGACTGTTTTGGAGGCCGGGTGTATCAGCTTGAGCTAAGGGCCAGACAGGGGTATTTTGTGACTGAGAAAGCAAACATTTCTCTAGTCAGATTTCTTCAACTACAGCATCCAACAGAAACTCAGGGACACACTGCTCATGCCCTATAACCTTTAAAGGTTGAATGTACACAGGTGTGTAAATATTCAACATCAAATGTCCCTGAACATTCCAAGCTTTCACTCATATTGGGCAAATAGATCACCCTCACCTAGTCAAGGTTCTTCACATACATTACTTTTATGATTCTTGTTGGCTACTACAAGCCTTTAAAGTTAGCTTAGGAGTGGTAGCACACTTGTCCTCCCTGAATTCAAGAGGATGAGGCAGGAGGGTCAAAGTTCAAGGCTAGCCTGGGCTTATATGGTTAAGTTGTAGAAGTAGCAGTAGTAGTAGCAGCAGCAGCAGCAGCAGCAGTAGTAGTAGCAGTAGTAGCAGTAGCAGTAGCAGTAGTAGCAGTAGCAGTAGTAGCAGTAGTAGCAGTAGCAGTAGTAGCAGTAGTAGCAGTAGTAGCAGTAGTAGTAGTAGCAGTAGCAGCAGTAGTAGTAGTAGTAGTAGCAACAGCAGTAGTAGTAGCAGCAGCAGTAGTAGTAGCAGCTACAGGAGCAGCAGCATCTATCATCTGGGGAACTTTGGTCCTTGGTCTGGTTCCTAAATGATTTTAGGGTCCAACTCTTGAGGGAGAAACGCTAGACAGTTACACAGGGATTGGTAGCCTTAGAGGTAATTGAAGCTTTGAACTCCACACTAGAAAATTAATCATAAGCTTTATCACTCATTAGGATTTAAATTACCACAGGAAAAGTAGGAGGGATCTGAGCTTTGTTGAGGTCTATTAAGGAAAAGGTATTTTCTCCAACTTAAAAGAACAGAGCCCATGTCTGGCCCTAGGTTTAGAACATCACACAGTTGTGGCTGGTGGCCAGGATACCCCCACCCCCAGCCCTTACCTGACGCTATGCTAAAGAGGTGAGAGGAATAACTACCCCTTAAAGGGATAATAATGTATTCTTCCCAGAAATCCTCCCCTATGCAGAGTTTGCAGAGCTTCTAACACTGAGGTCTCCGTATGCTTTCCTGGATCCGGGCTTCTCATTCTTTCTCTGAATCTGGTATTCCACTCTGGTGTCCTGGGAGTGCTTACTCCTGGCACTCTTCAATCGCTTCCTCTTCTCTAGTTCCTTCTCCCCACAACTGCTAAGACTTACAGTTCGCTCACCTTTCTGTTTTTCTCTCATGAACTTATAAAATCATCCTTAATCTTCTTTTAGAGTCTAGAGCTTAGGTGCTTTTAAGGAGAATCAGAACCCCAGCTACCCAGGTCTAAACGAGTTCCATCTTGGTTGCCGGGGTATACAGGACCCATCTCCCTATCAATGCATTGTAAACTTCTGTGTAAAAAAGAGCCTCCTGGGCTGTCTCCTCAGAAAAGCTACACTTAGTTCCCGGCACCCACACTGGATAAAATACACCCCACTTTAACCCCAGATCTAGGAATCTAATGCTCCCTTCTGGCCTCTGCACGCACTTGGCCACACATGGGAAGCAAACACACACATATATAAATATACACAGACATAAAATTTTTTAAAAGAACATTCTAACCATGATTCAGAATACATCCGCTAAAGCCTTTATCTGTACAGCACTGTGTCAGCCTGAAATCTTGACTTGATCACCTCAAGTTCTGGGTTAAGAATACTGTTGAGCTTCTGGGTACCTTCTCCAGTTACATGTGTGATGAATTTTCAGTATACTCATATTTTCTTCCTTTTTTCCTACTTTTCCTTAAAAAAAAAAAAATCTACGTAACTGTAGAGAGAAGAAATACGGACACACCCAAATGTCCACGCGCAGTGTACAAACAGCTCACGGTGCTTAACTTACACCCCAGCTTTGTGCAGTGGCAGTGTTTGGCTAATAGGTTTAATTTATACCCCAGTGCAAGACATTGGGCTTGGCCTTTCTCGTGCACGCAGCCCCTTTCTGCTCCTGAGTTTCATTACGGACGGCTGAGGCTGGAGTGCAGCAGCTGGATAACTCGGGCAATGCCTGAGTGTCTATCTGGTAAGAATTCTATAAGAAGATGCAGCACACAAAGAAAGTTAAATAACTTCCCCAAGACAGCAAGCAAATTAGTGTCAGAGAACTCAAGTATTTACATCCAGAGCTGTTCTCCTCAGCTGCAATACACTCTTCCCCCTCCCACACACCTGTGCCACATACCTTTCATGTAGATATACCATGTTTCATACATGTACACCTTGTTTCATACATGTATACTATGTATCTAAACTGCACTCTATGTATATGCATTGCTAAACATCTCAACAAACCAGCAAATACACTTTCCAATCATGTTTTCTTTGGATTGTCAACTTTTGAAATGATAACATGAACCTTTCAAACTGAAATTAGCGGGAAAACAAGGGATGAGGGGAGTCAAAGAATAAGGAGAGCCTCAATAGCTATCAAACACTAATTGCAGGGTGGGGAAGGTCCTTCATGGCACCAGTTCTGCCTGTGCCTTTCGTGTACAGTAGGTGGCGCTCTGGTGCCGTGGGAGGCGACAGGACGCTTCTCGCTCTGAGAAGGCAAGCCAATTCGCTCTAAGCATCTCCATTTTCCTTTGCATTTCCAAATGATCCCTTTTCGGGTTTTTTGAAACATTTTTCCTCTGTGCTCTGAGACCCTTCTGGCCACACTACCTACACCTCTTTTCTCTGCATCGACACGGGGTTACTGCCTCCACCGCACAGCCTTATGAGGCACTTAGAAGAGAATATTAGAAGATACAGCTGCACAAAGCAGCCTGCCTCTCTGTGTCTCTCAGCGGAGAGACGTCTTCCGTCCACCGAATCTATTTTTTAGACTGAAAATTTGTCTGCACCTGAAAAATTCCCCAAAACAGCTACCACCAAGTCTTCACGTTTTCAACTGTAATTCTGCAGAAACTGTCGTCACTAATTTCCCATCAAAACGTTATTCTAGAAATTAATTTTTTTTTTTATCTAAAACAACAAAAAGGAGTTAGAACATTTCTAAAATTAGAGTAAATTATTTGGAATAGGAAACATTGGGGGAATCGAGTATTGGTATTTTACTAAACCAGCATAAGCTTGCTGCATTCAGATCGCTCGTCCTTCTACCCTCGCCCCTTTACAAAGAAGCTCCTTTCTATGTCACAGAGAGACTAACGCAGAACTACAACTGGTCAAAATAAAGGTGGTGTGTGACAATGGGCTGCTCAAACCCAGTCCCTAGGCCTACAATGCACCGTGTACACTTGGGGCTGAGGGAAGAGCATGGCAGACGATGGAATAACTAACTATAAGGGCCAGTGTGGACCAGCACACCCACTGCTGGACTGAGTCTTCTTGGCATGGCATGCTTCTCCATGAGATTTCACACCGTGGCTACTTAGATAAGGCCTGCATAACGGCAAGACGAATGAAGATGCCGATGGAGGTAGGGGAAGTCTCACAAGGCCTTATTCCTAGACGAAGAGCTGTAGGCAGTCTAAGGTTGCTGAGAGACGAGAGCCAGTTTTCTCTGGGGAGTTTTCAGCTCCCTGATAGGTTATCAAATTCTAAGTGGTCGGAGCACATTGTACATACAAACAACACTAAATGGATTCGGGAGATTTTGTGTACATGCGTGAGTATATATGTATACATATATAGGTAAATAATAATTAGAGAATGGGCCTTAACTTTGAGAAAGACTAGAAGGGACATAAGAAGAGTTACAGCATGGAGAGGGAGGGAACTGTTATAAATATAGTACTCTTGTATGACAATCTCAAAATAATACATTTAAATGCAAAAAGAATATCTGAAGTTCATCTTCAAACAAAAGATAGAACTCCTATTATCTAATATGACTATAAAGATTACTTTTCTTTGTTTTTTTTTCCCCCCTTTGGTGTCATCCTGACTGACTGATCAGAGTTAGTTAAATATTTGTTCTAGGGATGTGGATAAACTTGGTTTGAGATAGGCAGCTTTGTAGAACAGATTCCCTCACAGATGTGCACAGCCTCCGCTGGTCAGGGAGGCTGAGTAGGAGGACTGTCTTCTCGCCTGCTTTCGGGTGGGGTGACGGTCTTCTCCTTCATGACCTGGATCAAGCCCTTGATAGTCTTTCAGTCTGAGCTAAGTCACAGCCCTCAGGCTGCTCCATTCTGCTCTGGTAGATTATGGGATGCCATGGTACTGCCATTCATAACCCAAAGCCAGAGAAGAAAGACACAACGCGGGCACCAAAATGCTTCTCCTGACGCCCTAGAATAAAGCATTTACTAATTCTATGTTACACTGTTGGATATAAATGAATCAAACCTGTATTTACTCACAAGCGCTCTTTCCTAAGCAACACCAAATTTTGTTTTATTGCCAAGCAGTGTCATTTCCGAACTTATTTATGCAAATAAATTTCACCTATTAAAAAACTAAATACCAAAACCAACAACCAAACGACAACAAAAGACAGCTGTGGTTTATGCTGACTGAAACAAATGAGCAAAAAGCTGTTATGGAGAAAAGTTTTATTTACCTTAATAACATATCTTACACAGATTTTTCAGGCCAGGTGTATAAACGAATCCACTCACTGCCTACCGTATCCCACGCCAAGAAAACAAACAACAGTAAAGAGTTGGTCTGAAACTGTTTATTACCGATCAACAAAGATGACAGGAAGCTAGCACCAGAATGTAAACCAGCTTTTTCACCAAGCGCACTTTTTTTTTTTTTTTCCCAACACGAAGCTTTGAAAGAGGAAAAGCGCTATACGTCTTACACAGTGGCCCAACTTCCTTCTCACACTGCACTGGCCACTTTGAACCACATCGTTCTCTGATTTTAGATTTGTTGTTTAAAAGAGATCAGTATTATTGAATTCTTATTATGTATGAGTCCTCTCCAAAGCTTCGTGAAATCTGTCATCGTCGTCGTCGTCGATGAAAACGACGGAAACGCCATGTTCGCAGACAGTTGGCCTTGGCCTGGGATGTGAACCGAGAGAGTCTGAGTGATGAATGTATTGGCCGCTTCATAGACTATCTTGAAATGTGAATCCTAATGACAGCTCAGTGAGACAGGCATTACTGTCTCCATCACAGAATTGAGGGACAACGTTCCCAGACTGTGAGCTTCCCAAAGACAGTGCTACAATTTATGCCTGCCTGCTGTCTTTGGTAGCCTTGAAGGCCCCTGGGCTGACAGGCTTTGTAAAAAATTACCATGGCCTCTGCCTTTGTGAAGTCAGGCATATTACCGATGACCCAAGTACCAGATGGATAAGATGTCTTGCCTTGGGTAAGCGGAGGTTAAAGAGTGTGTCTCTGTGTGTGTACACATACACATGTTTAGAGGCCAGAGGTTGATACTGAATAGCTTCTGTAATCATCCTCCGACTCATCTTTAGGGTGAGGGTCTCTCACTAAACCCAGAACTCACCGACTGGCCAGACTGTCTGGGCAATGAGCCCCAGTGACTCTCCTGTCTCATTTTCCCCAGTCTCTGGGCTACAGACATGAGCTACCACATCTGGTTGTTGTTGCTGTTGTTGTTGTTGTTGTTGTTGTTGTTGTTGTTTTGTATGGGTGCTATGGATCAAATTAAGGTCCTCGGGTTTGTGTGGCAAGCATTTCACTAAGCGATCTTTCTGGGCCATAATCAGTTCTTTTAAAGACATACTCAAACCTTAAGGCTCAAAGGGGCACAAGTCTAGTCACATTGAGTTGTGAATGCCTTCTTCTGCTGTTTCTATGGCAACGAAACTAAGAGAAGAAGGAAAACTAGGCACCTTCCTCAATTCCGATATCCACACAGATCTCCTACAAGATCTGACTTCTGCCTTGGGAGGGAGGGATAGAGAACGTGATCCAGTAAGAGCACAGATAAGCAAGTTCCCAGAGTTGCCAAGGTGAGGACAGTGTGCATGATCTCATCTCTAAACATAGCATGTCAGTCCAGGGCACAGCAAGCACTCAGCCGGTGTGTGATCCCATGATGATGTAAGGTACTGCTCAGACATGATCAAGTGTACCTCTGAAAAGCTCCCAACAATCCCACCGCAGTACTGACTGTACCAGTAATAGCTGTCCCAGAAAGAGGGCTTCCCCTTCAGCCTTCACGGCCCAGGAGGAGGGTGCTCCATGCCTGATAGAGGAACTTAGGCTAGGATGCAAACTGTCAGTGTCAACGAAGTGAGAAAGACAGGGATGTCCAGTGACTACTGTCCACGGGGATCGTTACACAGGAGGAGGAAGGGGTGAGTGGACTCCATAGCTTCAAGCCATGGAGCCTACAATAATGATGGCGATTGTTCTAAGAGATACAAACTGTGGACATTTAGAGGACTTTGCGTTGGGCTTGTTTAGGTAAGCACCAGAGCTAACTCGGAGTGGTCTTAGCGGATCTTAATAGGGTTTTGGGGCCTATATCGAACGTCATTCAGTATGTAAAACACCAGAAATAGAAAGTTCAACTTGGAAGTTGAGTACAAAGTACATTTGAACTTCCTGTTTTTCCTTCCTCTCCCCCAAATTGCTAAAGTTATGTTTGCAGAAGTTCTCTGCATCACCCAGCTTGCCCAAGGATGTGAGGGAAAGGTTTAAAAACCAATGTAGCACAGCCAGTGCCAGAGAGAGTAAGAAATGGTAAGTGTGCACACTTGTGTCACTCTTTTAAGTTGAGGGAGGGATGACTGGATGATTCAATCTGGAAACACAGTCCTCACCAAGGTGATAGGAAGGACATTGAGGAATGTCAGGGAGGGAGTGGAAGGAACTGGGAACATTTCCAGGCCTGTTAGTGCACGGAACCGTGAGGACAGTGGGGCTCCAGGAGAGTCAGAGAGCAGGCAGAGGAGAGGAGAGATCTCCCCTGACAGAGGTACAGGCCTTGCACTTCTCTAGAAAGAAAGGCCTATGGGGAAGTCTCCTGGACATGCGTCAAGAGCCACTTAGTTGGGGCTTAGGTGAGTAACACGAGGAAAATATCCCGGTTCTGAACTAAAATCGAAGCTTCTGACTAGATCCTCAACCGTGACAGGAAATCCTTCATAAAGTGAAATGGAGACAAAGAACATCTGATGAGGGGAAATCATGAAGAAAACTGAATTTCAATTAAAGTATCAAAAGCCAGAATTACCTTATTAATTACATGTCTATATTAGCATTGTTTTAAGAATTAGCTGCCCGTGCTTCTAACTATGGCTGGCTTCAGTGTAGCGGAGAGTAGCTGATGTGACTACAGGACGCAGGGGACACAAGGACTCTGCATTAGGGTGGTTTGAAGAGAAGAAATAACATCTGACACATGGCAAACTATGAAACAAGTAAGCTGGGGCATTTAAAAATGCCAAATATACTAAAATAGTATTTGATAGGCCACCATCTTTTTGGTATATCATTAATTAGTTAATTAATTGGTGATGAGAAGAATACTTAAGAGTCAGTTCTCTTCTTCACCACAGGAGCTCTAGGGAACCCCACTTGGGTCACCAGGCTTCATGGTCAGTTCCTTGACTTGCTGGCCACTGTCCTATCTAGGAACCAGAATCATGAAGTTAAGGCACATGGATTGCCGGGGCCCTAGAGAACTGAGTTGGGGCTGCAGCTCTGTTAACCTACTTAGAATAACTTGGGCAAGATGGTGCCCTGGGCCTTGGTTTTCTCACTTGCAGAGGTGTCCCCTAGTCCTGCCAGTTAAGAGTAAGCTACCTAGGGCTGGCTGGCTCCCTCCCTCTCTCTCCCTCCCTTCTAAGTGACAAGGCACTAGCTGAGGATGACACCTGTAATATTTAAACAAAAGTCACAGGAAAAATTGGTGCTCCTGAATAGCGTAACTAAAATGGCTTTAACCAAGGAAAATATTTTTGAATATGAAATCAGATGTTAGGCACGGATTATTAATTAAAAATACCTCTCAGATTAAAATCTCTAAACCCCATCACTTTAGTAACATGTTTTAAGAACTACCACTGATGATGTTACAACTGTGAGTCCAGAGAAGTAATGCTATGTATTGTGGTCACCTTAACAGCAGCCATAGGCTGTTTCTACAGAGAACACTGGGTTGGAGGCTCTATCCCCTGCTCCTGTCTGATGTGCTCAGTGTCTGATGCAATGCAATTTTTCTTGTCATTTGCCCTCCCCGCCAAGGGTTGCCATTGACAGCTGATGTGAAAAAAAAAAAAAAACAAAAACAAAACACTGTAACCATTTTAAAATAAAACTTAGAATTTGCCTTGTTTAAAAACCATTCTATGGTAATCCCCATATCAAGTAGAGATTTTCTCCTTTGACATACATAGAAACTGGGTTCTCAGAAACTTAAGTCACTTGCCCAGGGTTTTAGTTAAGAGCACAGGTATATGCCACTGGAGGTAAAAGTTCTATGATGTTTCCGAAAGTTATGTGACAAATCAAAAGACTTATCTTAAAGTTTTTCAAGAGTAGTTAGAGGGGAATGAATGAATGTTTAGTCACGCTGAAAACAATTCGAGGAAAAATTGGAGGGCTTTAAACACTGTGGCATGATTCTCAGTCATCTGAACACATACACTTACTCTCTGCTTTAGAACAGCCTAGTAGGTTTACTCCACCCCAGTCTCCAAGGGTGGGGGCAGGGACAACAGTTTCCACAGTTTTCCAATGCGTAAGGAAGGAAATGAACATTTGCCATACAAAGCATTAGCCAGAAAAGCTTTGCTGTTTCTGGAGAGTCTGTAACTTAAATCTATTGAGTTTCAGACGATGAGTCTATGCTTGGCACGCTCTATTTCAAAATAGCAAGTCACAGGTTGCTGTTAGAGTTTGGCTGTATTTATAGTGGTGCTCTTTATAGTTCGAAGCCAACAGGTGCACACCACAGTGGCCCACTGGTATCAAAGATCCAAGTTCCAGACGACAGACGCAGTGTCAGCAGCGGTCTGAAGTCTAGTCACACAGAGATGAAAGCCCAGTTTAAAGTCTAAAGACATTCGCTCTTGACTCTCAGGACTTGGCTTAAAAATGGAAGCACTGATGTCACTCTGATGCACCAGGGCAGCGGAGATCTGGAACCAAGCTTCAGGAAGAAAGCCCAGCCTGAGAGAGCAGAAGCCACACCCTGCAAGAAGACCAGGCTTTTCCGAGTTCACCTTATTTCCTACAGTTCCTCAGGGCTCTTTTTACAACGCAGACTAAATGCACAAGCAGATCATGTAGCAGACACTGGATTAACTGACACTGTCTCTTTGTTAAATGTGCCAGCTGCTGCTGCCTCTGGCTGTCCCTACCCACTACAGGTCCCGAGCCAGCTGCATGACAGGGCTTCTGTTGCCAATACGTTTGAGTAGAACCTAAGAAAGACGGTGACGATGCAGCTTCAGGACAAGGCACTCAGGCTACAAAGAGAGAACACAGACTTTGTGGGAGTGGGGATCTTTGCTTGTGTACCGATGTGCCATAAGGAGCTGGAGTGCTTTCTGTGGTACAGCACGTGCTCCAGAAAGGCATGGCACAAGCAGAGGTCTGTTTGTGACACCCGATAGGCACATGAGGGACAGCAAGACTTCATTCCAGCTCGAATCCGTGATGCTTCCCTGAGGCGTGAAAAAATATGTATGAGCATTGTAATAAGAATCTTTGTGTTACCGTTCACACGAGAGTTGTGTTTTATACTGGGCGTGGTCGTCCACGCCTGCAATCTCAGTATTCAGAAAGCTAAGGCAGAAGGACTGCAGGCTGGAGGCTACTCTTGGCAACACAGTGATCTCAACGCACACATGACCTACCTCATGGATATTATTTATGAATGAACGTATTTGTGAATCATACACACTCTCCTGGTCTCTTACTAATATCCGTTACTGTGATGAAGTGGTAAATCCCTGGCTTTGCTTAACTTTTAAGATGGGCAAACGTCATTTTTTTTTTAATGATCTGAAAAAAAATTTAAGTCCTCTTGAAAATCTGGAAGATTTAGCAAAAATCTTGGCCTGTTCATCTACTTGGTACTAGTCAGCCGAAGCTAAGGAGGGCCTGGCATCTCTTAAGCCAGCCCCTAGTGCCACAGTCCGCACAAACCCACGGTCTCACTGAGCTTTTTCATCAGCTGCCTACCCCGTTATACCTGAGAGAGACCTGTCCATGTGCCAGCAAAGAGCAACACAGACTGTGCTTTCCGAGAACTGTGACCCCGAGTCACCGTCCCAGACTTTCCCAGACAAAATCCCTACCGCGGCATCTGGAGCACCAGGAGCCAGTGTCCTTAGCAGAAAACAAAGCATTGGCTCCAGGGCTTACAGGGCACCACCCACATCTTCTGCCATGGAACTGAGTAGTTCCCAGCCATTTGGGATGGTTAGTGTCTAATTCGTAATTCTCAGTGGCTTTGCTTAACTTTAGGTAATACATGAACGTGCTCTGACCAACAGGGAGAGAAGGGACGGGAAGCGAGTTCCGAACTTAGATCTGAAGAGGGTCAGTGTGTGCCTATCACTCCGCTGCGTGCATGCGACTGCGAGGGATGGGTCTTGGTAGTCTCTGTTTCATCAGCTTTGACCTCAAAGAACCCTGGAGGAGCCCAAACGTCGGTGAGGAGCCAAGGCCGGCTATAACCATACTTCAATCGAATTAACAAAATAAACTCGGCCAAGCTCACCCACTTCCCTCAGACACACGAGGAGGACCTATGCAACACTGTTACGTCAGTGTGCCTCAGTTTGTTATCCAGAAGCCGACTGATACACATAAGCATTAACCCATTGCTGTGACAACTGACACTTCACTGAAATGCCATATATAACGTACGCCATGTGTGCGTTCTCATGCCATAGCATTTTATATTAACTAAGTACTTGCTTTTGTCGTTCTATACAACATTTGATAAACCAAACTGGCCTGAAATAAGACTGATGACATCTTGCTTAACCTCCCACCTAGATTTCCAGATAGATTAAAAAGATATAATTGAATCATTAGCTCTTACTGTCATAAAAGTTTTAATATACTAGTGTAATTAAATGTTTTCATCATCTGACTCTCAACACAGTCTTCAATACGGACTACAGTATTTGTGAATTAATGAAATTGAAGTATTGATTATTCTCACTTCTAGAGTTTATGAGGCCTAGAAGACAATATAAAGCAGTAGGCTCTCATTTGCAGAAATATCCTACACACCTAGAATTGGATGATGGCACAGTTTCCAGCAAGAAGAACACTGCTCCTCCTGGCTGTCTGACTTTTTTTTTTTTTTTTTTGCCAGCTTTTGGGACCCTTTTCCTCCTACAGGGTTGCCTCAGCCAGCCTTAATAAGAAGGGATGTGCCTAGTCTCACTGCCATCACTGGGATGCTATCACTGGGAGGCCTGTAAAAGAAAATGGAGGAGTGGCTCTGGAGGAGAGGCAAGGTGGGGCAGGACTGTGAGGAGAGAAGGGACAGGAAACTATAGTCAGGTTGTAGTACATGAAAGAATAATGCATTTTTTTTTTGAAGAAAGCTGTAACTATTTCTGCAGTTAGAACAATACTTTCAGTAGTTTGGATATAAGTTAACAATAGGACAAGGGTAACTATAAGATAGTTATTCATTAATGAAAACGATTTTAAGGAGCTGGAGAGATGGCTCAGCAGTTAGGAGTACTTGTTGCTTCTGCACAGGTCCTGGCTTCCAGCACTCACATGGTGGCTTATGACCATCTAGGACTTCAGTTCTATAGGCTCTGATGTCCTAACCACTGAAGGCACCAGGCGCACTCGTGGTGCACAGATATATATGTAGGAAAAACACTCACAGAAAGTAAACTGTTACAAAAGAAAAAACTTAAACCCCCACACTTCTGTTTTGGATATATAATAGTCTCTGTGTGTATACATTTATATGTGTATATACGCCTATATACATAACACACTTATGGGTGTAGGAAAGGATAATCCAATTGGTGGGTGAGAAAGAGAGGGGACGTTAGTATCTATCATTTGCAAAAACTGTTCTCATCCCTGATACAAAACAAGTCTAACAACTATAAAAATCACAATAAAATACCCATCAGGCAATCACACAAAAAGGCTTGAATGAACTAAATTTCAGGCATAGATGAGCTCTTCATAAAAATAGAGAGATGTACCACTGTTCTTATTTCTAGTAGAGCAAAAGACAGTTAAGAAATCAGCCACAAATGGGGGTGGGGGAGAAAGCAGCCTGGTGTTAGTAGCTGCATTGGGCTGGAGTGGTTAGAACTCTGAGAAGCCCCACTACAGGGCATGCTGCACCTTTCTGCCAACTTTGCCTGGGTCTCTGGTGCTGCTCTTATGTAAAAGCAGTAAGAGGGCAGGGAGAATTTTATTTGCTGAGCTTTAAGATTTCAGTTACGGGGTCAACAGGGACCCGAGAGAGCTGAGTATCCTCTGAAGCATTTTAGGCCTTCACAGAGCGCTCGGAAGCCTTTCTCAGTCGTTCTGGGATTGATGGTCAGTGTCTTAGTTAGGCTTTCACTTGCTGTGACAGAACACTCTGACCAGAAGCAGTTTATCTTTCAGTTCATCGTGCATCATCTAGGGAAGTCAGGGCAGGAACTCAGCCAAGAACCTGGAGGGAGGAGTTGATGGCGGCCATGGAGGAATGCTGCTTACTGGCTTTCTCCTTCTGCTTTCTTAATCACTGCAGGAATGTTACTGCCCACCCACAGTGGGCTGGGTCCTCCACTCAATCACTAATTAAAGTGTTCTACAGCTAAGTCTTATGAGGACAGGTTCTCAGCTGAGCATCCCCTCCTTCTAAATGGCTGTATCTGTGTCTAGTTGATGTAACACTAGCCAGTACAGCCAGGAAGGACAGGTCTTGGGCAGCAGAGAATTCCAGTAATAAAGGATAGAGTATCAGGGGTCCTCGGACCTATCGACATCTGTAAAAGAGAAGAAGACACTAACATTTGGGCAGCTTGTTAAAATTTCACCAGGAGCCAGAATTCTAGGCCTGCTAAAGGAATGGACCTGGCCTCTCTAAAGACGTGAAGCAGCAATGAACTGGATCAAACTGAAGCCAGGCAAAGCCCAGGCTCAGCCCAACCAGAAGCAGACTTGGCCTGAAAGAGAAAGGAGTGTTCTTTTTCTGGAGGTGAGTTCCTTTTGTCTTAATGGCCAGTGCTTTGACTCTACAGGTTTTATACCTGAGGAGTCAACCAACTGTGGATTTGAATATTTGCAAAGAATACTGTGTCTGTATTGTGCACACACAACAGGACAGCATGACTATTTACATAGCTTCTATACTATGAGCAGAGATGATTCACAATATATGAAAAAGTGCATGTAGGTTGTATGCAAACAAAGAGACAGATCTGGGTATCTGAGGAGTCTTAGAACCAATCCCTGTGAGGACTCTGGGCCATCTTTGCACACATGTGCTATGGGAATCATTGAAAGACATGCATAGATGTAAGGAAACCACAATGGTGGTTAATGAAAATGTGTGCAGCAATGACCAGGGTGAACCACTGTGAAGTAACTGATAAGCATGAACCACCAGCAGTACGTTATTGTCAGGCTAACATCCAATAATCATGTACTCTTAGTATTCAGTGAAGGGGTAGTGAGAGTTTAAAATTATTTCTCTTCTTTTTTTAAAACATGTATTTCTACAAGCATTTCCAAAAACAAAAAAATTCTAAAAACAAGTATTTCAAGAAAAAAAAAAGAAAAAAAGAAAAAAAGAAAAAAAAACAAACATGCTTGTTTCTTGTTAGAAAATAAAATATCCTTCAAATTCTGAATAGTTGCTTTTTTCCAATGCTGACTTAGATACCAGAGCGGAAAATTAAAACACAGCTCATCTCTACGTGGAAGTCACAGTCTACTAGAAAAGGGAGATCTGTAAATAACTATGAATCAACTGAATAAATGCTGTTACGGAACATACAAAGAATGTTACAGAAACCACAGTAGATGTGGTAGATCTTAGTTCAAATGGAAGTGCCAGCTGGGGTGAAGGGTCATCTAACTTGGTTTTAAAGAGGCAGTGACATTCACAGATGGAGATGAGAGAATGAGTCCTAACGCTATATTGGTTTCCAGATCTGATAGTCCAGTCGTTCTTATAGACAGTCTGGCCCTACAGGAGATAGACGGAGAAAAAGAGTGGGCAGGGGATTTGGCTGGGGTCTTAGTCAGGGTTTCTATTCCTGCACAAACACCATGACTAAGAAGCATGTTGGGGAGGAAAGGGTCTATTTAGCTCATACATTCACATTGCTGTTCATCACCAAAGGAAGTCAGGACTGGAACTCACACAGGGCAGGAAGCAGGAGCTGATGCAGAGGAGAGATATTAGTTACTGGCTTGCTTCCCCTGGCTTGCTCTCTTATAGAACCCAAGATTACCAGCCCAGGGATGGTACCACCCATAGGGGCCCGATCCCCTTTATCACTAACTGAGAAAATGCCTTACGGCTGGATCTCACAGAGGCATTTCCTCAAGGGAGGCTCCCTTCTCTGTTTAACTTCAGCTTGTGTCAAGTTGACACGCAAAATCAGCCAGTACAATTGACCCTTGTCAAGTTGACACACAAACACAGCCCTTACTTTCTTATTCAACCCCATGAGCTAGATAACTTTAAGAGTCCCACAATCTTTACGAATTCTCCCATATTAAAATTTTAATCCTTTAAAATAGCCAATCTCTTTTAAAATCAAAGACTTTTTACAATTCAAAGTCTCTTAACTGTGGGCTCCACTAAATACTTTCTTCAAGAGGGAAAAATATCAGGGCACAGTCACAATCAAAAGCAAAATCAAACTCTAACCGTCCAATGTCTGGGACCCACCCACGATCTTCTAGGCTCCTCCAAGGGCTTGGGTCACAGCTCTGCCATTTGTAGCACACTCCTTGTCATCTATACTCCAGCTGCCTGTTCTCCACTGCCGCTGCTGTTCTTGGTGGTCATCCCATGGTCCTGGCGTCTCCAAAACTCTGCTGTCTTCTGCTGCAACCAGGCTTCACCAGTAGCCTCTCATAAGCTCTCATTATGGTGCCAAGCCTCAACTCCTTTGCATGACTCCTTCAGTCCTGGGCCATCAACTGCAGCTGAGGCTGCACCTTCACCAATGGCCTTCCATGGCCTCTCACAGTGCCCAGCCTCAGCTGCTCTTCATGACCTCTTCATGGCTGCAAAACCAGTACCACCTGGGTTACTCTTACACATTACCAAGTTCAGCCACAGCATGAGGTAGAACCTTGGCTATCTCTGGAACACAGCCTCTTTGTGTCCTCTTGTCTTCTATTACATTATCACCAGCTTCCTCTTCTCCAGCTCCTTCACGGCCTAAGCTTGGCTGTCCTGGAACTTGCTCTGTAGACTGACTTTGAACTCAGAGATCTGCACCCCTGTCTCCTAAGCACTGGAATTAAAAGTGTGGTCCACCAAGCCTGGATTTAAGTTTTTCTTCACCTAGAACTTGCTCTGTCCTAGGCTGGCCTTGAACTCAGAGATCAGTTTGTCTTTGCCTCTTGGAATAACGGCTTGTACTACCACGCCTGGACCTAAATTTAGTTGGGTGGAATCTTGCCACAAGGTCACTACTCCCTTAATTCAATTTAAAATCATTGAACACAGAATTTAGCTCCATTTCATTTCCTGGTGTCCCTTTAATCCTCAAACTATATATTTTTGTATTTTTTCCTTTCTCAGCTTGCTACATGTGTTCAAAATGCTCTTCATTAGACTTAACCAGAGAACAAGGTCTCTGTTGGGCTTTTGAGACTTCATTTGTTAATGCAATTAATATAAATCTCTTTACCTCAGCCTTAGGCAGTCTCTTCAGACAAGGGCAAAAGGCAGACAAGTTCTTCACCAAAACATCACAAAAATAATCTCTTGGCCACATATTAAAGTTCTTCACTGAACTATCTTGGGCCAGGTCCGAACAGTTCAAATCAGTCTCAGTAATAAAAGTCTTTTACATTCCTGCTAGGATAGCCCATTAAGCCCCTTTAAAGCATCCCACTGCTTTCCAAATCCAAGTCCCAAAATCCACATTCTTCCAAACAAAAGCATGGTCAGGCCTATCATAATACCCCACTCCTGGTACCAACTTCTCTCTTAGTTAGGGTTTTACTGCTGTGAACAGACACCATGACCAAGGCAAGTCTTATAAATGACAACATTTAATTGGGGCTGGTTTACAGGTTCAGAGGTTAAGTCCAGTATCATCAAGGCAGGAGCATGGCAGCCTCCAGGCAGGCATGGTACAGGAGGATCTGAGAGTTTATATCTTCCTCCAAAGGAAGCCAGGAACAGACTGAGCATCCTAAGGCAGCTAGGAGGAGGGTCTCCAAGCCCACCCCACAGTGACACACTTCCTCCAACACGGCCACACCCTCTAACAGTCACTCCCTGGGCCAAGCAATGTGCAAACCATCACAGCTGGACATAACAACTTGTGCCAGAATAAAAAACCCTGAGAGCACCACACGAATGATCCTTAAAGTGGTTCAGACCAGAAAATAATAAAAGCAGTTTTACATGGTTAACAATATCTTTGGAGCATACCAGGCTGCCACTACTGCTTAGAAACTGGTTTCCTTCCCTGGGCTAGGAGCATTGAACAGTGAGGAAGACAGGAACAGACCAAGAAAGAAAAGAAATAAGATTTGAGAGATGAGAGCACAGAAATGAAGAAACTTTCCTGACTTCCCCATGGTTGTGATTTTCATCATCATACTTATTAGTAATTCATAGTACTACTCACTTGTAAGTGACAAGGTTTATTAATAAAGCACTGCTGGCCTAGTACATTTCCATATAAGGACAGGTGAGCTCTGATTTTAAAATTCCACTGTAGGCTGTGCTTTAAAAGAAAACACATGCACAATATCAAGAGAATTCTGATATTAAGTGAGGAAGAGGAGTATTCCATTCTGGGGAAAGTGCTAGCCTCTAAAAACAATAGGAACGATGGTTGAAATGAGAATGAGGCTGACTCCCTCAAATCAGGGTGTTAGGGGTTCAAGGCAGGCTGTAGCCTCTAGGACAGCAGGAGAATCCTAGCGAGCACTTAGCTCCATGTCCCAGTGCCCTGCCCCGGGTCTCTGTAGGCAAGCATCTTAGTCATAGTTCTTGCATCGTAGTCATAGGTCAAGCAAAAAGGAGGAAAGAACAAAGCTCCCAAGACGACCAGACAAAATAATCAGATTAAAGGGGCAAGCAGCTGAGTTGGTAGGGACAGCCATGGACCCAGCTGAACTAGCTCATCTTCCTTGACCTTGGTGTCGCTAGAGATTGCTACGCAATCTGCTTCTGGCCAATGAAATGAGCCTGCCGGCAAAGCGTCAGCTACGTCTCGAGGGCCGGAAGTAGTGGGGTCATGGCTATACTGACCAACACTTTTAGAGACAAAGGGAATGAGTCTTGGCAGTGAACAATAATAGCCTGACCTGCTCATCTGTGAAGCCAAACTCTACTGCCAAGCTCCTGAAACTCCTGCAAGCCCAGGAAGTGAGACAAATAATTTTTTCCTCAGGAATCAGTTTGTTTTTGCTATTAATGAAGGCACAGGCGCACGTCTTTTACATGAAATTGTATTATCCCAGCATAATATAATTTGAATAATAAGTTTAAGACGGGGAGATTTGAGAAGTTTACATAAATTTATTGCACACAAAAAGCCTTTTAGGAGTCCAAGCAGACAGTTGGTATTTTATCTATTATGCATATCAATCTCGGTGAACGTGTGCTTCCTTGCTACAGCTCCAACAGAAGCACGGACACCTGCACAAACTCAGTGTTCTACATCTCACCATAATGGCGAGGACAAGCCAGCTGCTATTTTCCTTCCTGCCCAAATATTTTCCAAATACTACCCTGTTTTTGTTACTGTAACGAGGTAACAAAATTTCACAGAAGTATTTAACAATTGGCTACTATATATATGACAGATTGCTAAATTTACTAACAGTCCTACTGTTCAACTATAAAATCCAAAAAAAAAAAAAAAATGCGACATGAATTCCACGCTTGGTGGCCTTAATTCTAATTTAACTTAAGGTAATAAGAATTAATTTGATCCAAATATTTGCAAACAGGATGAATTCTGTGATGTATGGAAGGGGAATGCTGAACTCACTGTTTTCTATTTCTTGCTGCTAAACAACGTATCAGCTTGCTCATCTCCTGAAATTGCATAAAACAGATAGGAGAGCTAATTTAAACAGTTGTTTGTGCATTCAATATTTATAACCCGAATCGTGCATGACTGACTGGAAGCAGTGAGTTAGAAGGTTTGGCTCAGCGGCTGCCTGGAGTGATGGATGGCCTGGAAGAGTTTCTTGTTCACTGACCAGATCAATCACATAATAGAATGAAAAAATAAAAATAAAAAACCAGCCCAATCCAGATTCCCAACATTTCCATCTGTATGCAAAGCTATTGCTGGAAAGAATGTATCATAAAACAGAATGTGAAGCTACTTAAGAATAATAAAAGCCCACCAAAATGATGTAGAGTGTAAATACGAGAAACAAGGTAACTGAGTGATAATTTACTTTTTAACTGAATATTAATGAGAATCTTATGACATTTATATTCCAAAAACTTATGTCAATTTAAGTGGTATTTTGACTGGGCTCAGACACATGAGAGAAACAGTTTGCAGATCAGTGAAAGGTTTAAATATTTTTGGCAGTGTTTGCGATTGGATTGTACTTAATCAGACTAAAAGGTAGTGCTGTGACAATTATCATACACTGCCGCTGTTAATTATTTCCGTGGCGGTTCGGAGAAAGGAGTCTTTGGAGTGTGAACAGTCATCGGCTGTTTCAAATTACAGCAATGCACGCGCACATTGACGGTTAACCTCGGACGTGTATTGCTGGAGTCAGTGGTGCACACGAGGACCCTTCCTTACTGTGGTTCTAGAGACAGGTGTGACTGACTTATGAGACTCCACTGAGGGCATCTTCATCCAGGTCCTCATGGCTGATATCGAGCTAATAGCTTGCAGTCAGCTGTGGTGGGAGTATTTACACCACAGGAATTAGCAAGTGCTATACATGAGAGCCCCCTCCCCCAACCAAGAGACAGGTGCTACACGTTTACCAGTACACGGCAATACAATCATCCTTTGGATTGAAGTGTGTGTGTGTGTGTGTGTGTGTGTGTGTGTGTGTGTGTGTGTCAGGGGGCACAATAGGCTTGAAAGCTGATGACAGGAAGTTGATATCATGCTGAATGGGTAGAGGAGAGAGAGGCCTCAGAACCTGGCTTCTCTTTTTTGGAGGCCTATGGTCTGAGGTGAGCATCCGGGGTGGTAGACATGTCATTTAGCATTTCCTGGGGCCTCAAACAATAATGCTGTCCCCTTGAGTAAGTTTCCTCCTAAAAGTGGACATGAAGGAGGAGGACAGGCAAGAGGACCCAGTAAATGACAGCACGGAAAGGAAGGATAGGGCAATAAAGAAGCAAAAAGAGATGGAAAGAAACATAAGGTGAGGAAGAAGCAGAAATCGGATGAGGACGCACATGAGGAAGAGCAGAGACACCAGAGGGATGTCCTTAGGAAGCAAGAGTCAGCTCCTAGCAACAGCTCATCGGATCTTACAGCAATTGATTGATTCACGTCTGCCTTGCTTCAGGAGTTAGTCTTGCTCCTGTAAAGCTTCCCCCAAAAGTGGAAATACGGTGTTATACTAAATAAATTACAAGTGGCCTCCTCTACACTTGAACTTCTGGTGATAGGTAAGAAAATGTGTGTAAAAGGCTGGATACCTGGGGGCTGTTCTTGGTTTGAATAGGTATGGCTCCCAGAGGCTCAAGGGTTTGAATGCTTGGCCATAGGGAGTGGCACTATTAGGAGGTGTGGCCTTTTTGGAGTAGGTGTGGCCTTATTAGAGTAGGTGTGGCTTTGTTGCAGGAAGTGTGCCACTGTGAAGCAGTCTTTGAGGTCTCAGAAGCTCAAGCCATGCCCAAAGTTGCGTCCACTTCCTGCTTCCTGTCATCCAGATATAGAACTCTAGGCTCCTTCTCCAGCACCATGTCTGTCTGCAGGCCGCCATGCTTCTGGCCACGATGATAATGGACTGAACCTCCAAACTGTGAGCCTGCCCCGATTAAATGTTTTCCTTTATAAGAGTTGCCATGGTCATGGCGTCTCTTCACAGCAATAAAACCCTAACTAAGTCACAAGACCTAGAACTAAGAGGTGCAACCTCTGTACTGTTGGAAGTCTGACCTAAAGTTTAGAAGCCAGATATCGGGGTTCACTCATGAAGAATTATTGAATGGGTTTCCGCATGTGTACACCAGGCAGTAACTAGGCTGGAGGATGGTAAGAAGACAGATGCTGGGCAGCTTTGCACGAACAGGATGGTGGTAGTTTTTTAACTTCAATTATATCAGCATCATCTACACAAATTCTTCCAATATGTGCTCTGGGACCACGTTTTCTGTCTGAGTAGTAGAGTGGGGCATGAGAACGTGCAGATACAATGTCGCTGGTGGAGGTATCACGCTCTGTGAAATGAGGAACAATGTGAGAACAGTTACACCAACCCTCAGGCTGGAGCTAGCATATCTGATATCTTGGCAAGATTTCAAGTGGGAAAAGACGTGCTAATACTGAGAGTGGGCCATCCTGAGAGGGAAGAAGCAAGGCACTGTGGGGCAAGATTTCTACTTACGATGCTCTCGGCTGGCTGTGGCAGCTATCATTATTTTTAATAGCTAACTTCAAAATTCCTTCTGACTCCCGCTCCAAATCCTTACCTGCAGGGGTAGGTCTCCTGCAACTCTCAGTGTACTAATGGACACAAGTGGATGGGTTAAATGTCCTAACTAAGTACCATGTTCTCAATTAGTTGTTATAAAATTAGGTTGGTGAGCCTTGAAATAAATCAGAAATATGGAAGGGGCTACAAGAAAAAGGACAGGAGGAAAGAGTTGAGGAGGGGGACGAAAGCAGAGTGGAAGAAAGGGAGATGGGAAGGGCGGAGGAGAGACGTTACGAATGGATGAAAGCTTTTGACTGCTGGTTTCCACACCGCCCGCAATCACAGCATCCACCTGCGATGACCTCCCTGAGCTTCACGTGGCCATAACATACCAGCGTCTGGTCTCTCACTGTTTCCGGTCAGCATGGTGAATGAATGAGTGAGTTAACTAAACGAGTCCAACTGCAGCCAGCCCTTCTCCATAGCCTTAGCCGTCACTACTAAACCTTCATGCCTATGTAGATGGGACATGGGTAGATGGAATCCATACTGTTCTGCCACTGTAACCTCCTTGAGGCTTAAGCCACGCTTCTGTCACTGAGCTGGCAAGAACACGAAAAACGGTGCTTCTTTCTTGCTGGCTGCTGAAAAGCTTTCATCCATCTTTCCTACCATTTTTTTTTTAAGGCCAAACAAAAATTATTGGAGCTTATTTGCCTCTAAGAGCAACGGAACTAAACCAGCACAAGCTAGCTCATGTAAAACTGTTGTAACAGGTTGCATCAGCGGCCACCACAGAACTTCAAGACCTACTGACTCCCAGACTCAAAACTCACTAGTGACCCAGCTTTTCTTTGATAGAGCCCTCCCGATACCCAGCATCCGTTTTATCTAGTCAAATAATGAGTCCAGTTGCAAAGAGTTGCTTCTAGTCCAACATCCCAAACAACCCCCTAAAACTTCCTTAAAGTGGATGAGCGTGTGTCCGATTCCCACTCCTCAAGAGCAAACATGAAAGCGAAGGACCGGCTGGCTCACCTGTTGATTAAACACTGCGCTAGGACCTGCACTCTGACCAGCTTTGTTAGGTACAAACGGTTGCTGATGGGAGAGGTACAGAAGCAAAATTCGGGTGATTTAAAGAGAGAAAAATGTGACAAAATATGCTAGGCAGACAACCAAGACTATCACACTTGGTTCTTATTTGTGTCACTAGAAGATTACTTATAATTCAGACTATTTTATAGCCCACATAATGATAATTATTTTAATCAGAAATCACTATGATAAAGGTAGTGAATATGGAGCAAGGCATTTACGTGGTCTGCAATTGTATTCCCCCAAATGACAAACTATATAACTTCACTATGAGACAGTATGATGGATATTCACTCTAGGTGAATAAAGCTTCATCCCACATGAATGCCAGCAGCCTCCTGGAAGGATATAATACCTGCAAAATATGCAATTCCTGTCAGATATGTAAACCAGGACTCTGATCCTATTCAGACAGACCAAGTAAGGGACATTCTATAAAATAACTGACCTGAAATTTACAAAATGTCATTGATGCAGAAGACACAGAAAGATTAGAAACCACCCTACATTAACATGTGTGTTATATATAGTGAGTAATCCTGGACCACAGCCATAGCAGCTTTGAAGGATGGGATGTCTATAGCATATAACAGCATAGTACTGTGTCGATGATAAATGTTTTTGAAAGTTGTACAGTGTACATGAATGAATGTCTTTTCTTAGCAAGTACACGCCAAAGTTTCCTGCCACTAACGTCTGTAGACATTTCTGAGCACTTCGGCTATGCAGAAGTAAACAGTAGTCAAAAGTTTTCTACAAATCCAGCACTACAAAGGATAATAAATGGTAAAGCCCAACATAAGGAGGCAAGCTATACCCTAGAAGAGGCAAGAAACTAATTGTCTTGGCAACAAAACAAAGAGAAGAAAAGCACACAAACACAACCTCACATCCAAATATGAATATAACAGGAAGCAATAATCACTATTCCTTAATATCTCTCAACATCAATGGCCTCAACTCCCCAATAAAAAGACATAGATTAACAAACTGGATACGCAACGAGGACCCTGCATTCTGCTGCCTACAGGAAACACACCTCAGAGACAAAGACAGACACTACCTAAGAGTGAAAGGCTGGGAAACAACTTTCCAAGCAAATGGTCGGAAGAAGCAAGCTGGAGTAGCCATTCTAATATCAAATAAAATCAATTTTCAACTAAAAGTCATCAAAAAAGATAAGGAAGGACACTTTATATTCATCAAAGGAAAAATCCACCAAGATGAACTCTCAATCCTAAATATCTATGCCCCAAATACAAGGGCACCTACATACGTAAAAGAAACCTTACTAAAGCTCAAAACGCACATTGCACCTCACACAATAATAGTAGGAGATTTCAACACCCCACTCTCACCAATGGACAGATCATGGAAACAGAAATTAAACAGAGACGTAGACAGACTAAGAGAAGTCATGAGCCAAATGGACTTAACGGATATTTATAGAACGTTCTACCCTAAAGCAAAAGGATATACCTTCTTCTCAGCTCCTCATGGTACTTTCTCCAAAATTGACCATATAATTGGTCAAAAAACGGGCCTCAACAGGTACAGAAAGATAGAAATAATCCCATGCGTGCTATCGGACCACCACGGCCCTAAAGCTGGTCTTCAATAACAATAAGGAAGAATGCCCACATATACGTGGAAATTGAACAATGCTCTACTCAATGATAACCTGGTCAAGGAAGAAATAAAGAAAGAAATTAAAAACTTTTTAGAATTTAATGAAAATGAAGGTACAACATACCCAAACTTATGGGACACAATGAAAGCTGTGCTAAGAGGAAAACTCATAGCACTGAGTGCCTGCAGAAAGAAACAGGAAAGAGCATATGTCAGCAGCTTGACAGCACACCTAAAAAGCTCTAGAACAAAAAAGAAGCAAATACACCCAGGAGGAGTAGAAGGCAGGAAATAATCAAACTCAGAGCTGAAATCAACCAAGTAGAAACAAAAAAGGACCATAGAAAGAATCAACAGAACCAAAAGTTGGTTCTTTGAGAAAATCAACAAGATAGATAAACCCTAGCCAGACTAACGAGAGGACACAGAGAGTGTGTCCAAATTAACAAAATCAGAAATGAAAAGGGAGACATAACTACAGATTCAGAGGAAATTCAAAAATCATCAGATCTTACTAAAAAAGCCTATATTCAACAAAACTTGAAAATCTGCAGGAAATGGATAATTTCCTAGACAGATACCAGGTACCGAAGTTAAATCAGGAACAGATAAACCAGTTAAACAACCCCATAACTCCTAAGGAAATAGAAACAGTCATTAAAGGTCTCCCAACCAAAAAGAGCCCAGGTCCAGACGGGTTTAGTGCAGAATTCTATCAGACTTTCATAGAAGACCTCATACCAATATTATCCAAACTATTCCACAAAATTGAAACAGATGGAGCACTACCAAATTCCTTCTATGAAGCCACAATTACTCTTATACCTAAACCACACAAAGACCCAACAAAGAAAGAGAACTTCAGACCAATTTCCCTTATGAACATCGGCGCAAAAATACTCAACAAAATTCTGGCAAACCGAATCCAAGAGCACATCAAAACAATCATCCACCATGATCAAGTAGGCTTCATCCCAGGCATGCAGGGATGGTTTAATATCTGGAAAACCATCAACGTGATCCATTATATAAACAAACTGAAAGAACAAAACCACATGATCATTTCATTAGATGCTGAGAAAGCATTTGACAAAATTCAACACCCCTTCATGATAAAAGTCCTGGAAAGAATAGGAATTCAAGGCCCATACCTAAACATAGTAAAAGCCATATACAGCAAACCAGTGGCTAACATTAAACTAAATGGAGAGAAACTTGAAGCAATCCCACTAAAATCAGGGACTAGACAAGGCTGCCCACTCTCTCCCTACTTATTCAATATAGTTCTTGAAGTTCTAGCCAGAGCAATCAGACAACAAAAGGAGGTCAAGGGATACAGATCGAAAAAGAAGAAGTCAAAATATCACTATTTGCAGATGATATGATAGTATATTTAAGTGATCCCAAAAGTTCCACCAGAGAACTACTAAAGCTGATAAACAACTTCAGCAAAAGTGGCTGGGTATAAAATTAACTCAAATAAATCAGTAGCCTTCCTCTACACAAAAAGAAAACAAGCGAGAAAGAAATTAGGAAACGACACCCTTCATAATAGACCCAAATAATATAAAGTACCTCGGTGTGACTTTAACCAAGCAAGTAAAAGATCTGTACAATAAGAACTTCAGGACACTGAAGAAAGAAATTGAAGAAGACCTCAGAAGGTGGAAAGATCTCCCATGCTCATGGATTGGCAGGATTAATATAGTAAAAATGGCCATTTTACCAAAAGCGATCTACAGATTCAATGCAATCCCCATCAAAATACCAATCCAATTCTTCAAAGAGTTAGACAGAACAATTTGCAAATTCATCTGGAATAACAAAAAACCCAGGATAGCTAAAACTATCCTCAACAATAAAAAAAGACTTCAGGGGATCACTATCCCTGAACTCAAGCAGTATTACAGAGCAATAGTGATAAAAACTGCATGGTATTGGTACAGAGACAGACAGATAGACCAATGGAACAGAATTGAAGACCCAGAAATGAACCCACACACCTATGGTCACTTGATTTTTTGACAAAGGAGCCAAAACCATCCAATGGAAAAAAAGATAGCATTTTCAGCAAATGGTGCTGGTTCAACTGGAGGTCAACATGTAGAAAAATGCAGATCGATCCATGCTTATCACCCTGTACAAAGCTTAAGTCCAAGTGGATCAAGGACCTCCACATCAAACCAGACACACTCAAACTAATAGAAGAAAAACTAGGGAAGCATCTGGAACACATGGGCACTGGAAAAAATTTCCTGAACAAAACACCAATGGCTTATGCTCTAAGATCAAGAATCGACAAATGGGATCTCATAAAACTGCAAAGCTTCTGTAAGGCAAAGGACACTGTGTTAGGACAAAACGGCAAGCAACAGATTGGGAAAAGATCTTTATCAATCCTACAACAGATAGAGGCCTTATATCCAAAATATACAAAGAACTCAAGAAGTTAGACCGCAGAGAGACAAATAACCCTATTAAAAAATGGGGTTCAGAGCTAAACAAAGAATTCACAGCTGAGGAATGCCGAATGGCTGAGAAACACCTAAAGAAATGTTCAACATCTTTAATCATCAGGAAAATGCAAATCAAAACAACCCTGAGATTCCACCTCACCCCAGTCAGAATGGCTAAGATCAAAAACTCAGGTGACAGCAGATGCTGGGGAGGATGTGGAGAAAGAGGAACACTCCTCCATTGTTGGTGGGATTGCAGACTGGTACAACCATTCCTGAAATCAGTCTGGAGGTTCCTCAGAAAATTGGACATTGAACTACCTGAGGATCCAGCTATACCTCTCTTGGGCATATACCCAAAAGATGCCCCAACATATAAAAAAGACACGTGCTCCACTATGTTCATCGCAGCCTTATTTATAATAGCCAGAAGCTGGAAAAATCCCAGATGCCCTTCAACAGAGGAATGAATACAGAAAATGTGGTACATCTACACAATGGAATATTACTCAGCTATAAAAAACAACGACTTTATGAAATTCGTAGGCAAATGGTTGGAACTGGAAAATATCATCCTGAGTGAGCTCACCCAATCACAGAAAGACATACATGGTATGCACTCATTGATAAGTGGCTATTAGCCCAAATGCCTGAATTACCCTAGATGCCTAGAACAAATGAAACTCAAGACGGATGATCAAAATGTGAATGCTTCACTCCTTCTTTAAAAGGGGAACAAGAATACCCTTGGCAGGGAAGAGAGGCAAAAGATTAAAACAGAGACTGAAGGACACCCATTCAGAGCCTGCCCCACATGTGGCCCATATATATACAGCCACCCAATTAGATAAGATGGATGAAGCAAAGAAGTGCAGAAGTGTAGATCGCTCCTGAGAGACACAGCCAGAATACAGCAAAATACAGAGCGAATGTCAGCAGCAAACCACTGAACTGAGAATAGGACCCCATTGAAGGAATCAGAAAAAGAACTGGAAGAGCTTGAAGGGGCTCGAGACCCCATATGTACAACAATGCCAAGCAACCAGAGCTTCCAGGGACTAAGCCACTACCTAAAAGACTATACATGGACTGACCCTGGACTCTGACCTCATAGGTAGCAATGAATATCCTAGTAAGAGCACCAGTGGAAGGGAAGCCCTGGGTCCTGCTAAGACTGAACCCCCAGTGAACTAGACAGGTGGGGGGAGGGCGGCAATAGGGGGAGGGGGGGGGAACACCCATAAGGAAGGGGGGGGGGGAGGGATTAGGGCGATGTTTGCCCGGAAACGGGGAAAGGAATAACACTCGAAATGTATATAAGAAATATTCAAGTTAATAAAAAAAAAAAAAGTTTTCATTAGACTGACTCTCTGAGGCCACTCTTGTCCTAAGTAATGCATTTCTGTTGCTTGAGATCCTAAGGCTACCTCAATGACATTACACAAATGTTCATGGTTAATCAGGGTAGACTGTGCTCTGCATAGTCAAAGTTTAGAGCCATGCACTATTTTCTATGTTTTCTCTGCTTCCTATGGGCAGATGTTGTGTGAGCATCGGCTTCTGGTCCCTGCTGCAATGCTTGCCCTTCCTGACCATGGTGGACACTATCTGTCTTAGGTGGACACCATCTGTCTTAGGTGGAACTATCAGTCTTAGGTGGACACTATCTGTCTGTGTTATATTACTGTGAACGGATACTGTGGCCATGGCAACTCTTACAAGGGAAAGCATCTAGTTGGGAATTGCTTATGGTTTTCAGAGGTTTCATCCATAATCATTATGGTGGGAAGCAACGGCAGCACTCAGACACGGCGCTAGAGAAGTAGTTGGCAGTACTACATCCCGACTTGAAGGAAGCAGGGAGAAAAGGTATTTAGGACTGGCCGGGTTTTTGAAGCCCTAAAGCCCATCCCAGTGGCACACTTCCTCCAACAAGACTACACCTATCCCAACAAGGTCACTCCTCCTAATCCCTCTCAAGCACTGCTACTCCACGATGACCAAGCATTGAAATGTAGGAGCCTATGTAGGCCATTCTTATTCAGACCATTACATTCCACTCCCTGGCCACCATAGTCATATCATAAATGGAAAATGCATTTAGTTCAACTTCAAGTCTCCAAAGTCTGTCACAGTCACAAAACTGTTTAAAAGTCAAAAGGTCCAAGTCTCTTCTGAGACTCAAAGAATTTCTTAACTGTAACTCATGTAAAAATCAATATTAAAAAGCAAGTCACATACTTCTAACATATAATGGCAAAGAATAAACATTACCATTCCAAAAGGGAGGAAAGGCAGCCTAGTGAGGAAATACTGGACCGAAGATTGAAGACTAGCAGGGTAAACTGTAAAATCACCGTGTCTGACATCAAATTGCTCTTTCTATCTCCAACTCTTTTCAGCTTTGCTGACTGCAACACATTTCTCTCGCTCGCTCGGGCTATTTCCACACCAGGACTACAGCTTTGCTCAGCAAGTGTCCCATGACCCTGGCATCTCTAATATCTTGGCAGCCCAGCCAAGGGCCTCTCTGCGCCCCCATACAAGCACTCCCTTGACACCCTTGACACATGTCTGGCCTTGGCAGCTTTTCTTAGCTATGGAGGGAGACTCCAAATCCCCATCTTGTACCCTTGATTGGAAGGCCAGAATCATACAGCCAAAAGCTGCCAGGTTCTGTTGCTTGCTAGTGCTAGAACATGGCCCCCTACTTCCACTATAGTTGCATCAGCTTTCTGTTTCCAGTGGTTCCTCCATTCCTTAAGCTTTGCTTTAGTTCTTTCTCGTGGGCTGGAAGCTTAGCTAGGTGGGGTCTTGACCTGAGGTCACCACTCCTTGTATTCATTCAGGTTTTCCTTTAAACTTATCTCCTTGAGCAATGGACTTAGCTCCATGATACTTCCTAGTGTTCTTCTCCCCTCCCCCCAAACTATATATTTTGCATTTTCCCTTAGTTTGTTCCTTTTCATTATAGATCTGCATAAAAGTGATCACTACCAGGAGACATAGTCAATATTAGGCTGTCTTGATATCTCTTCTGCCAACACCATTAATCCAAAACTCATCAATTTAGCCTTAGGCAGATTTTTTTTTTTTTTTTGTACAAAAGCAAAAAACAGCCGCATTCTTTGCCAAAATATCACAAGAATGGTCTCTGGACCACTTACTAATATTCTTCTCCTCTGAAAACTTAAGCAGGCCCTTCAGCACCTCTATTTTCCATGCTCCTATTAGGATAGTCCATTAAGCCTCACTTAAACTGTTCAACTGCCTTTTTAGTCCAGAGTCTCAAAGTGTCCCATATTTCTTCAAACAAAGGAATGGTCAGGTCTATGATAGCAATATCCTACTCCTAGTACCTACAGGGGTAATTCTTATTCAAACTACCACACCATCTATCTGGAACCATAACCTAAAATAAACCCATTTCCCTAAGTTGCTTTTGGTTCATGGTATCTTATCACAGCAACAGAGTACCTAACTCGAGACCTTTCAGAGTTTCAGGTCTTATTTTAAGTCTTTGACCTGTATTGATTGGTTTTTGTATGGTGAGTGAGAACACATTTTAATTTTCTGTATGTACATACTCTGTTTGCCCTGCAAGAAGACCTTTCTTCCATATATTTTGGCAACTTTATAAAAAACTAATTGGTTGTAGATCTTTGGTCTGATTTCTGGGGCCACTAGACTTTTCTACTGGACTGTAAGATTGTTTTGATGCCAATACAGGATGCTATGTCTTTTTTGTTTGTTTGTTTGTTTTTTGTTTTTTTATGCCATAGGCTCTGAAATGTGTCCTGAAGTAATATATTGTGAGTTTTGCTCTTTTTGTTTGCAGTGGTATTGAGTAATATGGGGTCTTTTGTGCTTCCATATAAACTTCACAATTGCTTTTCTCTGGTGCTGTTCTGGCGGGAAGCCTGTAGTTCTATTTGGGCAGTGGGGACAATATTAATCCTTCCAACCTATGAACATTGAATTCCATATTTTACTGTCACGATCAATATATTTCACCCAGGAGCACTCAATTGAACAGGTACAAATGCCTTATGTGGGCTCCAGGAATTCAGGCCTCGTGCTTGTGTGGCAAACATGTTACTCAATGACCCATCTCTGCATCCCTGTTCGTTTCCTCACTGCTTTGGGGATTGGTCTGTTCTTGCTTTTCTAAGCAACTATGACTGCTTAGTTGAACATTTTCTTAATTCCTTACATAGGTTCTCGATATTACAAAATACTTAGTACTGCTTTTACTGTAGCCATAGATTTGGGAATGTCATGTTTCCTTTCTTTTGTGTTTCAAGGAATTAGATATTTTTTCCTTCTGACTTCAGTGATCCACTTGAGCATTCAAAAGTGCCATGTGCTTGGCATGGTGGCACGCATCTTGAATCACAGTACTTGGAATGAAGAGGCAGACAGATCTCTGTGATTCTAGACCAGCCCAGGCTGCACTGTAAATTCCAGGCCACCTAATACTACATAGAAAAACCTAATCTCAGAAAAAGAAAAAAATGAAGTGTCTAGTCAGATCTTCATGAATTCTAAAATTTCTAAAGTTTCCCTTGTCAACTTTCATTCCATTGTGATCAGAAAAGCGACAGGCTATGATTTCAAGTGCTAAAAAACATGTTTTGTGGCTCACCATATATTTATTCCAGGGAAGATTCTGTGTACCAGTGAAAAAACTATGTCAAGTGGAATGCTCTGCAAATGTCCACTGAATCCATTTGATTTACAGTAGAGTTTAATATGGATCTTTATTTCTTGTCTAGATGATCTATTTATTGATAATGGCAAAGTCCTAATATACTCTCTATTATTATATTACAGCCCATATCTCCTTTTAGGTCCAGTAGTATTTGCTGTATAAACCTCAGCATGCCAACATGAGGTATATGAAGATTTACGATCTTTACAGTCTTGATGAATTGCTACCTTTATTATTTAGTGACCCTCAACGTCTTCTGCATTTATCTTAAGTTCTGTGTTGTTTAACATATAATTATATGAGACACATAAGCTGTTTCTGCTTGCTGAAATATTCTACTTGCCTGTTAATATACTTTTCTATGCTCAGTCTGTGTGTGCTGGCTGGTGAGTAAGTTCTTATTCTGCAGATAATTGTTCGGTCTTGCTTTTTAACTATTTAGCCAGTCCATAGCTTTTCCTGAGAGAATTATTAATGACTTCGTGTAGATTAAAATTATTACTGAAAGGTATACACTCATGCCTGCCATTTTTCTTCTACTTCTTTTGAATATTCTTTGATTCTTTTCTTACTAGTGGACTGATGATTTACTTTATCAATAATGTATGATGATTTCTATTTTATTTTGTATTTATCTTTTGAGTAGCTCTTCTTTGAGTACGTTATATTTTCCAAACTATCCACCTATCTTCCTTCCCTTTCTGGATTCACGAATCTCTCAAACACCTTTTATAAAAGGCTGGTTTCGTAGACACAAATTCCTTCAGATTTTGCTTGTCTTGGAAAGTATTCATTACTTATTTGCTTTTGAAGAGCAGCCTTGACGGATATGGTAACTCAAGTTGACAATTATTTTCTCACTCAGGACTTGAAATACAAGTCTTCCATCTGTTACTAGTGGAAAAGTGATGTGTTTGGGTGTCTGGTTGACAAGGACTGGACTTGTGATGATTAATCTTCACTGACAATTTTACTGGATCACCTCCCAGTGTATCTATGAGGGTGTTTGAGGTTAAGAGACTTAATTGAAGGGAAGACCTAGTCTTAATGGGGCAGCACCATACCATGGACTAGGGTTCTGTTTAGGTAAAAAGGAGTAAACAGAGACATAGTATTCCTCTCTGCTTTCTGATTGTGGGTGTCACCTCAGATTTCCATCACTATACCTCTCTGGTCATGATAGACTGTATCCTTTCCAATTATATACCAAAGTAAACTCATCTATCTATCTATCTATCTATCTATCTATCTATCTATCTATCTATCTATCTATCTATCTATCTATCTATCTATCTATCTATCTATCTATCTATCTATCTATCTATCTACCATCTATCTATTATCTATCTATCTATCACTTTTTAGGATTTTGTATGTATTAGTGGTTTGCTTGCGTGCCTCTGTGTACACCAAGTGTGTACCTAGTACCCAAGGAGGTCAAAAAAGGGTATTAGATTCCCTCCCAAGAAAGGGGATTAAGAGATGGTTGTAGGCTCCCATGTGGGTGCTGGGAAATTAACCCAGGCCTTCTAAGAGAGCAGTAAGTGCTCTTAAGCACAGAGCCACCTTTCAGCCCCAACTCTTCCTTTTTAAGTAGCCTTCATCGAGCATTTTGTCACAGGATCAAGAGAACTAATGCTCATGCTTCCCCAGTCTATGGAGTTCCTACTGAGAAATCCACTATTAACTTAGAGGAGTTTTTCTTGGTACTTTTCTCTTGAAGACTTTCAAATCTACCCTTCTTGTCTATTTGATATGTTACGGTGAGGATTTTTTTCTGGTCACAAGTCTACTTGGGGTTTTATAAGCTGCATATATGGGTTTTGTGCATATATGCTGTGTGGTTTTCAAGATATGGGAAGTTGTCCACTATTATTTAATTCAGTAGACTTCCTATGTTCTTAATCCTAATCCCCTCTGCTTTAGGCACTCCAGGCACACATTTTGGTCATTTAATGTGATTGTATCCTGAGTGCTCCCTTCACTGTGGCCCGTACCCCTTTTAGAATACGCAAAATTGAAAATCGCGTAAAGCTCCAACATCCATTTGCTCCATCGAGTCTGTGGGTGAAGCTTTCCACTGCACTTCTCACCTGACTCAGAGAGCTCTTCATTTCTGAGACTGGCTCATTCTGTTGGTGAAGTTTTCATTCACACTCTGCACTGTCTTCCTCACCATGTTTATATAGAATCTATGGGACCTCAGTGAACTCCTTTCAGTCGTTTTACTTATTTATCAGGCATTTCATCTATCTAGGTATTTTCAGGACCTATTACTAGAGTTAGCATCTTTAGGAATTGTAATACTGCCTGGACATTAAACATTTCTTTTGTTACTATGGTGATGGTGTTACTATGGTTACTATGAAAGGTGTTCTTCACCACTTTGTGGGCCACTTCCTTTTGGTTAGTGACTTTCTCTTGTAAAGTGTCTTGTGGTATCAGTTTGTTATGCAATACTGAGTTTATATTCAGTTAGCACCACGGGGTAATACTTCTGTAAGTTCTTTGGTTGTTACTAGTGCAATGTGGGCACATTGCATATCATATTGGAGTCAGAGACCCACAGTCTCCGCAAACCATGTAGAAATGTAGACACTAACAGTTCAGACATTTGTGGTGTACACAGCGTATGGGATACATCATGTATAACTTCTGCTTGTGGTTTTAGTGGTAGTGCTTATCGCCAGATGGTAGATTTCACTAGGCACTGCTGATACCACTGACTTTGATATTTGTCAGAGTCACTAGCTTGGGCTTCACAATTGTGAAAATGGCCCCGAAGCACTTATTCTATAACTAGACAGTGTGCAGGCACAGGAGATTCATAAGAACAGCTGGTTCAGAAATCCAAGTACTCCTTCCATGGTAACCACACTGAGCCATCTCGGGTGCTTTTGATCAAAGCCTGGAGCCTATAGACAATAGATACAGTGGTAGAACTTATACATTTCTCTCTGCTCCTTTAGTAGACTTGACTACTGAAGAGCTAGCTAATGAACCCATTCCCTGGCCAGCTGTGTGTGTGTGTGTGTGTGTGTGTGTGTGTGTGTGTGTGTGTGTGTGTGTGTGTATTGTGCACACACCTGAGGAGAAATGATGATCTCTTCTTTCCTCCTTCCTCCTATCTTTTAAGCTACAGTACCGCAGAGATCAACCAACCATGGATTGTGGCAGGATCCACAGAATTCTCTGAGCTAAAGTGTTTGCAGAGCAAATAGGACCAGAGGACACTGCTGGCACCAAGTAGAGCTTCCTTCTCCCCACCCTCTTCTCAGGCTATGTACCTTTGGAGTACAATTAGAGTTAATGCTCTACAGTTTTAAGTTTTAGCCCTTATGAGTATGTGTGCATGGGGGGCAGGGACATAGTCACAGCATAGTCTGTGTGCTTTAATAGTGTTCATAGCTTTGGTGGGTTGCTGAGGATGGGTATGTACCTTCACTATTGGCACCAGAGAGAACTACCCACATGGGCCACTACTTGTTCTTAGATACCCAGTCCTTAAGCAGATACCCTCTATTTCCCTCTGGGTTATGGTACCCATTTCCATTCAATGGGTTTGTATCAGAAGTATACACAGGGCCACACAGCTCCACGCGGCAGCCACTTGCTGGGCCAGCACAGTGGAATGTCTGTGTGCTCACAGCACTGGGAATATGGAGGGCTTTAGCTCAGAGGAATGTTGTGGATCCGGCCACGGTCCATTCCTGATTACTCTCTGGGAGACACCGTACCTTAAAGGCTAGGAGAAGGGAGAGGGAAGAAAACACCTGACCATCATTCCAACTCAGGACTGCACAGCTGGTCAGTCTTCCTAGCTGTCCACATTCAGACAGTAGGTCCCTCGTCAAGACAGTTCCTACCGCCCACTGAGGGATTACTGAGATAATGGGAAATCCTTTTCAAAGCCAGGTTACTATGTGCAGATCTAATGTTTATATATATATATATATATATATATATATATAATGATTTATCCATATATTTGATTTCCAGTAGGTTGTTTGAAGTCTTGTTGTAGGAAGTCTAGTTGTAGGAAGTTCAAAGTCCTGAGTTCAATCTCCAATGGGGTGTGTGTGTGTGTGTGTGTGTGTGTGTGTGTGTGTGTGTGTGTGTGTGTGAGGTAAGAGACTAGAAAGTCAGTTAGCCAGGAGTCTAGGATTTAGACCTAGCTGTGCCATTAAGAAGCCTGAGTGTTGTGGGCTGAGGAGATGGCTCAATGTGTTATCAAGTGCTTACTTTAGAAGCATGAGGACCTGAGTTTGGTTTCCCAGCATCCCTGTGAAAAGACCGGCATTGGGGGTGAGAGCACTGTAAACAGAGCTGAATCTGAGAGCTTGTTGGACAACAGCTTTGCTGAAATGGTGAAGCGCCAGGCTTCCAGTTAAGGAGACCCATTCTCAAGAGTGAAGGTGACAGAAAAAGGTAGCTGATTTCTTGTATAGGCCTCCACATGTGTAGCTTAGGTTACACACCCACAAATGTGCATACAACACACACAGCAAGGGGGTAAAAGAAACCTTTTTGGAGCCTCAGCATTTTATTTGATTGAAAATCAGGGCAGGACCCTTCTGGTTTCTGTCTGAGTCCAGAGCTGAAAGGCAGTCAACAGGAGCACTGACACACATGAGAGCAGAGGTAAGACCAAATCTGCTGCAAGCAACCTGCCTGGTGAACTCAGGACACACAAACCCAGGAGCGGTCTGGGACAGAACCCTTTTGGTTTCTGAGTGCACCCAGAGCTGAACTGGTCCCACAGCTCTCTGTATCCAGATCCACCTGTAAGAAAACAGGTGTACAGCAGTGCTAACACACAGGATTTCAGGAGGGTCAAACCACTGTCAGAGACAGGAAAACGAGCTAACACCAGAGACAACCTGATGGCAAGAGGCAAGCACAGGAACCTAAGCAGCAGAAACCAAGACTACTTGGCGTCATCAGAGCCTAGTTCTCCCACCAAAGCAAATACTGGGTATCCCAACACACCGGAAAAGCAAAATTTGGCTCTAAAATTACATCTCATGATGATGATAGAGGACATAAAGGAGGAAATAAATAACTCCCTTAAAGAAATACAGGATAACACAGGTAAACAAGTAGAAGCCCTTAAAGAGGAAACACAAATATATATATTTGGAGTACAATTAGAGTTAATGCTCTACAGTTTTAAAAAGAGCTCCTAGCGCGCCCTTATGAGTATGTGTGCATGGGGGGCAGGGACATAGTCACAGCATATTCTGTATGCTTTAATAGTGTTCATAGCTTTGGTGGGTTGCTGAGGATGGGTATGTGCCTTCACTATTGGCACCAGAGAGAACTACCCACATGGGCCACTACTTGTTCTTAGATACCCCCAGTCCTTAAGCAGATACCCTCTATTTCCCTCTGGGTTATGGTACCCATTTCCATTCAATGGGTTTGTATCAGAAGTATACACAGGGCCACACACTGAGAGAACAAAATGCCAGCCCAGGCTACTGTATCCAGCAAAACTCTCAATTAACATAGTTGGAGAAAGCAAGATATTTCATGACAAAACCAAATGTGCACAACAATATTTACACAAATCCAGCCCTACAAAGGATAATAGATGGAAAACTCCAACACAAGGAGGGAAACTGCTCCATAGAAAAAGCAAGAAAGTAATCTTCTTGCAATAAACCCACAAGAAGAGAGACACACAAATATAATTCTACCTCTAACAACAAAATAGCAGGAAACAACAATCACTATTCCTTATTATCTCTTAACATCAATGGACTCAATTCCCCAATAAAAAGACATAGACTAACAGACTGAATATATAAAGAGAACCTAGCATTTTGCTGTATACAGCAAACACACCTCAGTGACAAAGATAGACACTACCTTAGAGTAAAAGGCTAGAAAACAAATTTCCAAGCAAATGGTCCTAAGAAACAAGCTGGAGTAGCCATTCTAATATCTAATAAAAATGACTTTCAACCAAAAGTTATCAAAAAGTTATCAAAAAAGATAAGAACACTTCATATTCATTGAAGGACAAATCTACCAAGATGAACTCTCAATCCTGAATATCTATGCTCCAAATGCAAGGGCCCCTACATTCATAAAAGAAACCTTACTAAAGCTCAAAGCACACATTGCACCTCACATACTAATAGTGAGAAATTTCAACACCCCACTCTCATCAATGGACAGATCATGGAAACAGAAACTAAACAGAGATACAGAGAAGCTAACAGAAGTTATGAACCAAATGGATTTAACAGATATTTACAAACATTTCATCCTAATATATAGGAGCTAAAACCATCAAGTGGTAAAAAGATAGCATTTTCAACAAATGGTGCTGGTTCAACTGAAGGTCAGCATATAGAATGAAAATCAACCCATTCTTATTGCCCTGTACAAAGCTTAAGTCCAAATGAATCAAGGACCTCCACATCAAACCAGATATACTCAAATTAATAGAAGAAAAAGTGGGAAAGAGCCTTGAACACATGGGCACTGGGGAAAATTTCCTGAACAAAACACCAATGGCATATGCTCTAAGATCAAAAATCGACAAATGGGATCTCATAAAACTGCAAAGCTTCTGTAAGGCAAAGGACACTGTGGTTAGGACAAAACGGCAAGCAACAGATTGGGAAAAGATCTTTATCAATCTTATACCTGATAGAAGGCTAATATCCAATATATATAAAGAACTCAAATTGTTAGACTCCAGAGAGTCAAATAACCCTATTAAAAATGGGTACAGAGCTAAAGAAAGAATTCTCAACATGGAACATGGAATGGCTGAGAAGCACCTAAAGAAATGTAAACATCCTTAGTCATCGGAAAATGCAAATCAAAGCAACCCTGAGATTCCACCTCACCCCAGTCAGAATGGCTAAGATCAAAAACTCAGGTGACAGCAGATGCTGGGGAGGAAGTGGAGAAAGAAGGAACACTCCTTCATTGTTGGTGGGATTGCAAGCTGGTACAACCATTCTGGAAATCAGTCTAGAAATTCCTCAGAAAATTGGACATTGAACTACCTGAGGACCCAGCTATACCTCTCTTGGGCATATACCCAAAAGATGCTCCAACATATAACAAGGACACATGCTCCACTGTGTTCATAGCAGCCTTATTTATAATAGCCAGAAGCTGGAAAGAACCCAGATGCCCTTCAACAGAGGAATGGATACAGAAAATGTGGTACATCTACACAATGGAATATTACTCAGCTATCAAAAACAATGACTTCATGATATTCATAGGCAAATGGATGGAACTAGAAAATGTCATCCTGAGTGAGGTAACCCAATCACAAAAAACCAAAAAACCAAAAAACCAAAACAAACAAACAAACAACAAAAACACATGGTATACACTCACTCATAAGTGGATATTAGTCCAAAGGCTCGAATTACCCAAAATACAATCCATAGATGACATGAAGCTCAAGAAGGAGAACCAAAGTGCAGATCCTTCAGTCCTTAAAAGGGGGAATAAAAATATTCATAGGAGGCGATATGGAGAAAAAGTGTGGAGCGGAGAGTGAAGGAATGGCCATTCAGAGCCTGCCCTACCTGGGGATCCAGCCCATATATATACAGCCACCAAACCCCGACAATATTGATGATGCCAAGAAGTGCATGCTGGAATCAGATATAGCTGTCTCCCGAGAAGCTCAGCCAGAGCATGACAAATGCAGAGGCAGATGCTCGAAGTCAACCACTGAACTGAGAATGGGGTCCCCATTGGAGGAATCAGAGAAAGGTTCAAGGAGTTGAAGGGGCTTGTAACCCCATAAGAACAATATCAACCAACCAGAGCTCCCAGGGACCAAACCACTACTCAAAGAGTACACATGAACAGACCCATGGCTCCAGCTGCACATGTAGCAGAGGATGGCATTTTTGGGCATCAATGGGAGGAAAGTCCCTTGGTCCTTTGAAAGCTTAATGATTCTGTGTAGAGTAATTCCAGGGTGGGAAGGTGGCAGGGAGTGGTTGGGTGGGGGAAGACCCTCATAGAAGCAGGGGGAGGGGATGGGATAGGGAGTTTCTGGAGGGGAAACAGGGAAAGGGAATAACATTTGAAATGTAAATAAAAAATATCAATAAAAATAAATAATAAAATGAAAAAAAAAAAAAAAAAATCAAATGAAATTGGTAAGATTTATGAATTGCCTGTAACTGAAAACTGAGCGGCTAAAGATTTTGAAAAGAGTATGCTAACACATCACTTGTGAAAATATGGCTGATTTGTATATTTATTTGAAATCACTGTGGCATATCGATAATAATGTACCACTTTTAATAATGCTCAGATATTTTATTTCCATATTATAAATCGATAGCGTTTAACCTTAGGGGCAAAGCGAGACTGTATTAAGCAGAGCAGCTGCTTCTGTTCACTGCTAACAAATGCAGCCCACCTCCCACCACACTGAGGATTCATTGTCATTGTTTTGAACCGTTTATTGTAATAGCCTTTTAAGTATGAAGCAGATAGGAAACATAAAATCACTAAAGTCTTCCAATAAACAGAGAAACCGCTTGGATTTAATTAAAGTAGTCTTCGGGGAGTTCTACTATAGGCTTAGGAACAGTTTTCATCTCAGTTACACGTTGTGCTCCATAGCTTCAGTCCAGCCTTGAGAAAATCACTTTTATGACTATTTTGAGAAAATTCACTTCTCCTTCCCCATATGTAACTTTCCCCATTGATAGAGTTGTCATCCTGTCAGTGAAGTGTGGCTAGGAGAAACTTGCTCCAAACACGGGAGGAGAGTGGGAAGAGGAACTAAGGCCACTCATTAGTTTTTCAGAAACACAGGACTGAAGAAGGGAAGCTGACCAAAGCCCTTTCCTAATTACTTTCATCTACGTTCTTAACCTGATCCTTTTCCTTCTGTTTTTTTTTTTTCTTTCTACTGATAGCAACATACTGTGTATCAAAACATTTCTCCACAGCACAATGTAATCAAGCAATGTTGTTAAGAACTCACTATGCATATACACTTCTTGGTCTTATGGAGATCACAAAGAATGTCTAAGATGTAGTCCCTGCCTTCAAAGAATCATGTCTACATCTAATGGAGATATCTAGGAAGCAGAAACTATGACCAGCAAGAGGGCCCAGGATCAATATACGACCTGATGAGAAATGTCTCCCCTAGGCTCATATTTGAATACTTGGTCCCCAGTTGTTTGGGGAGTAGGGATTCCCTGGGAGTGAATTTGAGGTTAATGCCTGGCCCCCATTTCCTCCTGTTTTCTCTTGGTTTCCTAGGGGGCAGCCTGGCCTCACGCTCCCGCTGCTGTGCCTTTGCTCCCGTGCTGGACCACATCCCCTCTGAACCGTGAGCCTAAAGAACCCTTCCCCTCTGGTCAGCTTTTCTATCGCAGCAGAGAAGCAGCAAGTACAGCATTCAGTCTGCTTTGCCCTTAAAGAACAGCCCACCTCTAAAAGGTGAAGGAGTAAAACTAGGTTGGATGAAAACGTGAGCAGCAACCAAAGAGTGTGTGAGACATTCAGTACCAAGGCGGCTACAGCACGTGAGGGGAATGGAGGAAGCCGAGGAGGAAGAGCTCGCTAGGGTCAGCCCCAGGAAAACTCACGATGCCCAGGGACAACCAACTCTGTAGAGAGCTTGGATGGAGCTCAGACTGCCCAAGAAGAATTTGAATGTGACCAAAACTTGTGATGTCATTTTCAGTTAAGGAAGTCTTACTCTCCAGCTTTAAAGAGACGATTGAGCTATACCTGTGGACCCCAACCTTTGATGAAGTGCTGGTTCCTGTACTCATCCTCAACATATAAACATGCCCATCTCAAAATCTATGTAAGATCTGAAAGTGGAAAGTTACACTGTTGTTTCTGAAGTAATGGAATACAGACCCATTTCAAAATCAGTATCATATCATTTTAAACATTCCTTTACCTAGCTCTGAAACTTTATTTCTATGAATGAGATGAACCACCTTTATCTTCACACTTTCTCTCCTCCCCGCTGCTGGAGCTCGTAACATAACAAACCGAAAGCAGCAAAAGGAATTTAAAGATTTTGGAAAAAAGAACCAGAAACTACCATCTATGGATTGCTATGGACCAGGTACTACATTATCGATCTGCAAATGATACATAGTTCAACTAGCTCTGCTGCTACCTATTATAATACCTTGCAGTATCTTTCACAAATGGGATCAAAAATTCAAAGTTTAATGATAGCCTCACCAGAGTGCAGTTTGCTCAGGCTCTCAAATATCTCACGCTCTGGTTAGAGTTGGGGCTGGCTTTAGAGGCACAGAAGTAAGATGGCCACTGTGACGTAAATGCCATAAAGGTTACATAGATGTTCAATTGCCCATGATTAGGGCCTAGCGATGGATCATCAGTTTAGAGTGGGTACAGCTCTTGCAGAGGACTTATGCTCAGTCCCCAGCACCTATGTCTGATGGCTCATCAGCTGCCTGTAACTCCAGTTCCCAGAGGCCTGATGCCTTGGGCCTTCAGGGCACCCACCCTCACACACACAAATACACTTCTTTTGAAAGACCCATAATTAATGGAAATTTTTTCAAAATCAATTACTCTATGGCTACAATATTTCCTCATAGGAATTTTCCTTATATTTTCTATTTGCTATGTTAATCAAAGCCAGATGAACTCCATGACATTACTTATGTACAAATAAAGAGCACCTTCATGTTAAAAGAGTTATATATGACATATATCATATATAATGAGTGTTCCATTAATAAAAACATTAAACGTGACTACATATTTTATTAGTAAGACTATGTAAATCCCAAACATATTTTTGTAGTTGTTTCAAATTATTTTATTTGAATGTTTAAAATTATCAGATAAACAAAATAGTGAGACAGAATGAGATGCAAATCAGTGAAAACATATTTCCTGATGATAGATAGACTGACACAGATAGGTAGATAGATGGTAGTTAGATATATAGATAGATGATTAATAGATGATAGACATATATATATATATATATACAGTTTGATAGATAGATAGATAGATAGATAGATAGATGATAGATGAAGATGATAGTAGAACTGTGTTTTGTGACAATGAAGAGTCATCCTCCTGAACGGAGATAAGAGAAAACACGATCAGTGGGAGATCTGTACTTGCTAGGTCATCCTAAAAGACCCCACTGAGGGAAGGTAAAGGGCAGGCAAAACTGTCAGACAGCAAAGCTCTATCAATCACATGTAACTTCCGGTCTCCAGCCGTGTCCCCTCAGAATACACACCTGTGGTCTCTCTGGTTTAGTCACCTGGACTCTGCTGGTACCAAGACTGTAATATGAGCTCTCTGGCTACCAGTGGGTGCCACCCAGCTTTGGCACTACAGCAGGAGAGTGCCCTCTCTCCTTGTCCCTGCCAATCGTTTCCTTCTGGTAGAGGGCCCTGAGTCAGCAGTGATGCAAGCCTCCGAGGAAAAACTCCTTCAGGTGTCTCTCTGCAGGAACTAGTGCCATGAAACGTTCTTAGGCAACTTAAAATATTTCAGATGAGTGTCGTAGATATTAAGTATCGCTGTAGTCTCATCTAAGGAGATGCAGAGGTTATAAATCCCAGTAAGTGGATATTCATCTCTTCCCTGTTGTACAGATGAGGCAATCATACCCGAAGGACTCAGCACCTTGCCTAGAATCACCATGCTAAAAAAATGGCCAGTGACTCGCCAGCCCATGGAGTCCTGACCACAGGACCCTGACTTACACCCTGACTACCGGTAAGAAGCAATTACTAACTAAACGAAGCCTAAAAAATGTGTAGCCTTTCACTATGATTGTTCAAAATAAGAATTCTCCCTATTATATACATAGGTGTAAGTTTTCTGTTGCTGGTATTTCATTTTTATTTTGGACAAATATCTAGGTGACATAAAGTGTACTAGAAGACCATTTAAATTAGTAAAGAAGGTCAAATTAAGACACAAGGAAAGACCTTTCATAAGCATGTTTAACAAGTAAAGCATATGACACCTGATTTATATACCTGTCACATGTGTTATCCAAAACTTCTACATGAAACCTATTTTAAGGCATGCAAATTTAATACGTTGAGAAAGTCAGTATGCAAAGCACCTTAAAGTGCTCTCTTTACTAATGCATGGAACAAAGTGTACTGATTATGCAGTACATTTAATTGGACATAATTAAAATAATGAGATTTAAATACTGATGATTTTAAAGAGAAAAAAAATAGAAGGTGGGATGAGACCTGAGATGCATTCAGAATGGTGAGGAAGCATTCAGTTCTGCTCCGATAGACAGACCCGCTTGTGTGAAGCCAGCTGCTGCTGCTGCTGCTGCTGCCACTGCCATTTCCCCCATCCCAGGAAGTTACGGGTGGTAATATTAAAGGAGAAAAGGATTTCATTGAATAACATAATCCCTTGCGTTTGGATACTGTCTTGTTTACAAGTAACTTGGGAGTGAAGCAGAGACCATTATGCTCCTCAAGGGAAGGCATCAAAATGACCAAAGAGATAAGAAAGTGAATTTCCCACAATGCCTTGAGCTTGGTTAAATGGACACAATTTCCAAAGCTTTCGCCAATGTCACCCTGACCTGAAGACACAAAATCCAGGTATTCTCTCAATTGTGCTGGCTTTCAAGAGGCCACGATGATGTCAGGTACAGGAGGGGAACAGGAGCGCATCTGCAAGCCCGTCTGCTGTCTGACGTGGCTGAGGTAGGGAAAGGCAGGCACAGAGTCTTCTCTGACTTCTTTGTCTGCCTCGCTAAGGTCATGCAAGCGAAACCCTCATTAAGTTAGCCTGAGGGTAGGGCTTTGTTTGGTAGGATGTTTCAATTTTCTATAACATAGAGCGGTGAAAGGCAGCTTTGAAGTGTACACGGCCCTAAAATTTCTTAGGAGAGACAGAGAAACACTGTCTACAATTAACTATGACCATAACCAGTTTATATTCCCACTTACCGAGGAAGAACGAAGATACACAGGTCGGTGTCCTGCCCAAGGCTAAACAGCTGGGTATGGGTAACACGAGAGAAACATTCAGGAATAAACATAAATCCGGAGCTGAACTCTAGATTCTATCCAGATACAATTTCAGAGTCAGACTCTCATAGCATCAAAGGATGCTACAGCTACACACTGTTTTAAGGATCTCTCTTTAAAAAACAAACAAACTGGTGTTTCCTTCTTACTTTTGTCAGATTCTAAACACAACACCCTCAAAGCTGAGGGCCCAACATATGAAGCCTTGTAGCAACAACATCGTCTTAGACCCATGGGCTGAGAACCTTAACCTCTACAAAGAGCGCTTCGACCCACATACTGAGAAAGCACTGGCTGACCTGGCTGAGAAAAAAGTAATGTCAATTCATCGGTGACGTAACGGTCCAAAGTCCCAGACTCAGAGAGAAAATGACAGAATCAGGACAGAGAAAAGAACTAACGCGGCTCAACAGCATCCGCTCAAAAGAATGCAAACCCGTTCAGTGTGATTGGTGGCCTGAGGTAGGGCGACGGTGGATTTCTAATCCAGATGCAGTTAGGTCTTCCCCACGGCGCAGGATGGGGTGCTCCTCCTGTGTACCAGGTGTCAGCACCCACAGCTGCAGACCGACTGCATCGTAATACAGTTAGCAAAGTTACACAAAGGACAAACGTTTTACAAAGCTGCTCTTTACTCAGGCCAGCTGGGCTCAGTTACCCTGAAATACTTTGGAAAACTGCAACTGATACCATAAATGATGCAAATCAGAATGACCTTTGTTAAAAAGGAGGGAACAGGCCGACAGCCAAACTGTGGGGTGACACTCCTACTGAACGGTTCAAGAAGGATTCCGCCACTATCCTGCTAAACACGTGTGCTGGGGCAGTGAAACCCTCCTTAAATCTTCTGATGGTCTATGCCATCTTCGCCATGAGGACAAGACGGTGAATGATACTGTTCCTTGATGTTTAAACGAAATAGAGGTCTACATAGGAACCAAAGGAAAGAATCAACGAGCAGGTTGTATTCTTGATTTTCAGAAAAGATTAACAGGAAAAAGAACAACAGCGAAAAATTCGAGTCAATCTTTTATTTCCTTCAAAGGAGTGAAGAGGAAAGAGCCCAGCAAGAAGGCCTTTCCTTCTGTGTATACCATTATGAGAAGCCCCTGGAGATGTACAAGGCTTTGCACCTTCATCTTGTGCTAAGATTCGAAGGGAGGACTTCCTGCCTACCTACTATCACTGTATGTGTGAGGTCAGAGAAGCACCGGGATGGCGAGTAACACCAGGGGGCAGCGATTGGAGCACCATCCTCACCATAAACCAAGCATCTGAACTGCGGCTTCAGGAATTAACAGGACTATATGCACTGACAGGCCCTTCATCGTTTAGACGTCAGCTTAATCGATGACCGAACGGCTAATAGTTATCACCTGCCAGGCAGCTGACTTTTGTATTTATTAAATGAAAATAAGCAAACTATCCAGGATGATGATGTTAGTCCTAGATATACCATGTTTCATAAGTAGAAATATTACTACTTTGCATTAATGTCCTCATTCAGCATCTATAACGTGCCCGTGAGGGGTTGGTACTGTCTCCGTAGATGAGGCAAATGACATAATCTACCAAGTTCCCCAGAGTTCCACTGCAGATCTGTCCATGTCCTTTCTTCTTCACAGACCTTGTTCTTCTGTCATCCTGACACTTGTTGAGATGTGAATGGTCTTTTGCTATCAGAGTTCAATGGAGGAGGAGGGGTTAGATGCTGCACACAGTGGTGTGCCATCATCTTGCCCGTGCACCCACATTCAGAACCACTGCTAAGTGCCAGAATGGTGCGTCTTGTCTTCATGGACCTCAAAACTCTGTCCCTCAGGTCCATAACTGGTTCCTTTAGGGTTTCAATAAAGAAATTAAGTGAGGTGTCAGAAAGGGGCCTAGGAGATTGGTCTCCTTTAGTTTGAGGGGAGGATTAAAAAATAGCCTTTTGGAAGAAGAAATTCTTCTTAGTAGAAACTGGCTAGGAAGAGTTGGGACCAGAAACTAATTGCGCACCAGAATCTAAACAGGGACCCCACCTGACTTATAAGGAGGGAGCCATGAGTGGAGGGTGTGAGAAGAGAAGAGGACAAACCAGGACACACAGACAGAAGGATAAGGCCAGAGGAGTGCATCCGTGGCTCACCCGTGGAAACCCCCACTTGTTTTCTTCAGACAGCTCACAGTGACTGCTGTCAGTGTGGCCACAGTAGAGGGAGGACGCTGGAAGTCCAGAGGAAAGCTGGAACAACGTGGACAAAGGCGATGGTGTTTGGGAAGTAGGAAAAAACAGCAGCAAGGGTGGGGAGACCAGCCAGACTCAAGGGATTTCAAATCCCTGGGGCAGCGGACTGCCTGACAATACTAGGTCTTTAGTAATTCCTCACGGAATGAAGAAGCCCTCAAGCTGAGCAGCTGCTGTTGCAAAGCATCCCCCAGTCCCTGCGCACCACCTCCTCATGGACACAATAAATCATCTGGGCAGCAGAGAAGACACAGGAAGAGGCTGGGGAAATGGTGGCTAAACTCCTAAACCAGCAGGCAAGACCACACTTAGGACAAAGCTCTTGATGCATCACAGAAAACCTTTGTGAAACAAAATGCCTTTCCCTGATCTGACAATGGAGGAGTTTAGAAGCCAGATATGGTTCTGCTAGGTGACTTTCCGAGCTTGTTAGAGAAATGCATTATTTAAAATAGCCTAGGGCTATGCTGCTAGGAACACTTCAGCAGGAAAGGTACAGAAAGGAAGCCCTTTCATTTCAGCAAGGAGGAAAACGTGTTAGAAGGAAAATCTATATCTATCATTCTGTCTCCCTTTTGTTGAAAACATGGTCCTTGTCATTTCTGCAGGAAACAGAACTCTTGACTATTAATAACAAATTCCATGCCTACAAGATAAACTGACACAGTTTGGCCAGGACAGAGTGCTCACCCACGTCCCTGAATAATTTTAACATTTTTGTCCAGGAGAATTTACTTTCTTAGAATTATAGAACCAGAATCATTTAGAAAATCTACTCACTTTCCACGTGGACATAGAAATCAATGATTACAGAGAACCATTATTTGCAATCTCACCATTAATCCCGGCTCATCTCAAAACTGCTTCCCATGTTTAACCGGGCTGAGCACAATGGCAATATGGCAGCAAAGACGGTTGGGTTGACTTAAGTACCACTTTCTCTCCTGCTAAGACCAGGTTAAAGATACCTGTTGGCTTCTTGATCATTAAAGCTTCAATTGTCATTTACATTAACTAAGACTGCGTGTCACCTAGCCTAGGGTGATATGTGAAAGTGCTTATGCACAAATAAAGCTTAATTTTGCCAAGAAAAGAAGAGGTCTCATTGGCAAGGAATCCTGTTCTCAGGTCCAGCCAAGGGACTCACAGGTCTCTGATCAAAAGGCTGACTAGGAACACCTTTGACACTGTTTTAAAGAAGCTCAAGGTGTGGGCGGTGAGATCCAGGTAAGGAGAGCAGAATCAGATTTATAAGGAAAGAGCTTTACAAGTCTGAAACAAAATTTGCCTTCTTTCAATTCAAAAATCGCTCTCTCCTGTGCTGCACAAGAACCTTTCCGCAGCACTTCCTGGGCCTTTAGAGCCCGGAAATGCTTTTTTCTGCAGGAACCAGGAAGTGGCCCATAAGAGCAGCAAATGGTACTTTGGTCGCCTCTCTCTAAGAACTATTTTAAGGAATGGTGGTGGCTATGGAAGATGATAAAAGAAGATCTCACAAGTTCACAGGGGCTTAAGGTTGAGTAAAACCAAAGTGTATGGTGTTCCATTTGTCTGTTTCAGTCAAGAAAACAAGGTTCTGTCTGAAAGTTAAAATTCAGATTCCTGGACAACTAGCTGACACAGAGAATAATTAATAACTCTCAAATACTAAGAATGTACCCTCTCTGCTTGTCTCTGTCTCTCTCTTTTAGTTTGCATTGAGCACTGATAAAGCTAGAACAAAACTGTCTTTATTAGCAACTTGCTTTTGTCCAACATGGAAGACAAATGCCTAAACTTAAACTGAGTATAGCTTTTAATTAAAAATAAAACAAAACATGTAATGGTTTATTTAAAATGCATAAATTCAGCAATGAAATCTTAGAAAATGTTCAATTCTGTATGAAACTACAAATCAAATATTATTTTCATTGCCACTCTTCTCTCATGCAACACATACTTCACCTGACTAACTTCGCTTTTACTAAACATTCTTGCGAGGTCAATGAAAATAAACAGACTCCCAGCCGTTTCTGCATTCACATAACGAGCCGATGTGTCAAAATTATATACAGTAAAGTACTAAGAAGTCTTTCAATCACTGTTAAGCCAACGATAGTTCTGCTGAGACACAGGACAAAGTAAAATCGTAATCCACTGCATCTTCTGAAACAGATAAGACCTGCTTTTCTTCTCCTAAGAAACGACATAGTACAGCGATATCCAAGGAATACAATTAAATTATCTTACTTACTGCACATCAACCCGGTAAGTCACTAATGTTCAATGAGAAAAACCCTGCCATTCGCAATTAATGTTAGCACTGTTTCAATTGATCAAATGTCTAATGCGCATAAAACATTCAAAGACGTCCTGGATATCTTACAGTAATTCGGTGGAGAAGTCCTGTCCCAGGGGCACGTAAATCTGTAGCACAAGAAACCTCTGGATCAGTCCAACTAGAAAAGAGAGAAAATATGTAAAATGAAATGTTCAGGCCACTTCCGTGTACAAATAAACAAACAGTCAGCACAGAGCTTAGCACCTCAGGGCAGAGAGGCCTAGAGTAACACATGCATGATTTATAACCTGACTAGAATGATGAGGACTCCGATGACATCTGAATCAAACATCAACCGATGGTGTGATTTAAAGCCCCATTTGGGGCACTGGTGAAATTTTTATGAAAATCAAAACAGGATTTTTATTCTCTCTTTTGTTATGCCATAAGAGAATGTGAGCATAGAACACACACACACACACACACACTTGAACTATAGATTGTCATCAGCGTGACCATAAAAACATATGGCAATTATTTTCATTCCCTGACAAGTTTTATAGTCTTACTAAACAACTCAATGAAGAAGAGTAACTCAGGAAGAGCGATTCTAATCTTGACAAGTACAGCACAGTGGAAGGCTCGGTGAAGCAGATCTAGATCGTGTGGTTTTTAACAGTGGCCACACTGAGCTGGCTGAAGGAGCAGTTTCACTCACAGTCCCCTTTGTAACACGCTCTTAATTAATTCTCACTGAGAACCAGTAGCTTTTATTCCCTACCACTAGTTTTAGATGGATACAAATATCTGGAGAAGAACCAACCCACGTGGCACTTTTGATAGCTGAAGTCTATAACTGCATAAACAAAGTCTGTTGATTTGTACGGTTTCTCTACCACAGGTCATGGAAGAGAATGTTCCCTCCCCTCTCAGGTTCTGAACCTTTGATTGATTTCCCAATTGACTGTACTTTTAACCACTGTGGTAGTGCAGTCCTTCGTAAGGTATCGCTATAGGTGGGTGGTGGAAGGATTTGGCAGGCAAGGCATAGAGGAGATCCTGGGTTCAAACCTTGATGAAATAAAAAATGACAACAAACCGCACAAGAATCACACCTCTGAAATACACAGGACAGGAACGAATTTGCATTTGTAAAGGATTGTATAGAACTTAGAGATGTCTTCAACTTTGTCTATGACTCAAAAGCACAGTCAAAAAAAATATAAAGACTTTAAGGATTAATATAGTAAAAATGGCCATTTTGCTGAAAGCAATCTACAGATTCAGTGCAATCCCCATCAAAATTCCAACTCAATTCTTCATAGAGTTAGAAAGAACAATTTGCAAATTCATTTGGAATAACAGAAAAGCAGAATAGTGAAAACTATCCTCAACAATAAGAGATCTTCTGGGGGAATCACCATCCCTAACCTCAAGCTGTATGACAGGGAAATAGTGATATAAACTGTGTGGTATTGGCACAGAGACAGGCAGGTAGATCAGTGGAATACAATTGAAGACCCAGAAATGAACCCACACACCTATGGTCACTTGATCTTTGACAAAGAAGCTAAAACCATCCAATAGAAAAAAAGACAGCATTTTGAACAAATGGTGCTGGTTCAACTGGAGGTCAGCATGTAGAATAATGCAAATTGATCCATTCTTTTTTGTTTTGTTTTGTTTTTTCTTTTTATTTCCTTTTTGTAAAATTTATTTCTTGGATATTTTATGTATTTACATTTCAAATGCTATCCCCTTTTCTCCCTTTCCCATACTCTTCCCACCTCCCCCTGCTTCTATGAGGGTGCTCCACTTCTTACCCACTCCCACCTCAACATCCTAGCATTACCCTATATTGGGGAAACGAGCCTTCACAGGACCAAGGGCTTTTCCTCCTTTTGATACTGGACAATGCCATCCTCTTCTACATATGTGGCTGGAGTCATGGGTCCCTCCATGTGTACTCACTGGTTGGTGGTTTAGTCCCTGGGAGCTATGGTGGGGTCTGGTTGGTTGATATTATTGTTCTTCCTGTGGGGTTGCAAAACCCTTTCAGCTCCTTCAGTCCTTTCTCTAACTCCTCCACTGGGGGTCCCCTTGTTCAGTCCAATGGTTAGCTGCAACCCTCCTCATCTGTGTCATTAGGGCTCTGGCAGAACCTCTCAGGAGACACCCATATCTGGCTCCTGTCAGCAAGCACTTCTTAGCAACAGCAATAGTGACTGGGTTTGGTGGAGATATATGGGATGGATCCCCAGGTCGGGCAGTCTCGGGATGACCTTTTCTTCAACCTCTGCTTCACTCTTTGTCCCTGTATTTCCTCCCATGAGTATTTTGTTTTCCCTTCTAAGAAGGAATGAAGCATCTACATTTTGGTCTTCCTTCTTCTTGAGCTTCATATGACCTGTGAATTTTTTCTTACATATTGTAAGCTTTTGGGCTAATATCCACTTATTAGTGAGTACATACCACGTGTGTCCTTTGTGACTGAGTTACCTCACTCAGGATGATATTTTTTAGTTCTATTCATTTGTCTAAGAATTTCATGAAGTCATTATTCTTAATAGCTAAGTAGTACTCCATTGTGTAAATTAACCACATTTTCTGTATCCATTCCTCTGTTGAAAGGCATCTGGGTTCTTTCTAGCTTCTGGCTATTATAAATAAGGCTGCTATGAACACAGTGGAGCATGTGTCCTTGTTATATGTTGGGACATCTTTTGGGTATATGCCCAAGAGAGGTATAGCTGGGTCCTCAAGTAGTTCAATGTCCAATTTTCTGAGGAACCTCCAGATTGTTTTCTAGAGTGGTTGTACCAGTCTGCAATCCCACCAACAATGGAGGAGTGTTCATCTTTCTCCACATCCTCCCCAGCATCTGCTGTCGACGGAGTTTTTGATCTTAGCCATTCTGACTGGGGTGAGGTGGAATCTCAGGGTTGTTTTGATTTGCATTTCCCTTATGACTAAGGATGTTGAACATTTCTTTAGTTAGTTCTCAGTCATTCGGTATTCCTCAGCCGAGAAATCTTTGTTTAGCTCTATACTCCATTTTTTAATAGGGCTATTTGATTCTCTAGAGTGTAATTTCTTGAAATATATATATATATATATATATATATATATATATTTTAGATATTAACCCTCTACCAGGATGTAGGATTTCTAAAGACCTTTTCCCAATCTGTTGGTTGCTGTTTTGTGGTACTGACAGTGTCCTTTGCCTTACAGAAGCTTTGCAGTTTTATGAGGTTCCATTTGTCAATTCTTGATCTTAGAGTATAAGCCATTGGTGTTCTGTTAAGGAAATTTTCCCCAATGTGCCTTTGTGTTGAAGACTCTTCCCCACTTTTTTTTCTATTAGTTTCAGTGTATCTGGTTTTATGTGAAGGATCTTGATCCACTTGGACTTGAGTTTTGTACAAGGAGATAAGAATGGGTCAATTTGCATTCTTCTACATGCTGACTTCCAGTTGAACCAGCACCATTTGTTCAAAATGCTATTTTTTTCTACTGGATTTTATTTTTATTTTTACCTCCTTTGACAAAGATCACGTGACCATAGGTGTGTGGGTTTATTTCTGGGTCTTCAATTCTGTTCCATTAATCTAGCTGCCTATATTCTACATTGCTAATGTAAACTGTTTTATAATATTCCTGAGCAACATAGGTCACATCTACGTTTTATCCCAACATTTTCAATAAACAAACACAATTGGCCAAATATGTTTAATAACGCTTATTAATATTTTCATCAACGCATACAAGAATAACTTCTCTTAAATTATCAAGCTCATACATGTGTTCAGAGAGAAATTCTAAGGTAAGCAAAACAAAAATGTGGACATGAAAGGCTCAACTAGAAAATTCTCCAGGAATGTGTTCTACCACATTTACAGACAGATCCGGTGTGGCAACCGGAGATCTGACCCACAAAAGCAATGTGAGCTGGGAAATGAGGTCACTTCAAATAAGCCTGTCAGCCAGCCTCTCTGGTCTCTAGCACTGCTGTAAATAGAGCTCGGAGAACACAAGATCAAATGAAATCGCCCCTTTCAAGGGTCCCTGATGTATGCCACAAAGCTCATGGAATCAGTATTGTTCCCTTCAAACACAAAGAGGGGCATGTAAAAAGAGCATTTCAGGAATGAAAGATCCTTTCCTCTAGACAAGGAACTCTGCCATTTCCAAAAGGCTTTCATGTGTGGTGATGGTCTGACAAGATAAGAGCTTTCCTACCATTTGACAGGTTGAATCTGTACGTCAACAATGCTAAATAAACTCCACTACAGTATATGTTCCCCTGGCCTAGGAAGAGTAAACTGACTCTTCGTATCTGTGCTGCATCTAAAATCACTCCAAGTAATATTGAATATAGATCTTATTATCTTAAAAAATGTTCATCAAGTGTATAAAATAGAAATTCCTTGTCAAAGGGGTAAGGCCCTTATTTCTTTTTCTTTTAAATACTGAAAAACACACTCAACTTGTAAAATACTGATAGTTTTAAGCAGAGGGTTCACAGTTGTTTCATTAGAACACATGACAGATGGCATACATCACATACATTTTAAAAGGATTATGTCATCAAGTGGGATGAGGCCCCAACAATCAGTCCTCCCCGTTGCCCAGAAACCTTGGGATGAACTCAGTCCATGGTTCCAGTGACAGCCTTAGTGCATCTTTAACTTCCTTCTCATCCCTAAAACTGGGTTAATAATTTCCATCCATAAATCAAAGAATTTGCATGAATTAGTGCTATCATTTAACAAAGAATATTGAACACATGCTTTCACAAAGGTTTTGTACTAAGACTGACACAATCTGTGGCCTCTTGGAATGTGCAATATGGCATCACAATAGAGAAAGCCAAGAGTTCCATGGCAGCATTTAACCATATGTGCTTGAGGAGACATGAGGATGATCAGTAAAGGCAGTCTTCAAGAATACGCAGGAATGGCCAGGCGACGGGGAGGGGTGAGAATCAAGGGAAACAGATTGTAGGGAAGTAGTCCGTCTTATAATGGAGGACGGATGTCCATGAGGAAGGCGAAACAGCTGAGCTAACCTCAGAATGTTCAGTGGGCTAGTATAAGACGCTGAAGGGGAAAAGAACAGGTCTGAAATCCAATCATACAGAGCCTTGAAGGCTGTGAGAAAGACACCGGCCAACCTAAAATCAGCGGGAAGCCACTCGCTCACGAAATTCTTCAATACAGATTGATTTGACTGCATACAATGATACAAAACAAACTGTTTCTGGGAGTGGAAATCTGCCTTCTGAAAATGGAAAAAACGATTAAACTTCTAACCGCTGCACATCAGCATCATTAGTGCTGTTCATAATAAGAGGGCAGGGCAGAGAGTGGAGATGGGCTGACATACAGGCATGGTATGAAGGACGGGTATGACCTGAGTTCATGGCAGGGGGGTCTCACTGAAGAGAGGACATCTTGGGTAAAGGCTGGGAAAGAGGACACTGATGGATGTCAAAACAGCAGCACAACTTGAAGGGGTGGAATACAGGCCAGAGAAAGAGGCATGAGAGAAAAAGCCAGAGAGTTAAGAAGGAACCAGATAGTTTATACTCCCGTAGAGAAACTATCTTTAAGAAACGGGACAGTTTTCAGGAGAGGAATTACATGATTCGCATGTCACTCCTAACTGAAGAGTTCTACTCTGGCTACGGTGATGCCAGACAGTAGAGAACCCCAGTAGAGAGTGACTGCAGTAATCCAAGCCTGAGAGATTAGGGTGAGCAGCACTGAGGGGTAAGAAGCCAGCAGTTTCAATCTTTGTGCCAGTGCCAACAATATCTTCTTAATGGATTGAATGAGCGAATAAAGAAAAATGGAAGCTGATTTAATGAGGAATCCTGGTCTCCTCAGTTGAAAAGACGATGCTATTTGCTAACCTCAGTGAGGCAGCCTAGGAAGAAGAGGGATTCTGAGCAGCCTTGGCCAGCAGCTGCCCTTTATATACGCTACTCTCAGGCCGTCTAGGGAAACAGACCAGTAAGTACCTAGCGAGCGAGACTGGAGTTCAGATGGAAATGGCATTAAAAATCCACGGTCCTGAAGCTGATAACCAGGGATGGCATGTAGCTACAGAGCTAAATGTAAGTCCAGGGCACTGTGGCATTCAGATGGTGACAGGAAATGAGGAAAGAAAGAAGGAAACTGCCAACGGTGTGGTACATGGTAGGAAGGAGGAGGAAGGTTTGAGATATCCTAGGAGGGAAGCGAGACAAGCCTATCCCAGAGGCGCCAGCAGATGTTCCCAGAGGTGAAGGTGAGCCGAGAACCTGCCCCTGATTCAGGAACAGAGAGGACCATTCACTCTGCTGAGAACATTTAATACAAGGGTGAGATCACAGTCGCTTTAAGGGTTTTAAATGGAGCAAGACATCATTTAAAAAGAAAACCAAAGTAGCAGTAGGAGGCCTGGGGGAAACCATAAGAAACCATCCTCATCTTTCAGAACAGCTGAACTTAGGCTGTAGGGATACAGATGGCCGGACACACGCTATTTGATTCAGATGACTCAGTGGGGAGACCAGTGACTTTGAACGTGACTCTTGGAGACAGAGTCCCTACTGGATATTTATGTATGACAGTGATGCTTCTCACATGGGCAACTCCATATAACACAGTCCACGCTGAAGGGTAGAATAGATTTATCTAACTGGTGAATGACACACCGAAGTGTCATTACCAAGGGCAGATGCTTACAGTTAGAAATTATAAACAGAATTGTCAAAGTTTCTTATTGTGGCAAATTTAATAAACTTATTGAACATCAACTGTATGTCATTATGGAGTTAGGGGTTACAGAGAAGAGGATTCACACCCTGGCGAATAGGCCTGATAGGCACATGGGCTTGGGTTCAACCTCTAGCAACACAAAACAAAACGTATTACAAAGAACGTCTACTGAGCACCTTCCACGCTCCAGGCCCTGTAGAAAGACATTGCTGTTAGTACCTGACTCCCCATTTTAATTTCCATTATGAGCTGTATGGATTCTTGGCTTTATGTACCATTCTAAGCACAATGTAACACATACCCAACTAGGAACTATGCGGAAGTCATGATTTACTCATGACAGCAAATTTACTTTTAAAAGTTTTAAAAATAATTATCTTTTAATTTATTTTATTGCGGTTCATAAAGAAACCACAGGGCTATAGGAAAAGCTCAGTAGATAGACATTGCTTGTCAAGCTAACGACCTGAGTTCCCTTCTCAGAACCCCACAGGATGGAAGGAGAGAAATGATTCCCCTAAGTTGTCCTCTGACCTCCATGCACGCCAGGGTGCATGCATATACTCACATAATAATAAAGCAATGTGATAACAACTTGAAAACACAATGGGTTGATTTGTTTAGGATTTATTTTTTTAGGGTTCATCAAGAACAATTTAATTCAGAAAGGTTACTACTTAGGAGCGGTCAGCCAAACTTAACAAAATTTCACTATGAAACTTTCTTGTAAGTAATGTTGTCAGAAACACAAATGAACTACCAAATGTCAAGTTTGCATAAAGCCTATGTTTATTCTTAACATAGGAATACATAATGATAATTGAACTTAATTTAGATGCTAATTGAAAGCCATTTCTCCTCTATTCAAGTCATGCTTTCTAATTTCGGTTTAACCATAGCAACCTCATACAGAAGGTCATTTTATATAAGTAAAAATAACTGTGAACTTCTTATCAAAACTTCCAAAGAGGTTGTGTGAAAGGCATTAGTGCTACGGAGACCACGCAAACTGTTCCGTTGTGACACTGCTTCGCGTGCGATGAGAAAGCCGGATTAATTTTAATTGCAGGGCATTGTGTAAGAAGTACATTAGAAGATTCTGTTTCTTCTAATTAAAAGCCATCATCATTACATTTAAAGAGGCAATTATAATACATTAAACCAGATTTCTGAGGAAATTAAGGGAAAAAAAGTAAAAAAAAAAAAAAAAAACCTGAACAAGAATAGAAGGGGAAGGAGAGTCTGTGTTTAGTCGCTTCGGTGAAGTGAGGACTTTTTCTCAGAGCCAAAGGGAAGGCTGCTAGGCCTGAGTGATGTCATCAGCACCATGACCATAGATGCAGAGGGCATCCGACTAGAAGGCAGTCCGACCGTCTTTACACGCTCAACAATAAGGGCAAAAGAGACTAGCCAGTTTCAAACAGGCAAGTTCCTAGACTGTACCGGTTTCATAAAGTCGATATCCGGAAATAGGTGAACTGCACCTCTCTCTGGTAAGAAAAAAAAAGCTACAGTTGTAGACATGCATTCCTGACTTATTTTTCAGGTCACTTTACTCACAGAGGCAAATGTCTATGAAAATAAAAACAGCAGCAACAAAGCACCTGCTGTCACTCACACCCCCCGGCTGGGAACGATGAGGAAGCCATGTTTACTTATGGCAGCAAGTTAATTTAAAAATCTTGACAATAATTATCTATTCTTAGTCAAGGTCTACTTCTTATATTGGGTTATAAAGGAACACAGGCACCACTCTTCAAGTCCTCTTGCCTCTGCCATTTGCATAGCTTGAGTCTGATCTTAGAAATTTAGGCTTGACAGCAGCAAACCACTGAACTGAGAATGGGACCCCCATTGAAGGAATCTTAGAAAGGACTGAAAAAGAGCTTGATGGGGCTTGAGATCCCCATATGAACAACAATGCCAACCAACCAGAGCTTCCAGGGACTAAGCCACTACCTAAAGACTATTCATGGACTGACCTGGGCTCCAACCTCATAGGCAGTGAATATGGCCCAGTAAGAGCACCAGTGGAAGGGGAAGCCCTTGGTCCTGCCAAGACTGAACCCCCAGTGAATGTGGGATTGTTGGGGAGGGTGGTAATGGGGAGGATGGGGAGGAACACCCATATTAAAGGGGAGGGGAGGGATTGGGGATGTTGGCCCGAAACTGGAAGGGAATAACAATCGAAATGTAAATAAAAATACCCCGTTAATAAAGATGGAGGGGGGAAAAAAAGAAATTTAGGCTTGAAATGGCAATGCGTAAAACTTAGAAGCTGTACAGTTTACAAGGAAAATTAAAATTAGATATCAAGTATGAACAGCACATCGTCCCACAGGACCTGGTGCACGGAAGGAACTCAACAGATGTTCCTTTTAACAGGCTTTGGGTTTTGTTGCCAGGGATTGAACCCAGGCTGGTGAGCCTACAGGTAGGCGCTCTATCAGTAAGCTTTACATGCAGCCCCTCAATAAATGCTCTTAATGAATGAAGACGGGGCAAATGGTAAACGCAAAAGAGAGCTGCCTCTTTATTTCTCCAAAATATTACAAATCTACATTTAGCTGATAGGACATGGTTCATGAAAAGTCTGGTTATATCAATACATTATATTACTCAAGGTTCACCACTTTATTGAAAACCTAATCTGGTGACAGAGCCTTAAATTCTAACCTATTCACTGCCGACACCTGCCCTCTGGGCCACGTCTCTAAGCCAGCTCACAGGTTCTGTCTGCTTTAAAACACTGGTGCTAATTTTCACACTGGAATCAATTATTACTGCAGCTGTCAGTTAAAAAGCATTCACATCTGTACTTATCAGATATTAATATTCCTAAAGGTTTATCAATTCTTGTTACTAATAATGTCTTATATAAATTATTTTTTTATCATTTTTTGTTCTTTAAAATACGAAGTCGGGTACATGTCAAAATCTTGCCTGAACCACCTGATTTTCTAATAAGAACCCGACGTTTATTAGCTCACCTATAAAGCAGTATGGTGAAAAATTTCCTCGGGCAGAGTTAGCCTCAATAAATATTATTATAGTAAGCGGCTGCTCAAATAACCTCCTAGGTCTTAAAATAGTTCTGAATTTCAACAAGATAGTGAGGCAGGATTGGTTCTACAGGGCATGGCATACAGCTCATTCCCACGGAAAGACTATCACGTGACTTCGCCTCAGCAGCGGCCACAGAGGTCTTCCAAGCAAGTCTGTCTGCTTCGAAGACACAACGTGTAGTTCTCTCAAACGTCAGGGTGCAATGTTAGAAGTCTTACTCACGGATTTGCTTATTCTCCTTCGGCAACTGGATTCTGTTGGTTTGGCTGCTGCCTTCCAGGACAAATACAAAGCTTTTAACTTCTTTATCAAACTCCTGGGAACGAAGTGAAAACAGTAGTAGTTGAAGCATATCCTATTTGACTTCTACTGCAAATCAACAGGAAAGAGTCAGTCTCTCAGTCTCTCTCTCTCTCTCTCTCTCTCTCTCTTTCTCTCTCTCTCTCTCTCTCTCTCTCTCTCTCTCTCTCTCGACTTAAAAACAGACTCACACTTTGATGATGCTTCCCCCCCCCCCAAGACTTCCTGTGGATGGAAGAGAAAACCACACCAACCATATGGCTAATTTCTTATTGTGTGAACATCATTCCAAATGGAAATGGAAAAAACAAAGTTCTCCACTGCGGGGACTCCAAAGCCACTCCTCTGGTTTGGGGTAGAGCTGTTTCTTGCTTCTTGTGTGCACTGCTGATTACCGCTCCGTGCCACACCACGGCAGAAGAAAGTACCTGACCAGTGCTGAGTTCACACTAACACGTTCTCTGCTTTCAGGACCAGCTCCAGTGGAATTATGTGTTACTCGCATCTCCTGTGACTTTGAAAATTACACGCATGACTTACCTAAGAACCAATATAAGTTAAAATGCAATCATTAAGCCTATCTAGGAGAGAGGACTAGGCAGAGAAGAGCACTTGTTGTTCTTCTAGAAGACCCAAGTTCAGTTCCCCGCACCCGCGCTGGACGGCTCACAACCACCTAGGCATCCGGGGGATCAGATGCCGTCCTCTCGCCTCCTCGGGCACATACAGACCCGGGTCATATACTCACACGAACACACACGTAAACATAAAAATAAATCTCCTTTAAAAAGAACTCTGTATTAAATAAGTCCACGCAGTGTTGTTATAGCATCCCCTCTGTGTTTGCAATGAACATTCATGCACCAATTGCATTATTAATTTTACTTATTCACACACTGGGCCTGTATTTAGATCTTTTCAGTGGTTTATCCAAACTTTCAGCATAGCCACAAAACACTCATACGCTAATCTGCACCCAACTCGTCGAACTTAATCGCTTCCTAGTGGGACCGGCAGGTCTCTCAGTTCCTGTTACGAGGAGTCCATTTGGACTACACCCTCTGCCTGAATGCTCTTCTGTGCCCCAGTCTCACTTGGTTGACTCTTAGCATTTGCGCTAGTTATTTTGGTGATAGCATATCCATCATAAACACCCGAAAGCCAAGCAGTATTTATCTTAAGGTCAGGGTTTTAAAGGTTTTAATACAAAGTTCCTTGGGCCCATGAGCCTGGGCAAAATAGTATAGGGGCAGCATCATTGGTGAAAGAGCTTCTTCATGGCAGACAGGAAGCAAGGTAAGGAATGGAAACCTAGGGCCAAGGATAACCTTCAAATGCCCAGCCCCAGTGATCTACTTCCTAGATTTTGACCCTATCTCTCAAAGTTTCTACAACCTCTTCAAAGAGCACCAGGTTGGGGCCAAGTATTCAAACACAGGAGCCTGCGGGGATACATTTATATTTAAACCACGACAGGGCTCAGGGCCATTTACCTGGAAAAGGCTCCCCTGACTTCCCTGGTGCACACTCGCTGAGGCCAGCTAAACAATTTTCATCCTTGTCCTTCTATGCCTTAATGTTTCCACCTATGAGAGGGGCATGTGGTTATCCATCTCACTTAGTTATTTACCTTATAGAACATTGTGTAATGTGTTTAATGTTAATGCTTAACAACTATGAAACACTTAATGGTAGCTTAAATTTCATCTATAGATATTCTTATTCTTCCCTTGAAGGCTTCGTCTCTTGCTTCTAAACGAGAGAAAAGGATACGGATGGAGACAGTCGTGAGGTGTAGTTGTAACAGGCAGGACTGGCTTCCACCTGATTTTGAAAGGTGTCAGTTTCTGGTGAGTGAGAAGGGCATGCGCCGGTGTGGGATGGGATTGAAAATAGGCAGTTTGGTGGTGGGAAAGCAAAGATAACAGGAAAAGCTCATTTTGGGGACTGACAAGAACACAACGGGATAGTTTTGGGGACTGTTGAGGTTGGATTTATAGGTTGTCAATCTGAAAGGCCATAGGTATTTTCCCCAAAAGTACACCTAGATACAGGCAAAAGAACGACGAGGGGTCTGACAAGGGCTAGCTAGGCCAGTGTCATGAAAGGATAAAGCAAAGGCTTTCAAGGTCCTTACTGGAAAGTGACTGGCACACATTAGTGTCCGCAGTGGAGAGAAAGAGAACTCAGAGGAAGTAACTAAACCTGACATGAAGGGAAACAGAAGAGAATGTGGCCTGAAGGTCCCAATCCGACTGAAGAACAAACAGGGGGAAGGCCTGAACAAGTGACCTTAAGAATCGAAGACTGGGCTGGGAAAAAGGTGTCTCTGTGTCTCACTTGGTAATTTCAGGGGTCCTGCTGTTTGTGGCGATGAAGTAGAGGCTGGGATAGGAAGGGTAAGTCTGCAGTAGAATGGAGGAGGGCATTAGAGATAATGAAACCAGGAAACCAAGAGGCCCAGGGCTCAGAGAGATTTTCTGACATCAAGGTCAGCTAAAATGATGGAGCAGGACCTAGAAGACACAGAGCAGTCACACGCCACTCGGCAGTCTTAAGCAGCTAAGGAGCCGATGACACAAAAACTTTTGAGGGTGAAGGAACAAGAAAACCAGTTCTGATGTCTGACTGAAGCCTCTTTGTTCTATAACCTTCCCTCATATGTCTTCCCAGGATTGGACTCTTAATTTCTAACACTTACTTTCCAGATCACAGATGGACTGCCCAAGATCTTCCATTTTGCTCCAGGATTTTTCCCCTGAGCGCTAAAAATTTCAACAAATGCGCCTCCCTGGAAAATAAGAACAAGAGATGCAGAGTGAAAGACAATGCTATGGGAGAAATTGTATCCACCGCAAGGAGACTAAAACCAGTGCTCCAGCCATCTGCCAGTTAACAGATGTGGGAAGAAACATTATCCCGGATTTTATGTTTATATTATACCTTGACTATATACAAGCCACAACCATTGTGATTTGGTTGTGAATTCACCTTAGCAGTGAATTCGTAGGGAATCCACTTTTAAAAACATGATAAACATCGATTGTGCCACAGAAATATTACAGATGGGGCTCACTGACCTCACATGTACAGTACGGATCAGATCTGCAAAGTATTCTAAAAATACAAGTGTAAAGGGCTCAACCTCAACTTGTGAACTAAGCCGATACATTCTTATCATTATGCATGAATATAAACTTAGCAGTCATACTGACTGGGGCTCAATCCATACTTTCTTTTTTTTAACTTTCTGAATTTGGAGTTACTTAATGTCCGTCTTTTTCCACCTGTCAAATGAGTTGCTGGATCATACAGGCTAGCAAACATATATCAAGGACAATACCTGGCATAAAGGCATAACAGTGCCATCGAAGATTATCTACTAGAAGGGACATAGCTCAGACCCATTCTTAGCAAGGACCAGGAAGGACTGGGGTAAATGGAGGGGCTTCCTACTGAACATCCCTGCAATATCTCTTAAATAAAACAGGGGGCAAGAGGAAGAACAAAGAGTATTTTCCATAGAGTGCCTGTTACCTTCTATAAACTCAAGACCACAAAGTCATACTAATGTAAAAATGCTAAAGATAGTTCTAACTGTCCATATACTCTGCTCATAAAAAAAATGGGGGAATTAAATGATTGTCTCCGAGGAAGAATTTATTGCAAAATTTGAGAAGCTAAAGATGAAGACTAAATATGGCTTGGATTACAAGGAGCATATGAAAAAAAAACTGGGTTTGTGTGTGTGTGTGTGTGTGTGTGTGTGTGTGTGTGTGTGTATGTGTGTGTATGAAAACTTACTACCCTTTTCCCTCAAGCACATATTTTTGCCTCTGACATCCAATTTCTTCCTTCTTATTATTTGTAAAACTGTACATGCTACTGCTTCTAAGGGGAGGCTTTTTTTTTTTCCTATAAATCTTGAGCAAGCTGGGTTTATAACCAATCTTTCCCCCCACTTTTCCTATGTTTTCCAAATGGCCTACAGTAGGCATTTGCTATTTCATAACTTTATACTTGATCTACATGAAGTGAGACTAAACGAAATTTACTTTAAACCATAGAATACATTTCTAAAACCAGGCCAAAGAACTGCACACAGTGCTTTCAGGACAAGTTCCGAACTAAGAGTTAGAGCCCATGGAATGGGCACTCTGACAATATTCTTAATAGCGACGTGAAGATGCTATACAGACTGCTAATTCCAGGACGAGTACAGGAGATCTAGGGCAGGAGAGCTGGTGCAGGAAGCCATCCATTGGACAAGGTGACTGAACTCTCGGTAGCAGCCTGTCCAAACGCATTCCTCGGATGACTTGCTTAGGAGTTGTTTTAAAAAGTAGACTGGCTAGCCCCATCTACACATCTTCATTCTCGAGATTTAGAGGGAGGGTCAGGAAATCTGTATTTCTGTAAGTATCCCCAAGTTGGAGAGTCACAAACAGGAAAAAGAACACACGTGCTAACTGTAATTCTGGGTTTAAAAGGATTCATTCTGGAATTCATCCATTCACTTTTCTATTTAGCTTCGATCTCGGAGGGCATCAACAGTGAAAACCCCAGGTGGTTAACAACTCAAGATTCTGATTCCGGGTGTGTGGAGTGGAAGAGGGTCATGACCTGCTCTGTGATCAGAAACACTGATTCTGCACTGGAAAGCACTGAGCTGGAGCGTGCATACCTCAAGGTCACCACAACTTATCCACTAATTATTTTTTATCCCCCGAGTGGAGGCTTCACACCCAGAACGTGGGCCAGCTCACCCCGGAGGAGGAAACCAAACAGTGCGGAAGCCCTTTTGGGTTACCTGGTACTCATTTTTGAACATTCCCGCAGAGGGCCCTGGGTTTGGCAGGCAGAGTTTGCCGGCTGGAGATGGACCGGCAGAGCTGGCTCTGTGCCCGCTGGCTCGGGCTCGCCTCGGTACCTCGCGCCTGCAGTCAGCTGAGCCTCCAGCCGCCGACCCGCGCCATGGTGGTCCCCGCTCGGGGAGCCGCGGCAGAGATGGCACAGCGGCCTGCGGGCTCCGCCGACAGAGTGACTGTGTGTAACCTACGTGACCGCCCAGCAGCCACCTCCGGGGACAAACCGACCGCGCCCGCGGGAACCGCGCAGCCCGCTCCGGGGCTTTGCTGCTGCACCCATTGGCTCCCCGGAGGCGCCTGCGCACTAAGCACTTCGGAGTGCTTTCCCTCCGGCTTGGCTGAGCCGTTGCCCAGGCAACTGAGGGGCTTGTTCACCTGTAACAGCTTGTAACTCATCTAAAAAAGCGTAGGGTTATCTAACCCAGGCTCTAACTCAGATCTTGTATCTTCACACCGGCTCTAACTATTGCAAACTCTGGTAACTGCTGTTTGGTCAGGTGGTCTTTGGTTTCTATCCTCCTGTACTTGAGAAATAGCAAAATGTTAGTTTAGGAAGGGCTAGGAAGTGAGGGTGTTTATTCAAGGTCATTGAACCCTTTCAAAGGCTAAGGCGTCTTTAATGAAAGTAATGTACACCGAAGTGAGTGCTCCAGATACCATGCTGAAAGCTAGCTGGGGAAAAAAGAGGTCCTACCTGCACCGGGCTTACACATTGTGTGAGAAAGGCATGAAGGAGAAAATAATCCCGATTCTGGCTGAATGCCATGAACATAGATAGGGAACAGCACCGGAACAGAGTTTTAGTTTGCTATGGCTATTGTAAGAAGTTATCACCAAGTAGCTTGAGAATGAAAGAAATTTATTCTCTTATAGTTCAGAAACTTGGAAATAACAAAACGTCAGCGGGTCTGCCCTCCGTCTGGAGGCCTGAGGAAAATCCTATCCACAATTGTCATCCTTTGGCTACAGCTCACCAGTCCTGTCACCCTCCCTCTCCCCTGTGTGTCAACTTTGTAGTCTCTAATGGGAATATATGTGAAGACGGGAAAAGCCTTTATTAGTTATTTTTTCCTTTGCTGTCACAAAATACCTGACAAAAGCAAGTCAAGGAAGGAGAGTAATTCTGTATGGCAAGTGTAATTAACCTGTAAGACCCTCCTCCCCGGGGGACCAGGTAACCTCTTGGGATGCTGGGAGTTGTAGTTCTTTAAATGTAAGGACGGTGTCATGGAAAAGTACTGTGACCTATATAGGTTGGTCATTAAAAACTTTTGCAACACCTGTCTCAGGGCCACTCACTAGGGAAATTCCAGGTATTGGTCCTGACCAGAATCCATCTCTTGGACCGTTTTGAATATCTAATAAAGCTGGGGTCAAACTCGGCCCAAAATGGCAGACTTGCTTTTTCTGCAGCAAATCTCCGGATTAACACAAGAAAGGCGTAACAGAAGCGCAAGGTTACATTGCATCCATAGTCAGATCGCAGAGATGAATACTGATCAGGTCTTTCTCCATTTTATGTAGTCTAGGATCGGAGCCCCTGGGGTGGTACCACCCATGATCAGGGTGGATCTTTCTTGGTCAAACCTCTCTGGAAACAGCTTCAGACAGTGTCGAGAGGCCTGTCCCTCTGGTGATCCTAAATCCAGCCACAGAGGCCATTTGTATAGTTCAAACAAACTTTAGTCAGCATTGATCACCTCCCTTTGACTGACTACCTCCCTTCGACTGATTCATAGTCAGAGAACACTTCTATTTCATAGATGTTTATATGGTAAGTATTGATAATTACTAAAATTGGGGGAGGAGGCTGTTTTATGCAATAGTAAATAACTATCACATTCTATTTACCTTACTATGTAAACATTCTATCTAAATACTTCTGAAATTGGCTCATCTTCCATTCACTGTAGTCTATTCTGATTGACCTTTTGATTGATAGATCATTTTCTCTTCCCCAAGCTATGATAACACCCTCCTGTAACACTCTGTTGATAACCCTTTATGGTATGGTAAGAGTATCTTTATAAACTGCAAATCCCAGGGCTGGAAAGTCGGCTCAGTCAGTCTACTCCCCATCACATAAACAATGAGACCTGAATTTAATTCCCAGGGTCCATGGAAAAGTCAGTGCATCTGTTGTCCCAGATCTGGAGGAGACAGAGAATGGAGACAGGGTGATCTCTGAAACGCATTGGCCAGCCAGTCTGGTGAAATTGGTGAGCTCCAGGTTCGGTCCAGACCCTGACCAAAATAAAATGAAGAGTGATGGAGAAAGATACTTGATGTCAACCTCTGCTCCCCACACACATCCACAAGTACATGTGCACACACCAAATGAACGTGTACATATGTCACATGTAACACACACAGAGACACACACACAGATACACACACACACACACACACACACACATACACACACACACACACACACAAAGTAAAAGTGATTCCAACCACACCAGTTTCCTGCTTCTCATCCTTTTATGACTACAGAGCCTGTGTTGGTGCTGTAAAATTGAACCCCTACCTCTGCTCCAATGCCAGCCTACCTATTTACCAACCCTGCTCTCCTTCCCAGCACACTGAGTACATTTTAAAGTTCATGTTTATGTTTGGCACGTTCCGTTTCATTGCAAGCCTTCATGGTTAAGAGTTTACTTATTAAGGACAAATTAATAATCCCAATTAAAAATCAACTTACTAATTTATTTGTATGTGTGTGTGTGTGTGTTTGTGCACACATATACACACATACACATGCATGGATGTCACAGGACAACCTGAATGAATCAGTTCTCTCCTGCAACCACATGCACCTCAGGGTTTGAAGTTGTGGTAAACGCTTATGCCTATGGCTCTATATTTTTGGAACAGTAACTTCAATTTTTATGAAAAAAATTGCGACAGGGCCAAACATGATAATCACTGTATATCTGGGTGTTATTTCTAACGTAGTTTTGTTTTTATTACTTATTTATCTTTGTTTAGTGCTGTAAGAACATAGGATCATTTGCTGTCAGGCCAAAGACAAGCTCCTAACCCTCTGAGCTCCTAGCCAATTAAAGACATTGCTAGTTGTATTTTCATTTGCAAGTTTGGTATAGGCCTATTCAGACAACGGCTAAATCTGAAAGCTGCCACACTCAGATCAGCCTGATATACTCTGAGAATTGGCCTTAACACTCACAGTGGTGGTTTTCTATAAAGCTCTATATAGTTCTTTAAAGATATGAGCATAAAACCGGAGATGGGACAAAGTCCAATCTTATAATAGCAATTGCTCTTCTTTAATTTGGATAAACGCTAGCTGTGTGCAAAATCTTGGATTTGAGTATGCCTTCAAGAACATCTACCAGAGCTGAGAGAGAGAGAGAGAGAGAGAGAGAGAGAGAGAGAGAGAGAGAGAGAGAAAGCCAGCCTTCTCAAATAACTTGGCTTAAAACAAGCTATTTATGTGTATTATAAAAGACAGTGAAACTGTTTCTTTAATTGCTATAATTTTTTAAGAAGTCAGTACATTTAGTAATTGCATTAAATTGCTTAACTTAATTTGACAACATTAAGAATTAGTCACTTTACAAGCTTTAAAATGTTCATTTTTGTTCTCTGAAGAAAGTAATTTTGTGGAATATTAATATTATTAAAGGATATGGGAAGGCATTTAAAACAGAATAGCCTAGAAACCGCTCTTCAAGGTGGCAGAATCTTTGTTTGCCAAAGTAGCTATTTAAGTTAAATGTCTGTGATTCTCTATTTGGTAAGTAGCTACTCTTTGAACTAAGAATATACTGCCTCTACCGCAATCTAGTTATGATTTATATTTTGGCTTACAATCTATTCACCGTAACGAGAATAAAACCAGTAGTTTGGTTATCAGAATTTGTTATGCTTTTCAATGACATTAGAATGCTTAAAACTTGAGAAGTTTAGATTTTTTTTTTCCACGTTGTGATTGACTTTAGGAGTTATAATCATGCTAAGCCTGTAAAATTGTTTGAACCGTGTCTGTTCTGTGGTCCTAAGCAAGCTGCTATTGAGAAAAGTTACTGATATCCAAGATGTGTGTCTGACTAGTGGTCTGACCTGTTCTTTGACTAGAAGGTACAGCATCACAGAGCTTTTGATGTTTGTACTGTTTTTAGGGTTCTTTTTCAAACGGTTCTGTTCAGTAAGATTGATGGAGACTGTTTCCTAACTTAAGATAACCAAGGATTCCAAGAGTTATGCAGAAACTTGAGATTCCCAGACCCAGCTGCTGCCTGAAGGCTGTCTTAGACAATAGCATTATTCTAGCCGTTGAATGTTAAAGTATGGATACTTTCCTAAAGTAGTTTATGGAATATCATACATTTAGGCTTAAGAAAATGAATATACTTACAAAATGCATTTTAGAAAAGATTAAATTAATTGACTGTATATAAGTATTGAGGAAACTGTGGGGTCCTTTATGAAGAAGAGTTCATACTGAGTAGCCAAAAGCAGATAAATATCCACGATCACAACAAAAAATTTAAAATCTCATATTTAGGCAGAAACACTGAGGGAGAACACCTTCAAACACTCACAATCAGACACTCCTTTGTTGGCTCCATTGTCATTCTGGTAAAGTAAGAAGGAATGTAGGAGCCATGTGGCCCGCTGCCTTCCATCCTCCTCTGGTGTGAAATCACATTCCACCAGACAGGCCTGCACTTCTTAGTCTACTCATGTCACAATACCGATTCCCTGTAGTGTCAGTCGTGACACTGGGTGCCTTGGCTCGGGGGGGCAGCTATGCATGAGCCAGTGCAGTGGAATGTTTACAGGTCCCAGTGACAGGAGTTCTGAAGAGTTTCTGACCCTACGGTACCACGAAGCCAGACAACAGGCCCCTTCTCAACGCAGCTCCTGACTACAACGGACTAAGGGCTGCTAAGAGATAAAGTCATTCCTTTTCCAAAGCCAGGCTGCACACAGATTTTTAATTACTTGTCTAATTGAACTAGCATCGCCGATATCTATGGTGACAATTTCTGAGAACATTTTCTTTCTCCTTCACCTTTGCGAAGGGGGAGACTGTCCCTTTCCGTTATGTGGAAGTTTATTTTATTCTGAATCCAGACATTACTTCCAGGAGGGAGGGGGATGACGCTCATGAGCCTAAAGGAGGGAAACAAAAGGTCACGTGTCTTCAGGAACGGAAACTTGGGATGCTCAACTGTCTTTCTCCAGAAGTATAGAAAGGAATAAACACGTCCTAGAGGGGAGACCCTAACCAGTCCAACTACCGAGAGGGGATTTCTCAGACCGTTGAGCTACCTGCAAACTGCACAGAGGAGTTCGCAGCTTTTGTGAGGCACGGTTGGGCTCCTCAGTGAAGCAGCTGGGCTAACTCATCTGTTACCGTCAGAGCTTTTCGGAGTATGTTCTAGTCATACTTACACCTTATAGCATTAAACTTGCTGCTCTTCCAAGGTGAAATTATGCGTTAACTAACCAAGGTGAACAAAAGAATTTGAGCCTTTGAGTATTTTTTTTTTATTACTATGTCCTTATTCCCAGTATACTTCTCGGCAGAAACAAGTTCCTTCAGTGTGCTGGACATGGAGCCCAGCTCCTCTTAGCTACGTGGCGCCGTGCTCATAGCTGAACGTCCTTCAGTTCCAGGACTGGCACTTCTCTCATCCACACGAAGCTGTTCTATCTTTTCCTACTGCTGTCTAATCGGGAGTGTTTCTGCAGGAACAGTTCCTGACGTGTCTGAAATCAGCCATCCGAAAGCTGCTGAAAGCGAATGCTGTGTTAGGTGCAGATGCCACAGCCCCCTGTAACGCAAAAAGCTAAAATTAGCTGAAAACTTTGCTGCTGTTAGGTCCTAATCTCGTGCCACGTTTTCATTCATTCTCGAAATCCCCAAGCCACGCTAAGAGGCAGGTGCGAATGAACATGTATTTTACTAAACGGCTCAGGATAAGCCAGTGCTAACCTGACAAAATGGTGTTTCCTGGCAAATGCCGCGAGGAGTATAAATTAGGCTTTCTTGATGGAAGCGAGGTACCTTACAGAATGAGTAAACTTTGTCTCTGAGTCTATGAGCCCAGATAAGCATTCGGACCAGATGACCGAGCGCGTGTAGGAAATGTGCCAAGTGCCAAAGCGCATTGGTTAGAAAAATAAACCTGGGTGTCAACTACCACTGTCACTGACTGCCCTTATTTAATGTCTGGAGTACAGAGCAGGATTATTTTAAATATTTTATGGTTCAGGTGCCAAGAAGTCCAAACAAGGGCTGCGTCGTGTAGCCCCTGACTGAGTCTCGGTAGTGTTGGTGATTCTCTTCACTGGTGGTGCTGCTGCTTACCATTCCTACCAGTTCCATATTGTCAACACGTCCCAGAATAAAAGCAGGAGGCTAAACATAATCTCCCAAACGGATAATCATGGATGATGGACTAGGGCGAATTAAAATCAATGGTAGCTATATTAAGATAACAAAATGGTAACATTGTAAGCAGAGTTCAGATTCTTGTAGAGCAGAGATGTAATTACTGTACGATATTGTTTAGTGCAATCTGCTGCTACTCTTCTGATATGGGATTAGAATTAAGATACTTAAAACCGAATTGTTCGAGCTATCACCGTTTTTTCCCCCAGAGTTCTTTGCCTCATCCATTTATCTCCTTCATTGGTTTGGTGGTACCTTTCCCAACCTTTGTATTTTTTAAATACTGTCATAATTCCTCTAAATGTAAACATAAATACCAGATAGATGAATATAAATCTGTAAAGATGTACTTTGAAGCTCTGTTTTTCTACTTATTTACTTGTTTGGGAGATCTTTCATTAGTTTCCCGGAAAGTGTTTTAATTTTTAAGCGAACGTGAAAGACTGTGTTGGAGCTGTAGTACGGCATGTGTCTTTAACAGTATCCTATCCTGGGTACGTTGCAGTAAAAAAAAAAAAAAAAAAAAAAAAAAAAAAAAGGCTTCTTTTGCCCTGCACTGGATGCCGCACTGTAGGGCCCCATGACCTGTTAGATATTTTCATCTCAGTCAGCAAAGCGTCTCACCCACTTACCTCCATCCCATATCACACTGCAGATGGCTACTCTCTGAGCCTGGCAACAATCTCTCTACCCATCCAGTTCCCAAGGCAGGCTGCCACCATGCCAGACATACACATCCCAATTCCGTGGCCGCTCAGTGTCCAGCTACCACGCACTCTTTTGAACTCAATTAATTCGCCACATGAAAGAACACACCATACGATAACCTCTGATCCAATTGATAAGATATAATTTGCTATCTAGACATACAAAGCCCTGTACATATCCATCCCTTAAGAATAGTCATAACAACCTATAAATGTGCAGAGAGGAATCTTAACATCCGCCCCCACGTTCTCTCAGCTGCCACCTCTCTCACGCTCCAGTCTCCTCCCCTCTCTAAAACGTTTCTCCCGCCCATCCTTCCTTCTTGTCCAATGACAGGCCTCGTTCTCTCTTGTACCTGCCTTCACCTGCATAATGACATCATCCTACATGGGTAAAAATCTGAATACAGGAAAACGTCTGGCCCTTGTCATAAATAATATTAATTTTATACTATGTGCAATGAATTTCTTTGGTTTCTATTTCCATTTTTGTCCAAACTGCCACTTGGCTCTGTTGCCTCTTGTGGTAGCAGATAACTAGTCTTCTCCATTACATGGTGGGAGATAACCTGTCTTTCTCCTCTGTCGCCCGCTGTGGTGGTTACTTCGTAACATTGTACTTATGGTTACTTGGTAACATTGTACTTAGTTGCAACATGCTGACAAGTGGATGAATTTAATTTACAAGATTTTTCATTATCTAAAGAACACCCAATATAGGATATTAAAATAACTAAAATGAAATAACGCAAAGGCTGTACCTTTGCTATTTAATCCATAACAGATTATTTTGATTTGAGGACATATGCAAAGATGAACGCATATAATACATAAGAGGATGTGCATGCTCTTTTGTAGATTCACCTGAGTATCCTTAGAATTGCAAGTTCTCTAGCCGAATATTAGGATGGTAGCATCATTTATTCAGATATTGGAAACATTTTTATGTAGGAAGGGTGATGCTAATTTATATAGATTTAGGTGAACAGATGAGCGTTGTGACAAGCCTTTTTGTAGAAAAGAAATCTTTTTCTAACTTAGACTTTTAAATTAAATCTAAGGAAACAGTTTTTGATTTGATATCATGACCTTTTAACAGTGTACTTACAGAACAAAAGGTCAGTAATCATCGTTTCAGTCAGCTGAGGAGATTTAGTCTAGAGGAACAAACATCCCCCTAGACTCAGAAGTTCAAAGTGATGGTTTATTTCCTCATCGTCCACCCGTTAACTGCAGCCCCACTTGCTGCTGTCTCACCGCCATGTTGTTGGATCGGTCCCTCCCTTGAATGTCGTCATACTGAGTAATGGGACACAAACAAAGTAGAAAACCGTGTAAGGGCTCCAAACGCATCTATCCAAAACTGGCAGGAGTGGTTTCTTGAATGTCTTTTAAAATTTTTATCAGTCATTAGACAGCTTCATATAATATACTTTAATCATATTCACCATCCACTCTTACTTCCTACTCACCCAATTTTGCTTCTTTTCTCTCCCCCTTTGAATCCTTCAAAGCAACGTGTGTTGCCAGTTCTTGAAAGTGAGGTCTTCCACTGGAGCGTGGTCACCTTCCCAGGGCGGTCCTCACAGAGAACACTGTCTCCCTCCCTCCTCTGGCAGCTAAGGATCCACAGTAGACGTGGAGCCCCATTCCCATCTCTACTCTCTGGCTTGGCTTCCAAAGGTTTTGTCTGTGCTGTCGCAACCTCTGCGCAGTGGCTCGGCCATGTCCGGCAGGCACTGTTTCCTTGAAGTCATTCATTGCCTCTGCCTCTCTCTCTTCCATAGAAATCCCTAGCCCCTGGCAGGAGGAGGCGCGCATCGTGTTTCATTTAGCGATGGACATTTCTTTAGGGATGAGTAGTCTCTTAGGCTCTGAAACTTGGCCAGTTGTGGACCTCGGTGTTAGTCACCATCTACTGAAAACAGAAGCTTCTCAGATGAGGGCAGGGTGACGATGCATTGGTCTGTGGGTATGGTGCTAAGTCCTTGGGAGTCACTCTACTACTATTTGACATAATAATAATAATAAAAGTAGGCTCACCCCTAGGGTCTGTGACCCTCCTGACTGGAGATTTTGGCCCGATAATGCTGCTAGGTACAGGCTTTAACTTGTGAGGTAGGCTTTAAATCCAATCAGAAAGGACCATGCTCCTTCCACGATGTTCATGTCAGTAGTGCCCCAGTGACCCTGTCTTGCCGGGATCACTGTAGCCCACTGTGCTCACACCTGGGTATCCACAATGATTATTTTCTCTAATGTACTCAGCACCTTTCAGCGCCAGGAGAGCTTGGCAGCGTAGACGAAGCCTCCGGCCGATGTGTTTTTCCACGTTCCGTAACTCAAGTATGTGCTGTCTTCAGAAATAGGGTCTCACTGCTAAGTCCTGAAGAGTTACTGAGAGAAGTGGCAATGGCTCCTGATGTTTAGAGGTTTGAGGGACCTCGCTGCTCGGCAGCTCCAAAAGAAGCAACCGATCCCTAGACTGAGGGGTTTATTCCTCAGAGTTCCCTGTATTTTAATGGCCAAAATAAACCGCGTGGCAAAAGCTGATGTCATCGGGCAGAGACATAGGCTTGTCTCTCATGGAGAAGCACTAAGTATGTTTAACAATAATCTAATATAACCTGTCGCTCCCTTATTGTGCCACTACCTTTTACATTCTTCTGTTTTACATGTAAAATATTCACTACTCAGCAATTCAAGTGAAAACATATTTTTACATAAAATGTATGCATGAGTAATTAGAAATATTAAGCATAAAAATAAAAAATGGGAATGAACACATATCTACTAAATATTTGAAGAATGACAAATGATATATCTATATGATTGAATACTGAGCAATAAAAATAAGTCAAATATTGATACAAGGTACAGCAAGATGGACCATGAAACCATTATAGTAAGTGAAAAAAAAATCATATATGATTTTATTTGTATGGTATGCCCAGGTCTTATAGAGTCAGAAATTTGATCAGTGGTAGTCATAGTCTGGGGGTGGAGAAGGATGGTGGTGACTGTTCTTGGGAACAGGTATTTGCTAGATGGTGATGAAGAGACTCTGGAATTTGATATCCATGATGGTTGCACAGCTCTGGGAATCAGCAGTGACCGTCGTATTTGAACGTATATGAAAAATTTTACCAAAACCAGCTAAAAAACTGCACGGTGAATACGCAGATCGAAAACTTTCTTTGCAATGAATAATACTTTAGAAATTTCACTGGAGATCTGTTTAAAAGAATGAACGTTTCTGGCACGAGATTAGTAAAATAAGCAAGGACTTTATCCTATAAATTTGCATTCTTTCCTCGTAGTAGGTATGGAACATCTCAGTTATGAATGGAAAGATTTTTCTGCCGAGGTTCAGACTGGACACAGGATCTGGGTTCTCAACTAGAAGCAGGGATAACTGGAAGACAACAGACAACTTTTTTGGGTACAAGTTGACAGGCAAGTTTCAAGGCTTGAAATTAATTTCTCTCTCTCTCTCTCTCTCTCTCTCTCCTCTCCTCCTCTCTCCCTCCCCTCCCTCTCCCTCCTTTCCTGTCCCTCCCTCAGTCCCCACCTCCCTCTTGCTTTCTTATTTGCTAGCAGCTTGAGGCTGCAGGCATTTTCCTGTGACTTACTTCTCTTGCACTCCCACACTCCACATGCATTCTCCTTTCACTCAGATACACTCTTCATACACACCTCACACACACTTCACATACCTCCTTGCACTCTCCTTACACACACACACACACACACACACACACACACACACTTCTCACACTCCTCTCGTTCTCTTCCTGCCTTTAACTTGCCCCAGATTTTTATTGTTACTCCAAAAGCAGGTAGAAAAACAAGACATTACATAATCATTACCAAACGTGCCAAGTTCAAAAGAATGATCATATTTCACAACAAATTAAGAATTATGATTGTTTCCCAAAGTTTCAAGCTTCCCCTATTCCCGGGACTGTGGCCAAAAAAAATAATAATTCCAAACCTATCATTATTTAAACTTTAACATTGACTTATTATACTTCAGAGCTGGGAGCTCAGAGGTCAGCTACATGTGTTTTTTTGTTTTTTTTTTGTTTGTTTTTGTTTTTGTTTTTGTAAAGTTCTAATAATAAATGACTTGGGCAAAGCTGCCAGGCAGTGGCCAGAAAGAGACGTTAACCCTTAACTCAGCAGTTCTGTTAGCCTTCTGCTTCTGTTCATTGCACAAAAAAGTCCCAGTGTTTTGACTTATTTAACTAGTATAAAATTTTATGTATTCTATATTATCTATACATTTTCAAAGGAACCACTCTCAAATGTTGTGCAAAACTCATTTCATAACTTCAACAGTTCTTTCCTTTCCTGGGGTCCCAATGTTGGCCCTATTTCATTTTTCTAATAATTTCTTCAAACTTCCTTTGCAAGTCATTCATTAATCTGGAACTACTATTGTGCAGTTATTACATTGTTTCCAAGATGAGAACACACAGCATGCACCTGGGCCATTAGGGCTGTGCTGTGCTGTGCCCCTATGCCTCAATTTTTAATTGTTTGAGAATCATAACATCAAGGAACATCTAGTTTCACAGAATTCACCAGAGCAGAAGGAGAAAAAATTGGAAAGTCATATATAGTAGAATAATTATGCACACCAAGGGCAGCTGAAAAGCAGTCATGCACAAATGAAATCTTTACAGATATTGTTCAGGGCTAAGGTTAAGAGAAATGGGAACAACTTTTTTATAAAGAGCTGCCGAGGGTTTCGGAGATGTCTCCATCTAGGCCTGCTGTGGGTCCCCTGGAGGAGTGTGTCTTCTGCTTCTCAGGGTCCCAGACACCATCTATGTCATGGTATGGTGTCCCCAGCATTTTCCATGCTTTTGGATAGAAGATTCAATGTTATCAATCTTTCCAGCAATTTGTATAGGAATTTAATGTAATTCCTTATAGGGATTTTTATAAAATTCTGGCTATGTTTTTGCATAGATTAAAATTATGTCCTACAATTATATAAAAATAACACCTTGAATAAACAACATGATCTTTAGAAAAGAAACAGTTGGAAGACTTTTACTCCTAATTTAAAAACTAATAATTATCAAGACAGTGTGGTCTTGGCATAAAGATGTCTTAACAGAACAGAGAGAGGAGAAATGAACTTTGTAGTGAATTAGTATTTGACAAATATATCAAGGAAATTCATTAGAGAAAGGATAGCATCTCCAATAAATAGTATTGGAGCAATTGAATATCAAAACAATATCCTTCTACCTTTATCTGTAGATATACATAAAAATCAATCTTAAATATAAACTAACATGATAAAGGAGTAGGTGTTTCATCAAAGAAGAGTTGGAGATGGTAAGGGAGGAAGTTCGTGTTTGTAATCTCAGCACTTGGGAGGCTGAGGTAGGATTGCCATAAATTCAAAGCCAGTCTGGGCTCCATAGTCAGTTGTAGGCTAGCCTGGACTACAAAGTAGGACTTTGTCTCAAAATAAAGGGGAGGGGAGAAAAGAAAAATAAAAAACGAAGAAAACAGGGTTGGGGATTTAGCTCAGTGGTGGAGCGCTTGCCTAGCAAGCACAAGGCCTGGGTTCCGTCCCAGCTCGAAAAAAAAAAAAAAAAAAAAAAAAGAAGAAAAAACACAGTAACAGACTATTGGGTTTATGTAAGGATTCTCAACATCATTTGTCATTAGAGAAAGTAAAATTTACAATTAAAAAACGATTTGTGCCCCCTGGAATCATTATAGTAAATTAGTTACAAATGTGCAAAAAATGTTGAGAAACAGAAATATTGGTATATTTCTAGTGAGAATGTAAAATGTTTTAGCCATTCTCATAAACAGTTTGGAAATTTCTCAAAAAGTTAAATAGAAAAGTATTAATGCAATCTATCAAATTTACCTGTAAGAAGAGGTGCGAACCTTTCTATACAAAGATAATTTGAAAATCCACACAGCAACACTATTTACCACGGCTGAAACTGAGACAAGTTAAATGTCTATCAGCTTCTCAGTAGACATCTGTGATAGATCTATAATGCAGCATTATTCATCACCCAAAGAATGAGCTGATGATAATGTCTACATAACAATTAGATACCAATAATAGGCTAAACGAAAAGAGTGTATATTGGATGATTGTAAACTCATACTATATGATTCAATTTATTTGTTATGATGAGAACAGAGTCATGCCTTGATTTGGAATAGAAATATAGAGGGAGTTGTAATGGATGTGAAGAATCTTTTGAGGAAAATGGAATGTTTAAATGCTTATTTATGGAAATGGTTGCACTATTCTTTAAACCCGATAAGTATCATTTAAAGGAGTCACGTGACAAAATATAAGGAGATGAGAAGTAAGGCTACTCCATGTTGTTGTCTGCAGAGAGGAATCATAGCAATGAGCTGGCTGAATTGATGAAAGATTTTCCTTTTGACTCTTTATTTTTGTCCTTGGTTGCTGTGTTCTGTGGTGGTCTAAGAGTCTCCAGCATTGGGAACTTTAAATGTAGATTTAATCTGTTGCTATCTGAACACTGAAAACAAGAAGGTTTTTTTTTTTAATGTGTATTTAGGGCATCCTTTTATTCTCTGAAGGTCTCAGCAGCCTCTCCCACTCTCTAACTCTCTTTGGGATTCATTGTTTTCAGCTACTTTATCCTTTACATAGATCCATGAGGTTGTTTTTGACTCTAAACTTTGCCTTCTAAGTTTGATTTTCAGGATCCAGACATTGTTTCTGTTTGGTTTTACAATAAGGATTGGTGTGTTCTCTAAATTAAAATATCTTGATCAGCAATGAGGATATGGAAATAACTCTTTAAAAAACAAAAGTGCAAACTTTTCTGGCTTGAAAATTAATTTGGATCATTAACTTGTGTCTAAGAACAACAGACCTCCCAACAAAGGTCTTTGTGTGATAAAAGGTTAAAGGCTGAATGTTGCTCATTGGCGTTTACTCATTCTTGAGCTTCACACAGTAAATATTTATTGAATACCTCTTCTTGCTAAGTGAATATCATATAAGTGGAAAATAAATTAGCAAGGTAATTTTCAAGAGTGGCCAAGGGAATGCTTGTGTGCAGGCTGATAAGAAAAACTGTGGAAGCTCATATCAGATAGGGGAGACACAACTATTCCTTTGGGAAATGGAAAACATAATTTCTGACTGTGATGGTTTGCATATGCTTGGCCCAGGGAGTGGCGCTATTAGAAGGTGGGGCCTTGTTGGAAGAAGTGTGTCCCTGTGGGGTGGGCTTGGAGACCCTCCTCCTAGCTGCCTGGGGATGCTCAGTCTGTTCCAGGCTTCCTTCAGGTGAAGATGTAGAACTCAGCTCCTCCTGCACCAGGCCTGCCTGGATGCTGCCATGCTTGAAGAAAATGGACTGAACCTCTGAACCTGTAAGCCAGCCCCAGTTAAATGTTGTCCTTTATAAAACTTACATTGGTCATGGTGTCTGTTCACAGCAATAAGACCCTAACTAAGATACTAAGAAAATATCAAAGAAAAGAACTTTAAGAGAGATCCTGTCTGCAGTGTTCCTTAGAACATAGCAGCCAGTATTGTTGGATTGTGCAGTCTGTAGGTTACAGTAAAAAGTATGGATTTTAATGTAATTGAACAAAATATCAAGAAGAAAATGTTTGACAGTAGAGGAAGATATGGAATAATCACACACACACACACACACACAGATGTCATTTGGATTTTGTTTAAGGCTGAGTCTTTTTTTTTTTAATTTTTTTATCTTTATTAACTTGAGTATTTCTTATTTACATTTCAATTGTTATTCCCCTTCCCGGTTTCCGGGCCAACATCCCCCTAAACCCTCCCCTTCCCCTTCTCTATGGGTGTTCCCCTCCCCATCCTCCCCCCATTATCGCCCTCCCCCCAACGTTCACTAGGTGTTCAGTCTTGGCAGGACCAAGGGCTTCCCCTTCCACTGGTGATCTTACTAGGCTATTCATTGCTACCTATGAGGTTGGAGCCCAGGGTCAGTCCATGTATAGTCTTTGGGTAGTGGCTTAGTCCCTGGAAGCTCTGGTTGGTTGGCATTGTTGTTCATATGGGGTCTCGAGCCCCTTCAAGCTCTTTCAGTTCTTTCTCTGATTCCTTCAACAGGGGTTCCATTCTCAGTTCAGTGGACTGCTGCTGGCATTCGCCTCTGTATTTGCTGTATTCTGGCTGTGTCTCTCAGGAGAGATCTACATCCAGTTCCTCTTGGCCTGCACTTCTTTGCTTCATCCATCTTGTCTAATTGGGGGGCTGTATATGTATGGGCCTCATGTGGGGCAGGCTCTGAATGGGTGTTCCTTCTAAGGCTGAGTCTTGATGTGAATGTAGTCAAGGTTTGCTTGGAACTCACGGTCTCGCTCCTTCATCTGTCTGGGTGCTGTGATGACAGGTATCTGCTACCATAGTAACCCTGATGTATCTTAGGAAGCATAAATGTGGCTGCTAAATACAAAAGTGAATGAGGCAGGTGATGGAGTTAACACCGAAACACCGACCTAGAGGCTTTGGCTTATTTAGAAAAGGAAGGACACTATTCCACAGAGATAGCAATAGAGAAGAGAAAAATAGGGACAGGAAGATGAGTGGAATGGGGGTGCATGATGTGAAAATCACAAAGAATCAACAAAAAGTTAAAGAACATAATTTTAAATAATTTATAACTGTATATGTTAATGTATAATTATAATATAAATGTGTGATATATAATTTATTAAATATAATTTCACTAATTCGAAAAGGTTATTAAAAGCCTTATTATAAAATTGTTATAGAGAAATCTCCATGTTGAGGCTAGACAAGTTGCTCAGTGGTTAAAGTTTTTGTCGTGTAAGCAAGAAAACTGGAGTTTGGATCATCAGAACCCACGTAAATGCTCAGTGGGTGTGGCAGCCCACCTACAATTTCGAGTCTCAGAATGGAGAGACGAGAGACCACCAGAACAAATTAGTTAACAAGAGAACTGAATGTCGAGTTCTGGGTTTGGAGGAGAGATTCTGCCTCAAAGACTAAGGAATAAGATTCTCAAAATCAACCTTGGAATGAACCCCAGAACCTACTCAAACATGAATGTGCTCTCATACAAACATACACAGACACCACAAATACACATAGAAAAAAAAGAATAACTCTTTTGCCCAGTCTGATTTGTATCCTTTTCAACTTTTTTTAACTGGGCCAATGGTAAGAGTTGATGGGCAGTTGATGCTGCAGCAGAATGCTGACTTAAATGACTGTTCCCATGGTACAGAAAGGGAGAACAAGAAGGGAGGAGCAGAGGAGGCAAACAGTGGCTTCTCTTCATTTAGTCTCTGATGTTTTACTTTATAGGTTTTTTTTGTCATTAAGTCTGGTTCCCTGAACACTGCATCAAAAGGTTGTATTTCTTGATTATTTGGATTCTTTTTTTCATAGTTTGACATTTTGTACTTACAAAATATCCATTCTTCTTCATTTTAGTGCTGACCCCAGACACAGTGCAAATATTTCCCCATTTTACAAGAGAAATGACAGTCTAGATTTTGATGAGAAACCTCATCTTTTAATTATATTGCTTAATTAATGAAAGAGTGAAAGTGTAATAATAGCAGAAAGAGCGTAAGAAATTCTACCATAAAACATGCTAACACCATGACTATCTACAGCACTCATCATCAGGAAACTTGAATTCTGGTCTTAAAATGACTACATGACACCAACTTCCAGATCTCAGATTTGGTTTTTGTTTTTGTTTGTTTTGTTTTGTTGTTTGCTTGTTTTTACATTATTAATAGTAAATACCTTTAACCCTATGGATAGGAAGTATAACAATTAGAGGGAACCATTTGAAATTACTGCAAATTAGCCATATTGAATCTATAGAAACAAGAAATTCATGTGGTTCAATCTGATAGGTTTGTTCAACTTAAGAGAGTGTGACAAACCAGCAGATAACCTGGGCCATAGCAAGGAACAGAAGGACCATTTGCTCTCCTGTGTCATGCACCAAGGCCTGAAATTTTGCCATACCTTCTTGCCAGAAGACAAAATTCCTGACAGGAATAAGATTATGACCTGTGTGTTTTCCTGCAAATGTATCAGGCAATCTGATCTGAACTTTCTAGGGTTATTCGCCTGAGGTACTCATTCAGTGCGCACATCTCTAAGTGGCCCACATCTCTGTCTATGTATGGTTTCTGCTATTAATTGAATGATTTATATGAAGATATTAATTAAGTTTTCATTTTTAGAAGTAGCTTTGAAAGAAGTTGTTCAAGTTTAAGGTGAAGAAAATGTCTTCACTGACACTTGTACATTGATTTGGATCAAAAATTAAATTTAGCATTAATTGGACATTAGCATTAGCTGTTCACTAACCTCTTCCAATTGAAGTCCAACTACTCATGCATGCCAGGTGCTGCATATTTACAATGAGTTTTTCATTACTTTGAAGTGGGCCTTATGATAATCCACATAGTGTTTTTTCTATTACCTTGGGTTATTAATTTTAAGTTGCGGCTAACATGTACAATCTAGATTCATAATTGTTTCAGCCTGGGTTATGTGTTGTAAAATCCTGTTCGATTTCTTATTATGTAAGGAACATGAATTCCAAACTACTTGCTTCGATGTAATTCTTTGTGTTGAAGCAAGAGTACACATTTGAAAAAAATCATGTCTAGTCTTCTCATATGCATTAGGCTACTATTAGAATGAGAAGACAAGAGACCACAGCACAAATTAGTTAACACGAGTAACTGAATTTCAAGTTCTGGATTTGGATAAGCGATTAGGATTCAATAAAATAAAATAGTGTATTCCACATTCCTGTTCCCCACCAAAAGTACTAGATGGAGAACATGTCTAGAGCCTGACAGAAAAAAGAACCATGTAGAATTGATAGATCTATCTTACAGCGTAACCAACATCTATTTTATTTCCAAATGACCATGAACTAGAGTCAAAATAAACCTTTCTATATTTAAGATGAAGCTTCTTGGGCACTTTGTCACAATAGTGGAAAGATGCGTAACATATCCCATGCTAGAATTCAATTCAGAACTGAAATATTTGAAGACTTGGGTCTTTTTGACACAGTTTCAGCTGGTAAGGATAGTAGACAGAGGGGTTATGAAGATGTATTACAAGTTCTGAAAGATCAAGTCTACCAATCTAAGCTATCATCTATTAAACTCCCCATCACAATTAAAGGAGAAATACAAACTTCCCATAATAAAAAACAGACTAATGGAATATATAACTACCAAGCCAGTTCCACAGAGAATACTGGAAGAAATACTTTACACAGAAGAGAAGGATAAACATACCCAAGAGGTCACAGTAGGGGGTGGGTTAAGCAGTATCAGGACAGTTAATGGGAAGAAAAACATTACAGAATGAACTAAATGACTTAATCAGTACACATCTTTCAGTAATTACTCTGAATTGGTCTCAACTCACCAATAAAAGACACAGACCAACAGAGAGGATTAGAGAAGAGAATGTGTGTTTTGTTTTTTCTAAGTAAGACACTTCACCGTTGAGGATAAGACACTACTTCAGGGTGTGAAAGAATGGAAGAAGGAAATGGGGAAAGCAGGCACAGCTATCTACTATAATACACAAACTTTAAGCCAAAATTAGTCAGAGACTTTAAAAGGCCACTTCATATTCCTCATGGGAACAATATGCCAAGAGGCTATTATAATTGTAAATACGTACACCAAACACAGGTGCATTCAATTTCATAAAACAAACACCAAGCTCAGAGATGAACCTGAACGCAGTAATTTGATTTCAATATCCCACTCTCACCACTAGACAGATCGTCAAAGACAAAAAGTAAACAGAGGCATTGAAGTTACATGAAGTTACAGATCAAACAGAGTGAACTAGCAGGTACAGAACACTCCACCCAAACACTAACAAATGCTTCTTCTTATCACAAGGCCCTGCTACTTTCTTCAGAATAGACCACCTCTTCGTACACACAGCAATTCTCAGCAAGCTTAGGAAAATTCAAATATCCTATATTCTCTTTGTATAACAAATAAAACTACTTATCAACAGTGCGAGAAACTACAGAAAGCATACAAATTTATGGAGATGAAACAGAATAACTGAGAAACAATGAATGAGTCATTGAAGAAGTTAAGAAGAAAAAAAACTGTAAAATCCTGAATAAAAAGGAAAGCACAGCATATAGTGCTACATTAAGGCAGCTCCAAGAGAAGTTTATAGCTAAAGTGCCCATAGGAAAAAGTTCATGAAATGTCAAAAAAATAACTTCATGAGATACCTTAAGGATTTGGAAAAATGATAAATCAAAGAGTAGATAGAAAGAAATAATTAAGTCAGGAGAGAAATCAATGAAATAGGAAATAGGATCAACAACAAAAATACAAAGAATCAATAGTACAAAGAGTTGACTCTTTCAAAAGTTAATCAAGATTGACAAACCCTTGGCCAAGTTAACGAAAAAGATAAGATACAAATTAATAAAATTATAAAGAGAAAGATTATAACAGATACCAACAAAATTCAGAAACTCAAAAACACATATCTTTAAAACCTATTTCCAGAAGATTAGAAAATATGAAAGTGGGTGAATTTTTAGATACATTTGACATATAGACTTAAACCAATATAAAACCAATCATTTAAACATATCTATAAATCATCGATTAGATTGAGGTAGCTATGAAATGTCTCAACTTTAAAAAACACTAATTTATGGATTCACTGCAGAATTGTGTTCTACCTTCAAAGAACTAACACCAGTGCCTCTTGAAATGGAAATTTCTGGTTTCTTTGGAGACTCATTTGTGTCCCGTGATGTTTTTCTAGAAACTGTCTTATGAGATGTTTTTTTCCTGAAGCAACACGTGGTGTTTTTCTGTAAGCAGCCTGAAAAGGGGGACGCTTGAGAGAACATGTGATGCCTGGAAAGAATATAAATATAGCCCAAAGGACAGTGGATGATGCTGGATGGTACTGGTTCACCTTGGCATTCTTTGCTGGTCATTGTTTGTCATGACGTCATAAAGGGAAACACCACCAAAGAACTTCTAGTGGTATTCCAGCAACTTCTTGCCCCTTCTGTGGACTCCATGTGATTGATAGAGCTTTGTGGTTTCTTCTGGATCAAACCGCTGTTACTGATTCATGAATGGTGTTTGCTAGTGGACCAATTGCCACTGCTGATTCCTAGGAGCTGAACTGCTGATATCCTGACAACACAGATTTGATTTGATCCAAAGAACTATTTCTAAACAGGTCCACATCCTCCTTTGACCCATTAACCTTTCCTTTCCATTACCTCTGGTGGGTGGTGGCCTAGAGGGAAGTTAAAGCATTTAAGAACCCTCATAAAAAGTAGGTTCTGAAAGATATAAGCCTAGAGCCATTTAAACTATTTCATGAAACTAGAAACTTTCAAAGTATTTTAGTAAAACCAGTATTGCCCTGAGACGAAAACCAGATAGGCACAACAAAAATTACAGAACAATCTCCTCCATGAGTGCAAAATTCCCATTACAATACTTGTTAACCAAGTTTAAGATGAATGATGAAAAAGATCATTCATTGTGATCAAGAGAGATTTAGGAAGGATCTGATATATGCAAATCAATGTAATGCATCACAGAAAGGTTCTCAAAGACATAAATCCCTTATCTCAAAGGCCCAGAAAAGGCCTTTGACAAAAATCTAACCCTCCTTCTTGAAAAATGTAATGGAAAGGCAAGTGATGGATCAATCACACCTCCAGTAAACGCTATGTATAACAGACCTATACCAAATAGAGTTAATTGTTCTAGTCCTTATTAAAAGCTTTGATAACTATCCCCACAGGATCCCCACATCACTCCTCCCTTTGAATCTCAGAATACTGAAACATTGTACACCCAAGACTGGCATTTTCACGGGATTTCAACTTGAGAAAGAAAAAGGCTGGGGTTTGGTTCCTGGGGAAAGGAGGAACTTGTACCCTGGAAAGAGGCTTCATATATTTGAGGAACCATCAAACATTCAGAAGAAACTGGAGATAGATAATGATGGGCAGTTACTGATCATCTCCCATCTTGAGCAAGACTCCAGCTATGCATACTCTTTTACCTCGTGTCAGGACCCCAGGGGTGATCTGAGTAAGCGGTCATCATTAAATCTATTTATTTGTTTCTCTTTCCAGTACAGCTGTATTGGAATTTTTCTCCTCTATTCACTACTAGTCGTCCCTTTATTTGCCCTGTTGAGGATGGGCGAGTAAGCCTAGCATGTTAGGACTGGCAGGGCCCCAGCCAGGCTCTGACCCTAACAATTCCACTAACACTTTAAGTCATTCAGTATTAAGCAGATATTAGCTGTAAATTGGGTTAATATATCCAGTGACGCTTCATTGGAGAAGACTTGTTTTTATTTTCTTAGCAGGTGAATAGCTTCTCAGGCCTGGGGCTTTGTATCCATCCATGTCTATTCCTCAGTGCTGGAATGTTGTCTGGCTTGAACCTGTGCAGAACTTATGCATGTTCTTACAGTTTTATGAGTTCATATGCGTATCAGCCATGTTGTAGTCAGAAGACACTGTTTCTCTTTGGAATCCTCCATCACCTCTGGTTCTTACAACCTCTCTGTCCCCCTCTTCAGCATAGACCTTGAGCCTTGAGGGGAGGGGGTCTTATGAAGACATCCCATTTAGGACGTAATGTCCCATCGTGTCTCAATCTCTGCACATTGTTCAGTCGCAGGTTGCTTTGTTCATTACCACCTATTGCAAGAAGAAGCTTCTCGAATGAGGACTGAATGTTGCTCTGATCTATGAGTGTAGGAATATATTACTAGGAGCAACTATGATTTGTTGCATTAATTTCCAACCTCAATAAGCCCATATTAAAATCACACAATTCAGCTATTATAAGCTATGTGCCTAGATTGGGCAGATCGAGTGCTATACTAACTTATTCCCCAGCTATGAGACCCTTTGTTACTTGTGGTTTCTCCTGGCCACGTTTTCTGCTCCATCATGGCTTTCTCCTACTCTTCTTTCCTCCTCATCCCTTTTCCTTCTCCTCCCCAACTCTCCCAAACCCCTCCGCTGCTCCATCACAGGCTCTAGCCTTTATTGACCAGTTAAAATAAGAAGAAAGATTACTGGAGATCACCTGAATAGGTGACTAACTGCTCATCAGGGGGCAAGCCCTCTTAAGGAAGCAGAATTAACATCAGAATACAAATAGCATCAGAGCAACCCACAAAAAATCATTGCTGTTTCCTTAGTAAAATAATAGTAATAGGTTTCTCATAGAGCGTATCTGGTCTTAGATTCTTGACCACTTTAGCAGTGTTAGACATGGAGTCCATCTCGTGTATTCGGGCTCAAATCCAATCAAAAAGGGGTTGGTTATTCGTATAACATTTATGCCACTGTTGCCCCAGTACAACTCTTGGGTAGCTCTCTGTTGTAGATTGCAGGGTTTGTCTCAGTATTTCCTCCTGTTAATATTTTTGTTCCCCCTTCTAAGAAGGACTGAAATATCTGCACTTTGGTCATTCTTCTTGAGCTTCATGTGGTCTGTGGTATCTTGGGTAATCTGAGCTTTTGGGCTGATATCCATTTATCAGTGAGTACATGCCATGTATTTTGTATGTGTGTGTGTATGTGTGTGTGTGTGTGTGTGTGTGTGTGTGTGTGTGTGTGTATGTTACCTCACTCAGAGTGATATTTTCTAATTCCATTCATTTGCTTATGAATTTCATGAAGTCATTGTTACAGCAGCTGATAAGTACTCCATTGTGTAAAGGTACTACATTTTCTGTATCCATTTCTCTGTTGAAGACATTTGGGTTCTTTCCAGCTTCTGGCTATTATAAATAAGGCTGCTATGAACATAGTGGAGCATGTGTCCTTGTTATATGTTAGAATATCTTTTCGGTATATACCCAGAGGAGTATAGCTGGGTCCTGATGTAATACTATGTCCAATTTACTGAGGAAATGATTTCCAGAGTGGTTGTACCACCTTGCAATCCAACCAACAGTGGAGGAGTGTTCCTCATTCTCCACATCCTCGGAAAAATATTGTCACCTGAGTTTTTGATCTTAGCCATTCTGACTGGTGTGAAGTGAAATCTCAGGGCTGTTTGGTTTGCATTTCCCTGATGACTAAGGATGTTGAGTATTTATTTAGGTGCTTCTCAGTCATTCAATATTCCTCAGTTGTGAATTCTTTGTTTGGCTTTGTACCCAATTTTTAAATAGGTTTATTTGATGCTCTGGAGTCTAACTTCTTGAGTTCTTTGTATATATTGGATATTAGTCCTCTATTACATGTAGGATTGGTAAAGTTTTTTCCCTATCTGTTGGATACTGTTTTGTCCTAATGACTGTGTCCTTGTCTTACAGAAGCTTTGCAATTTTATGAGGTCCCATTTGTCGATTCTTGATCTTAGAGCATAAGCCATTTGTGTTCTGTTCAAGAAATTTCCCCAGTGACCATCTGTTCCAGGCTCTTCTCCTCTTTCTCTTCTATTAGTTTGAGTGTATCTGGTTTGGTGTGGAGGCCCTTGATCCACTTAGACTTGAGCTTTGTACAGGGTGATAAGCATGGATCGAGTTGCATTCTTCTACATGGTGACCTCCAGTTGAACCAGCACCATTTACTGAAAATGCTTTTTTCCACTGGATGGTTTTAGCTCCTTTGTCAAAGATCAAGTGACCATAGGTGTGTGGGTTCATTTCTGGGTCTTCAATTCTATTCCATTGATCTACCTGCCTGTGTCTGTACCAATACCATACAGATTTTTATCACAATTGCTCTCTAATACAGCTACAGGTTAGGGATGGTGATTCCCTAGATCTTTTATTATTGAGAGCAGTTTTCGCTATACTGGGTTGTTTCCACTGGTGGAATTTTGGGTCACTTAAGTATATTATCATGTCGTCTGCAAATAGTGATATTTTGACTTCTTCCTTTCCAATTTGTATCACGTTGACCTCCTTTTTTTGTCTGATTTCTCTGGCAATCAGGACTTTGAATACTATATTGAGTAAGTCGGGAGAAAATGGGCAGCCTTGTTTAGTCCCTGATTTTAGTGGGATTGCTTCAAGTTTCTCTCCATTTAGTTTGATATTGGCTACTGGTTTGCTGTATATTGTTTTCAGTATGTTTAGGTATGGGCCTTGAATTCCTGATCTTTCCAAGACTTTTAACATGAAGGGTGTTGAATTTTGTCAAATGCTTTCTCAGCATCTAATGAGATAATCATGTAGTCTTTTTCTTTGAGTTTGTTTATATAGTGGATTACGTTGATGGATTTCCATATATTGAACCATCCCTGCATGACTGGGATGTAGCCTACTTGATCATGATGGATGATCGTTTTTTTTTTTTTTTTTTTTTTCCCTCGGAGCTGGGGGATCGAACCCAGGGCCTTTGCGCTTCCTAGACAAGCGCCTACCACTGAGCTAAATCCCCAACCCCTTGGATGATCGTTTTGATGTGTTCTTGGATTCAGTTTGCAATAATTTTATTGAGTATTTTTGCATTGATATTCATAAGGGAAATAGGTGTGAAGTCTTCTTTTTTGGTTGGGTCTTTCTGTGGTTAGGTATAAGCATAATGTGGCTTAATAGAAGGAATTGGGTAGTGTTCCTTATGTTCTATTTTGTGGAATAGTTTGGACAGTCTTGGTATGAGGTCTTCTATGAAGGTCTGATAGAATTCTGCACTAAACCTATCTGGTCCTAGGCTTTTTTTTTTTTTTTTTTTTTTGGTTGGGAGAATTTTTAGTGACTGCTTCTATTGCTTTAGGAGTTATGGGACAGTTTAGTTGGTTTATCTGATCCAGATTTAACTTTGGTACCTGGAATATCTGTCTAGAAAATTGTCCATTTCCTCCAGATTTTCCAGTTTTGTTGAGTATAATCTTTTGTAGTAGGATCTGATTTTTTTTTTATTTTCCCCAGGTTCTGTAGCTATGCCTCCCTTTTCATTTCTGATTTTGTTAATGTGGATACTCTCTGTGTGCCCTCTGGTTAGTATGGCTAAGCGTTTATCTCTCTTGTTGATTTTCTCAAAGATCCAGCTCCAAGTTTGTTGATTCTTTGTACAGTTCTTTTTGTATCTTCTTGGTTGATTTCGGCCTTGAGTCTGATTATTTCCTGTTGTCTACTCTTCTTGTGGGTATTTGCTTCTTTTTGTTCTAGAGCTTTTAGCTGTGCTAGAAAGCTGCTAATATTCTCTTCAGTTTCATTTTGGAGGCACTCAGTGCTATGAGTGTTCGTCTTAGCACTGCTTTCATTGTGTCTCATAAGTTTGGGTATGTTGTGCCTTCATTTACATTAAATTCTAAAAAGTCTTTAGTTTCTTTATTTCTTCCTTGACCAAGTTATCATTGAGTAGAGCATTGTTCAGCATCTAGGTGTATGTGGGCTTTCTTTTGTTTTTTGTTGTTATTGAAGACCAGCTTTAATCCATGGTGATCTGATAGGATTCATGGAATTATTTCAATCTTCCTGTATCTGTTGAGGCCTGTTTTGTAACTAATTATGTGATCACTTTTGGAGAGGGTACCATGAGGTACTGAGAAGAAGGTATATTCTTTTGTTTTAGGATGAAATGTTCTATAAATATCTGTTAAATCCATTTGGTTCATTACTTCTGATAACTTCTCTGTGTCTTTGTTTAGTTTCTATTTCCATGATCTGTCCATTTATGAGATTGGTTGTTGAAGTCTCCCACTATTATCGTGTGAGGTGCAATGTATATTTTGAGCTTTAGTAAGGTTTCTTTTATGAATGTAGATGCCCTTGCATAGATATTCAGAATTTGGAGTTCATCTTGGTGATTTTTCCTTTGATGAATACGGAGTGATCTTCCTTATCTTTTTTGAGAACTTTTGGTTGAAAGTTGATTAGAATGGCCACTGCAGCTTATTTCTTGGGATCATTTGCTTGGAAACTTGTTTTCCTGAGTTTTACTCTCAAGTAGTGTCTCTCTTTGTCCCTGATCTGTATTTCCTATTTGCAGTAAAATGCTGGGTTTTGATTATGTATTCAGTCTGTTAGTCTATTTGTCTTTATTTGGGAATGAGTCCATTGATATTATGAGATATTAAGGAATAGTGATTTTTCCTGTTATTTTTGTTGTTAGAGGTGGATTTATGTTTGTGTGGCTCTCTTCTTTTGGGTTTGTTGCAAGAAGATTACTTTCTTGATTTTTCTAGGGTATAATTTCCCTCCTTGTGGTGTAGTTTTCCATCTATTTTCCTTTTTTAGGGATGGATTTGTGGAAAGATATTGTATAAATTTGGTTTTGTCATGGAATATCTTGGATTCTCCATCTATGTTAATTGACAGTTCTGCTGAATATAGTAGCTTGAGCTGGCATTTGTGTTCTCTTCAGTCTGTATGACATCTGCCCTGGATCTTTTGGCTTTCATAGTCTCTGATGAGAAGTCTGGTGTGACCTTTCCCCTTTACTGCTTCTAATATTCTTTCTTTGTTTTGTGCATATGGTGTTTTGACTATTATGTGATGGTCAGAATTTCTTTTCTGTCCAATCTATTTGGAGTTTTGTAGGCTTCTTGTATGTTTAGGGCATCTTTTTCTTTATGTTAAGGAAGTTTTCTATAGTAATTTTATTTCTATAATAGTTTTATATAATAATTTATATAATTTTGTTGAAGATACTTACTGGCCCTTTAAGATGGGAATCTTGGCTCTCTTCTATACTTATTATCCTTAGGCTTGACCTTCTCATTGTGTTCTGGATTTCCTGGATGTTTTGGGTTAGGAGATTTTTGCATTTTACATTTTCTTTGATGGCTTTGTCAATGTCTTCTGTGGTATCTTTTGCCCCTGAGAGTCTCTCTTCTGTCTCCTGCATTCTGTTGGTGATGCTTAGGCCTGTGTCTCTTGATCTCTTTCCTAGGTTTTCTATTTTTCCAGGGTTGCCTCCCTTTGTGATTTCTTTATTGTTTCTGTTCCATTTTAAATCCTGGATGGTTTTGTTCAATTCCTTCCCTTGTTCAGTTGTGTTTTCCTATAATTCTTTAAGGGATTTTTGTGTTTCCTCTTTAAGGGCTTCTACTTGTTTACCTGTGTTGTTCTGTATTTCTTTAAGGGAGTTATTTATGTCTTTCTTACAATCCTCTAACATCTTCATGAGTTGTGATTTTAAATCAAAAATTTGCTTTTCTGGTGTGTTGGGGTATTCAGGGCTTGCTTTGTTGGGGGCACTGTGTTCGGATGATGCCAAGTAGCCTTGGTTTCTATAGGTTCTTCTCCTTGCCTTTCGCCATCTGCTTATCTCTGGTGTTAGCTGGTCTTGTTGTCTCTGACAGTGCCTTGACCCTCTTGTAAGTCTCTGTGTAATCGCCACTGGGAGACCAGGTCTCTCTCCAAAGGAAATGGGTACAGAGAGCTGTGGGACCAGTTCAGCTCTGGGTGCAGGCAGAAACCAGAAGGATCCTGTCCTAGACTGCTCCTTGATTCCTGTGTCTTGAGGGCTGTGGGTGCGTCCCCCTGAGTAGAAGTGGTGGTCTTACCTGTGCTCTCAGGCATGTTAGCACTCCTGGGAAAACAGCTTTCTCCCAGTGGGATCTGGGTACAAAGA